>NW_027185852.1:28793775-28815860 GCF_028583685.1 Petaurus breviceps papuanus
GAGGCATGGTGGCCAAGTCCAGAGAATGAGAGATGGCTGGTCTGGGGTCCTTCCCCAAAATGAAGGTTCTATGAGGAACTCCCCAGTAGGAGCTGGAGCCTTTAGGAGTAGAGGGAAGGGTAGCTGAGGCATGGTGGCTAAGTCCAGACAATCAGGGATGTCATAGCTCTCCTTTGGGCTTCCATCACTCCTGGAGTGTCCAATCAAAGTATAGGTAAAAGCTTCTCAGTTGGTCACTCCACTTCCAGTTTCTTTACTCTCCAATTCATCTTTTTCACTGCTGCCTTGTCTAGAAATTCCAGAATCTCAGACTCTGAATGGATTTCAAAGGCATATAAACAAAAATAATTTATACAACATTCCTATGGATGGTCAAATGGTCATTCAGCCTCTATTTGAAGAATTCCACTAAGAGGGAATTCACTTGTTTCTCTTAGCTGCCTATTCTTATTTTGGATAACTCAAATTATTAGTGTAGGATATGGTACTTACCCTTCAACTCTCCAAGATCTGGACTGGGGTTGACTTGATCATCTCTACCCTACATTCACATTGGCACTTTTCACATTGGCAGTACTTTTCCACGGGAGCAGTTATGGACATTGACATGACGGCAGTTCGCTCTCAAGGTCCTGAGGATAACCTTGGTTTCAGTTCATGTCTACATTCATGACTGTAGCTCCCAAGCCTCTGCCATTTTCCACAAATCATTCATAATGATACCATCAACTCTATTTTTTAAGCAATATATCAATTCAATGACACTGTCAACTCTTTTTTTTAAGCTGCAAAGGAGTAACATACCTTTTGACTAAATTAGAGAGTTCTACAAAAGTGCAGGATCAGCAATGACAAAAAATTATGGGAAAAGTTATGCAATTAAGGTTTGCTAGGCAGCCTACAAGTGAAATCCTGTTACCCAAACACAATTACAACAAAGATCTCTATCTTATAAAAAGAATCCAGGAACCTTAATCAACATCCCAATTAATTTGAGTAATAACCAGTGCAACCAAATTCCAGTATGACAAAAAGAATTTGAAAAAGCCTTTAGGAGATGTTAACAGGATTTGACCTGGAATAGGAATAGCTAAAACCCTTGACCCTCCAACATCTTTCTTTCTACAATCCCAGTTTCAACATGTTAGCCTTTTTTCAGCAAATATTAGGCATTAGTGCCAACCTTCATATCACTATCCCTGATTTCATTTTAAGGGAGAAATTTCCACATCAAACCTGCTTAGGTTGGGGAACTATAGAGATAATAATGGACTGGGAAAGCAAAAGGGGCAGGAAACCAGGGGAACTGCTAAGAGGTAGAAGTCTCAATTCAAGTCCTCTTATTTTTCTTAATTGCAGAGAAAATCGATATCCAGTGAAGAGGAGTTTACTACATGGGTATGCATCACATTATCTAAAGTTGATTGTTGATTCAGAAACTAAGTCAGGGAGTTAACAAACTTTTATTAAAAACTTACTATTGTCAGACACTGTACTAAGGTCTGGAGATACAATGGTTGTCTTAAGGATCTCATCTTTTAATAGAAGGAAAATCACACCATCAACTCTTAACACAAAATATTGATTAAAAAAAGATGGCAAAAGAAAAAATGATAACATTTACTAAATAAAAGACAAAAGCAGAAATAAAAGTCCAACCATAAACCTGGATCAAAATCTCCCACCAATTCACACAGGATCCATGGAAGAAAATTGGACATAAACTTAAAAAATAGAAATGAGGCAGTAAGGACATCCATATACCAAAGGCAATTTGTAACTCTGGACTGCAGACCTGGATGTCTGTGTTCTCTTTAGAGAACAGTCTGTGACATGTATCATCAGCTCCTCTTCTGGGCCTCTCCACTCTCTTATTTAATGAGTCTGCTTCTCTCCTCCTAAATCAGGGCTACACTCTTATAGCTAATAGAAGACTTAAGCCTGAAATCTGCAGGGCTTCCCAGGTCTACTCCTTGGTGAGGTGTTGAGATGGTATGACAGGCTTTCAGTGAAAAGCAGTTTCCTTTCCTCCTAGGTGCAAAGCTAGTCAAGTTGACCCTCTATAGACTCTGGGGGGGTTTCCCTTCTGGAGCCTAGAAGGGAAGAAAGAATAAAATAGGCAAATTTCAGAGTGGTTTCCCCTTTGTCAAGATATAGACAATGCTAAAAAGCAAAGAACCACCCCCTTCCCTGCTTGTCCTCCTTCCCGTATCAACCAGAGCTTTATATACCATGGGATATGACTTTTGACAATCAGCTCCCAGCATCCTAGCTTTCCTCCAATCAGATCAACTCACCACATTATATGCAATGTCAGTCATCAACTACTCAGCACCATTGGCTTTTGTTTTTTATCCCCTAGGAGCAGCTTCTCTTGTTGGCTTCTCTGCAATTTCTCAAATGGGCTTCTCAAACTTCTAATCAGTGGCTTCTACTGCCTCAAATCCGGGCTTGCTTTTGAGTAGTGAGTCATCTTTAACATCTCTATGTCTTAAGTTCACTCTAGGTCAGTTCTTTACTATTACCACACAGGTGCTATCTTAGAGTGGACCCCTTTTATGGTTTGTAACCCCCAATTCCTATTTCTGTCAGATATGACACAAATAGCTATTATAGGACAGTTCCATAGTCCCCAAACAATTCTTTCATTCACAGTTTCTCTGCAATAAGTCCTAAAAAGTCCTAGAAACATTCATATTCAAAGAAACCGATCAGAAAAACACCTTCAGTCAGTCACTGACTTTGGCTACTTTCTCTCGGGTCTTCAGAACTCTCCATGTTTCTCCCCAGCTTGTTTTTCTTGTGTTTCTCTCATCAATGTCTTTTTTCTTTCCCTGTCAGTAAATAAAATGTCAACATAAGGAAGTGTTACATTAGGAGGATCCTTAGCTAAACGATCCAACCTTTCCATTGTACAGATGGAGAAACTGAGACTCAAATGGAAGAAGGGTCTTGATACAGAAAAATAAAGCCAAACAAAACTCATTAGTAGACCAGAGAGAGTAGAGACCTTTTGGTGTGTGTGAGAGAGAGACAGAGCGACAGACAGAGACAGAGACAGAGAGACAGAGAGAGACAGAGAGAGAGACAGAGACAGAGAGAGAGAGAGAGAGAGAGAGACAGAGACAGAGACAGAGACAGAGACAGAGAGAGAGAGAGAGAGACAGAGACAGAGAGAGAGAGAGAGAGACAGAGAGAAAGAGAGATTCAGAGACAGGCAGACAATCTGGGAGAGACTGTGACTGTCTTCTTTTGGTCTGCCTGTGGACCTGTGTGACACACAGAGAGAACAGGAGTTTCGGAGAAGGATTCTTGCCCAGGCACAGGTTGAAGGTTACTTTCAGCTCCCAATCTCTAAAATACTGTGATTTGACTTAAAATTATAGCTAGGAGTTAGGACTTTGGTCTTCAAATTTGAAATCTGCTCTCAAGGTGAGGACAGAGAAGGGCTCACACTGGTCCCTGCCTTCTCCCCCGGATGAACAATCATCCCTAGGGGACCACATCATTGGGTCCAGGAGAGGTGCCCCAGGGAGCAAGGATCCATTATGGAAAAAGCAGCTCCAAGATTCCCTGAGGAGTGAATAATATTAATTCAGTGCCAGTGTAACTGATTCAATTAGAATGCCTCATAATGCACCCATCTTGATAGAATGGAAGTAAGATGTAGGTACCAAATGAATAAGCTGGGAAGGCCCTCTGATTACAGAATAGAAAACAGAGAGGGTGAAATCACCCTGAACTCCAACAGCTGAGAAAAGATCCAAGGCCAGGCTTCCCAGCTCCTAGTCCAGAGCTCCCTCCTCTGCCCTCCCCTGGCCATGGAACACTGAGGAGATGAGGCAAGGGTGGACACCAGCCCCATTTCATCCCCTGAGATGGTCCAAAAGAGGACTAGGTTCCCTACAGGTTTAGAGAAAGCCCTGGAAACTGTAGAGGCCATGAAGGAACCTGAGAGTGTAGCCCAGTCCTACCCTCTGACAAGAGTGCAAAGGTCAATGACCCAGATGCCCCCCAAATATCATGCCATCATAGATTTAGAGCTAGAAAGGGCCTTAGAGACCATCCAGTCCTACCTCTTCATTTTACAGGTTGAGAAACTGAGGTCCCAAAAGGTTTAATGACTTGTCCAAAGTCATACAGTTAGTAAGGAGTAGAGCTGGGATCTGAATGAAGTTCTCACACTCTTTCCAGGGCTGTATCCATAGATCAATCCCATAGCTTGGATGAGGTCATAACTGAGATTCTTCCAAAATTTGAGGTTCTAAAATTGCCAGCACCTACTAAATTCAAGAGCCTGTGTTGGGATATAGATGGGGGAGAGGCAGGAAGGAATCAGTGCCAAGCCCTGTTCTCACAGAGCCCAGAATCTACTGTGTCCAGGGACCTGTGTTGGGCAAAAAGAGGAGGGTACAGGGAGCTATCCAGCCCAGGCCTTGCCTTCAGTGTGCCCATAGTCTACTAGGGGCATGATGAAGACACTCAGGCCTAGGATACAAGGTAGAATTTGAAAAGTGCCCCAGGAGGGATACAAAGGACTGGTACAGAGATGGTAGAGTGAGGCTGGATAAGGCTGAACACTGGAATAAGCCAGTAGGGTTCAGGGCAAAGAGTTTTCTTTGAAGTCTAAAAAGCTCAATTCAAATCCAACTCCACCACTAAATATTTACCTGGGTGACCTAGGGGAGTCTTGGGCACTTGGTACCCACTCTGTGCCTGCTTTCTGCTTGTTATTGGCCCAGAGAAAGGCAGAAAAGAGAACCTGAGACATCACCATCACCAGGTAAGTGACCTCACTGCTCCCACACTCTCCAGAGTTCCTGCTTGCCCCTTCCTGCTTCCAGCCAGGGCTATGGAGGGGCTGGCCTTGAGTTCTAGGCAGGTGATAGGCCCTTCCAGGTCACAAGGCTTTGCAGCGAAGAGAAGCTCAATCAATTTCCAACTTCCAGGGTCTCCCCCAGCTTCTCCCTGACTTCCATAGTTCCAGGGTTTCACCACTCCTGTTATTTAATTTCTAAGAAATCTTTAATGTTATAGAAATCCCTAGAATTCAAGAATCCAAGATCTCTCCAGGATCCCATTAAAGAGTCATTCTAGTCACACTAGAGCACCTGGCAAGGACACTGAGGCATTTTCTTGCTCGAGGTGGCTGGAGGGATCACTGACCAGGGCCAGCCAAGTAAGCATCCATTCACTGGGAGAGACTCAGAACTGGAAGGGACCAGGGCAGCTAGGTAGTACAGTGAATAGAGCACCAGCTCTGGAATCAGGAGGACCTGAGTTCAAATCTAACTTCAGACACTTGACACTTACTAGCTATTTGGCCTTGGGCAATTCACCTAATCCCAGTTGCCTTGCCTTCCCCCCTCCAAAAAAAAATAAAAGAACTGAAAGAGACTTTAAAGATCATTACTTCTGACCTCTTATTTTACAGGTGAGTAAACTGAGACTCGAAGAAGTCTTGACTTGACTGAGTTTACACAGCAAATCGGTAACCACAATAAGCTAACCAGTCAATCAACAAGAATTTTTTTAAGTGCTTAGTATGTATGCTAGGCACTGCTAAACCACATAAGAAAGTCCATGGTCTCAAGGAACACACAATCTAAGTCACAAGCCCAACCTTCTCCTTCTAGGACTGACATATTTGGTTGTTTCTCCTCCAGCAGATTGGCAAAGGAGGCACTTAGGGAAGAGAGGATAGAAGGGAAGGCCTATGGGAAAAGGAAAGGTAGAAGGGGAAAAGCCCCTAGGTGAGGGAGAATCTGAACCCTACTTCCACAGAGTCCCTGTCCTCATGAAGCCTCAGGTGTGAAACAGACATGTCCACAGTTAGGAAGACAATGGAATAAAGAACCCAGCCAGACTCATAGGTATGTGTTCAGGGAAAGAGAACATTTGGGGTGGATGTCGGCTGAGGAAGTCCGATGGGTTGTCCTGTAGACAGCTGCTACTTCCTTTCCAGTCAGTCTAGGAACTCTCTGGTATCAAGGGTATGATACATTCTTTATTAATGAAGAATTAATTCATTAATGAAGAATGAGGAATGAAAGACATTAATGAAAGACTGAGGTTAGATCAAAGGAAGATCTTTTCTTGATTGTGGGTAGTCAGACTGGCAAGAAGTATGTGAGGGGAGCTCTGGAATCAGGTCATGGTAAACAGAGGGAATGATGAGAGAGAGTGTACTTTAAACATGAGCCAGAAAGGGTCTTTTCTAGAGACTGGGGATCAATGAGATCGTCTCTTCAGATTCCAGTGGAGTGGGCCTCAATATCTATTTCTATAATGGTGTCTCATCCCCCATCCACAGCCAGGGCTTAAAACAAACTGGTAGGCAGCTGTTCTGCCCCTCTAGATCAGGTTCCTGGAGGCTCCTGGGTCCTATGGTTGGGGCAAGGGTGTCACCAGCTATGTGACACTGCATAAGTTACTGTATTGGGGATTTAGCTTCCTCATCTTCAAAACTGGGATAAAAAAAATTACCTGGGTATTTCCCTCCCAGAATTTCTGTGAGGACCAATTGAGGAAAATGTGTGTAAAGTGCTTTACAAACCTTAAGGTATTGAGAAAAATCCATTAGATTTGTCAATTAAGAGATCATTGGGCTTTTGGAGAGAGCAGCTTTTGGTAAAATGATGAAGCTGGAAGTGAGACAGCAGGAGCTAGATTACTACTACACCCCAAGGAAGCCACTGATAAGGGGGGAAAGTGACCACATATATTCCAAAATATTTAAAGGAATACTTGTGATAACTAAGAATTAGAAACAAAGTAAATGTCCATCCATTGTGGCACATGAATGTAATGGAATATTACTGTGCTACAAGAAATGATATGTGTGTGATGGATACAGAGAAGCATGGAAAGAGCTCTATGAACTTCACTCTGTGAAGTAAGCAGAGCCAAGAAAATAGCGCACAAAGTAACCATAACAATGTAAATAAAAAGAACAAAGACACATCCAAAAAATCCGAAGTGGATGTAATTTAAGATCTTCCCCACCTCACCTGGAGCCCATTAAGGGAAGTTTGCTTAGGGGAGGTTTGCTTGTAGGAAGGCTTTCACACCTTTTGATAATTTCTAATTGGGCACTGAGCTAGGAGGGTTGTGATGCCTTCTGGCTCTGAGAAGTGTATATACATTCTGAGTTGGTATTTTGCTTTGGGAGCTTGCTTATGAGAAGGATCTTGTGATTCCCTGTTTGAGATTCTGAGTGGCCGTATGTTCAGAGCTCCTGGACTGCCCAGATGTAAAGGTTCTCTTGATCCAGGGATGTATATAAAGGGAGTCAGAGCCCTGTCTGTTGGTCTTTATTTCTCTACTTGTATTTTCTCTATTGTATTTTCTTTGAAGTTCAAGGTGCTGACTTTTCCCCTGAACTAGTGAATGTAATTAAGGATTGTTGACCCCTTGAACAGCTATCTTTCCTAGTAAAGCAGATTTAAGAACCTATGCTAGCAGCCATTCTGGGGATGCCCGTGTGGTTGCAGCTACAAAGGTCCATAGTTGTTTATACATTGTACATGTTTTCAGACTTTCTCAATATGTTGATCAGTTGTGCTGACTTTTTCTCCCTGTCTTAAGAACTACTATTTGTCATATGGGATGGCTCTCAGGGAAGGAGAAGGAGAGAGATACATGAGATACTATGGTGATGTAAGAAACAAAAAACATTAATAAAATTTATTTTTTTAATTTAATAAAGTATAATTGTAGTAAAGGACATGTATAGGGAATCATAAGTTCTACCTTTAAAACATCCATTTTTATGTCCCATCTTTCTCTGGAGAGTCCTCATGAAGTTTGCTATGGGGTATAGTATTAGTGGGGAAAAAATCACCCCATTACTCAGCTGGGCTTGCTCCCTCCAGGGTCAATCTACTGCTGAGCTAAAAGGGGGAGAGTTTGCTCAGCTGCTGGGAAAAGCAACTGCTGGTTGGGGCCAAGAAGGACATTTGCCATTGGGCAGCTGCTTTTGCATCACGATGAACAGGATGTTTGGCAAATAAGTACAGTTGCTGCTGGACCTATACCAGGAAGCTCATTAGCTACAGGGTCCTTCTCAAGGGCATGGCATCTCCACTGAAAGAGTTGATGATGATTATAATAATACTAATAATAATAGCTAATATTTATATAGTACCACAAGGTTTGCAGAGTTTTATAAATATTATCTCGCTTAGTCCTTACAACAACCCTGAGAGATAGGTACTATTGTTATTTCCATTTTACAGTTGAGGAAACTGAGGCAAACAGAGGTTGAGACTTGCCTGGGTTCACACAAATAAGTATCTGAGGCTAGATTTGAACTCAGGTCTTGCTGACTTGAAGTTCAATGCTCTAACCACTTAGGTGATCTGATAGCTTCCCTGGACAGCTGCTAAGCACCATGCAGTCTTTCACCCACCTACAGGTACTGTCTTGGCTGGGTGGTACTGTGCTCTCTTCAACTAAAGTACTCTTTTCAGGCAGAGTGTTACAGTGCTCTTCTAGCTAGGGCAATGAGTCAATCTAAGATCAGCAGAAGCTTCTCTTTTTAAGAGAATCCTTAAAATGTTAGCTCTTAGGTTTGTCACCTCCAAGCAGGAGGTGGGAGAGAGCAAGTGTCCCCTCTTTGACAATCCTTCTTGCTTTGGGGCCATTATTAGCTAGAGACTCTTCATAGGCTTATGATAAGCAGTTCTGATTCAGCCAGTTACGCTTTCCAGTCTGCCTTTGGAATCTGAGGCCAGGGAAAATCCAGGGGAAAAGGCATGAATGCAGCCTGTGACTCAGAGGTGACTGTATTGTCTCTCCTGGCTTCTTTACAGGCAATTGAGCTATTTGGAGCCTCAGATTCTTTCTAAGGCATGAGATTCTTTCTCTTGCTTATGAAGTTCTTTACCTTTACATTTCAATACCTCTGTCTTTTTTGTTCCTTTTGACCTTTTGGGTTTTTCTTTTTTTTGAAGTCTCACTGGGGTATATCGTTGCATTAATAAACCTCAGAAAAATGCTCTTATGGTCTGGAGAGTGTGGAGACAGGCGGTCATAAAAAAAAAAAAAAGAGAAAGCAGGTTTCAGAAGGAAAAAGCCTAGAAAAAGTATAAGGAAACCCTGTCCATTTCTCTAGCTGCCCATAGCACTGGATTTGTAATCAGAAAACTCTGGGTTCAAATACCACCTCTGATGTGCCAGGCACTAAAATGAGCAGCAGGAATTCAGAGACAAAAGTGAAATTGTCCCTGTGCTCAGGGAGTTACTGGAATGAAAAAACTACATGAACATATAAAAATATATACACACCTGGGGGGCGGGGAGTCATCAATATAGGGAGCTCTGAATTTCCTCAGTCAATGCAGCTGATCTCAGCAATGTATTGTCTTAAAGACTTGCCTGGGTTACTGAATGATTAAGTGATATGCCCAAAGTCACATAGCCAGTCGGTCAGAAAACATTTATTAGGTGCCTAACTGGGCTAAGGGGCAGCTAAGTGTTGCAGTGGGTAAAGCACTAGTCCTGGAGTCCAAGAAGACTGAATTAAAATCTGGCCTCAGATTCTTATTAGCTGTGTGACCCTGGGTAAGTCACTTAATCCCACTTGCCTCAGTTTCCTCATCTATAAAATGAGCTTTGCCAAGAAAAACCAAAATGGAGTCTTGAAGAGTTAAACATAATTGGAAAATAACAGAAAACTGGGCTAAGAACTGGGGATGCAAAGAAAGGTAGAGTCCCTACCACTCAAAAAGCTCACAGGCTAATGGGGGAGACAACATACAAACAACCATGTACAGCCAAGACATAGACAGGATGAATTGGAGACAATCAGCTGGCCTTAACTGAAGAAGGTACTAGCATTAAGGGGAATGGGAAAGGCTTGCTGTGGAAGGTGGGATTTTAGGCAACCTACATTAGAGAGAGGATTTGAACTTCCTCAGAAGACTAGTTCTCTATCCACTATACCACACTGCCTTTCATGTCTTGGGATGTCAAGTAAAAGCCACCTGGAGATTCAGCTGGTCCAGGCAGAGTTTCTGCCAGCACTGGGTGGCACCTCAGAGGGGAAAATGTCCTACACAACCTGTAGGCGAGACAATGTCGTGGCGGAAGGCACTAGCACGTGGAGGAATCTTGAAATAGCCTCTGAGAGCAGAGATGGCTCTTGAGCTGAGTTTCGAAGGAAAATAGGGATTGTAAAGGGCAAAATGAGGAGGAAAAGCATTGTCAACATGGGGAATTGATGTTGTGTGTAAGGAACAGAAAAAAGACCAATTTGATTGAACTATATAGATTGCAATAAATGGAAGGAAAGTTGGAGCCTGGTATGAGGGGGTTTAAAATAAATTATCAAACATCATCATTCAGTAAATCAATACTTATTAAGTACCTACTTGTGCCAAGCACATGCTAAGAGCTGGTAACATGAAGAAAGGCAAAAGACTGACCCTGGGGACAGCTAGGTGGCACAGGGGATAAAGCACCAGCCTTGGAGTCAGGAGAACCCGAGTTCAAATCTGACCTTAGAAACTTACTGACAGTATGACCCTGGGCAAGTCACTGTGATAGTAATGGCAATTAAAGATTCCCCTGTATTGGCTTGGTTTTCAAATTGATTGTGTTAAAACCCAGAGCTTGTTAATCCCACCTGTGGGATGGACTTTTTGATGTGAAAAGAAAGTCCTGAACTGGGAGGAGCTGGTGACGTAGATTTGGAGAGACAAGAGAGAGGCGGAAGATCTTTTTGGAAGCAGCACCTCGTGGAGAGAGAGAGACTAAGAGAATTGCTGGTGGCCGCTTTGAATTGCCCTGGACTTTTGAGACCTGCCCCCTGAGCTGCCAAGGACTGAGGAGACATGGCTGTTTTGCTGGTACTTTGTCTGTCTGTTTTGATGTTATTTTGCCAGATTTGTCCACTGGTGAAAGACTGTCCTGTTGAAAAAGTCCTGGAACCTGGCATTTGGTTAAGAAGCCCTGAGACTGTCCTGCAGACAGAGAGTGAATACTGTCCACTGGTGAAGGACAGTGCTGTTGTTGCAGGGGTCTGGAGACTGTCCTGCAGACAGAGTGAATACTGTCCACTGGTGAAGGACAGTGCTGTTGTTGCAGGGGTCTGGGAGCCTTTCTGTTGGTTCAGAAGCCCTGAAGAAGGATTTTCTTGTTGTATGTTTACAGAAATCCTGGGAGAGGGCTTTGCTAATGTGTTCAGGGGTTCTAGGACTGTTCTACAGACAGAGGATAAATTCACGAAGGGATTGGCAATGTATCTTATGGCCTTGCTAAGCCTTGTCTCCCCAGGAACTAAGATTGCTGAGAACTCGCCTCTTGTCAAGATGAAGAAAAGACCTCCATTTGGGTATTAAGTGCTATGTTTAAACTTGATGTAACTCTGGGGTAGATTCAATTGTGATCCAGGGGTGGGGAACTTTTGACCTTATGTTTGGAAACTAATCTCCATTTGAGAAGAGGGGCTTTGTGGTGGACTTAATTAAGGTATAGCCTAGGGGTGGAGAAGTATTTAGAACAGAGACTTTGTAATTGATTGAATGATTGGAAGGTCCTGGGGTGGGGTAGTGCTTGGAGATTATTTAATCACACTTAGTAAATGCTGTATTTGGAATGATGTCATGTTTTGACCTTCTCTGTTCTTGGTTTGTCACTGAATAAAATGGAGAGCACCTATGCTGGTATTCTGAACCTTGGGAAGTTGCCTTTCCTTGGCATTACATTACAGTCACTTAATGCTGACTGAAAAAAAAACCTGACCCTAGCCTTGAGAAACTCATAGTCTAATGGGGGAAACAACATACAAGCAACTGTATATAATTATATACAGGATAAATAAGAAGTAACCCAGAAAGAGAAGGCATTAGAATTAAAAGGTATTGGGAAAGTCTTCCTGTAGAAGGTAGGGTTTAACTGAGACTTGAAGAAAGCCAGGAGGTGGTGATGAGGAGGGAGAGCATTCCAGGCATGGGGGACAGTCAAAGAAAATGTCTGGAGCCAAGAGATGGAGTGTCTTGTTCAAGGACTAACAAGGAGACCAGGGTCACTGGATGGCAGTGTACATGGGAGCTGGGGAGGGTGGTGGTAAGATATAAAAAGACTGGAAAGGAAATGGGGGGTTAGGCTAGGAAGGACTTTGAATGTCAAGTAGAGAATTTTATATTTGGGGACCACTGGATTTTGTTGGGTAGCAGAGTGACATGGTTGGACCTGCACGTTAGGGATGTGGCTGAACCTGCACTTTGATGACTAGATGGATGATGGACTAAAGTGGGAAAGAAATTTATGGCAAGTAGATGAACCAGCAAGCAATTCCAATAATCCAGGTGGGAAGTGATGAGGGCCCACACCAAGATGGCAGCAGTGTGAGATGAGAGAAAAGGGCATATTCAAGAGATGTTATAAAGTTAAAATTGATAAACTTTGGTGGGATGTGGGGATAGGAGAATGGGAGATAGCAAAGAGTCAAAGGTCATCATCATCACCATTAATGTTATTATTATTATCTTTCCGCCATCTTTTCCAATGGAATTCAGGTAGACATAATCCTGAAACAAGCTGATATCTTGCTATTATTTCTTTACATTCAATATTCTAATGACTGAATTGCACAAATGAACAAAATAACTTTGTATAGTTGAATAAAAGTACTAGTATCCCATCTAGGCTTGTTATATCTAGGTGATAGTGAACAAACCACTTAATCTGTATTAATGGTCTGGTTTATTGACTGAGCTCTCCGGGACATTTGGCACTCTGTATTTATAAGATGGGGATTTGTCATCTGTCCATGAAAGATAACAAGCTTAAGGAGATAGAATTCTCGTCATCATGTCATGTCTTTGTGGTGCTCAATTTTTATGGTCTTCGATGCTGTCTTCCAGTCTCTCTCATCTCCTTCTATAATCTACATTAATTACTAATGTGGGCTTTCTTAAGACTAATCCTTCTGAAATCTCTGGTAATTCAGGTAGATCTGGTCCTGAATATCTATCATAAACTCTAATTTCCACCAACAAATCTTTACCATTCCATCATTTCTTAACCTCCTTTTTGTTGATATATTTATTGTTCGCCGAATTCATGTGGCTATCGCCCATGAAGAGACTTTTGATTCTATCCTCATATCTTAATTATTTCCTAGGCTTTATTCTGAGTTAACCACTTTATACACACTCAAGAAATCTGATAGTATGCACCTGTTATCAACCTTTATTATTACTTGATAAAGTGATAAAGTCTGCTTATTTCAAAAACATTTTTCTGGGTTTAAAAAAAAACTTATTTTTGTCGGGGGAAGCTAGGTGGCCCGGTGAATAGAGCACTGGCCCTGAAGCCAGGAGGACCTTAGTTCAAATCCAGCCTCAGACACTTGACACTTAACTAGCTGTATGACCTTAGTCAAGTCACTTAACTCCAATTGCCTTGCTTTCCTCACTCTTAAAAAAATGTATTGGGGCGGCCACTAGCACAGCGAGTAAGAGCACTGGCTCCAGTGTCGAGATGACCTGGGGATCGAATCCGGGCTCCAACACTTAGCACTCACCCAGAAACACCTGGCTGTGTAACCTTGAGCAAGTTACTTAACCCTAATTGCTTAGGGGTGGCCAGGTGGCTCAGTGAGTAAGAGCACCAGCTCCAGTGTAGGGTGACCTGGATCAAATCCAGCCTCAGATACTCAGCACCACACCCAGAAATAACTGGCTGTGTAACCTTCAGCAAGTTACTTAACCCCCGATTGCTTAAAAAAAAAACAAAGTATTGTTGTGGTCATTGTTTTTGTTATTTACTTACTTATGCAAGGGAGAAGTTGAAAAATAAGGGCATAGTCCCAGAAGCTCCTGTGATTTGGTGACTCCACTTTTGGAAGTGTGTGGTGACAAGTGGAACAGCCCAGCCATGCACTTCAGGGCATGAGCAGCTATTGAGCAAAGGTCTGCTCACTGCATGGTGAAGAGGGCTGGCAGTTGTTGCCAACACCGGTTCCCTTTCTCTTCCTTTGTGCCCACCACAGAGGTGTAAGGACTCTCTGAAGTGCAGAGGGCAGACAGGGTTCCAGCAGAGCCTTTGGTATACATTCTCAGTTCTAGCCCATCAGCCCACCCAAATACAAGGAGGGTCCCTATTCACCACCCAGTAACCAAACCAAAAAGACAGCCACCAAATACCTGAAGAGACTCTGAAGTGGAGGGCCAGACCCTCCTGACATCACTTCCACCAAATATACATGCACCTATGACTGGGCTCTCATCAGTCATTCTCCTCATTAGACTTACTGTGTGACCTTGGGCAAGTCTCTTCCTTCTCTCCAAGCCTCAGTTTCCTCCTCTATAAAGTGGGGAGTTTGGTTAAGATCAGGAATTTAAAAACCTATGGTCCACAAACTTGTTTTTTTTAATATATTTTGATAACTATATTTCAATATGATTGGTTTCCTTCCTAATCCTAGGTATTATATTTTATATATTTAAAAATGTTATGCTGAGAACAGACTTTGCCATGAAAAGCATCGATGATGTAAAAAAGATTAGGGAACTCTCATCCAGATGGTCTCTGAGATTCCTGCCAGCTTTAAATTGTGTGGTTTTATAATTTTCCCTGTCTCCTTGCAGGAGCAGCCCAACCCCTGGCCTTGGAAGGGCAGGAAAAGCCTTGATGCCTGAGTGGTGGCCCCAGGACAATGGCTGGGGAGAAGAGCTTGGGAAGCCAGGCACCCAGTGCCCTGAGGAAAGCTCGCCCGGCTGGCCTCCCCTCCCCTGCGCTTTGCTGTGCCTGTGGCCTCTGCATCATGCTCGCAGGCATCAACATCACCCTGGTGGGTGCCTTTGCCACCTTCCTGCCAGGCTACAACCCACCCATCATCATTGGGCCAGTCCTGCTCGTCCTGGCTCTAGGCTTCTTTGGCGCCTGCTGCATTTGTAGCCGGAGGCCCCCTGCTCCAGGCACTCGTCATGCCAAGGCAGGCAAGAGGCCAGGCCCCGGTCAGGTAGGCCGTGCCACATTTGAGATGGAGACCAGTGAACACACAGTCCAAGACACAACAGCCGTGCAGCTGAGCCCTATTCCATCCCCTGCCTCCTCCCGCCGCTCCAGCCCTGGCCCTGATGGGGGTCCTCGGACCTGCCGCCTCTTCACTATGGAGTCTGAAGGCCCAGCGGGAGCCAGCTATGCCTCGGGGGCAGAGGGAGTTCAGCTGAACCTGCCGCAGGAGCTTTCCACCTCCTAAGGGGCCACCCTGTGGGACATACCAGAAAATCATGTACAGAATCCACCTCAGGACCCTCCAAGGGTCTCAAGGGTGATAGGTGAAGTGCCCTGGAAATCCCAGAAAGAAAAAAGGAGGGACTATGTGGTTTAGTGGTTTAGGACTATTTAGGAACCAGATGACCTGACTTTTAGTCTTGACTCTGCTATTTACTACCTGTCCTTCTCTGAGTCTCTATAAAGTGAGCTCTCTTACTTGATCTTACTCTTTCCTCTGCTTAAAGGTAGAATGAGAGTGAAGGGAGAGGAATATGGAGAATGGGCATCCAAACTTCAAGTATTTTCCATTGCTCTGAGGCAGCCTGATGTGGGAGGAAGATCCCAGAATGGAGGGTCAGGAGACCTTGGTCAAGTCTCTTTTCTTTCAATGTATTTTCTCCTCTATAAATTGGTAGAATTAGACTAGTGGCCAGCCTCAGATCCTCTTATCTTATGACACCAGCAGAGAGAATTAGACTAACTGCTGTTATAGGATACATATATCAGAGTGGAGGACACACAGTGAGGACTGCCTGAGATCCCAGGGGGGGAACAGTTACCAACAAGTAAGGATCCTGGGAGGCTTCCTGGAGGAGGGGCCCTTCAGAGACTGGGAAGGAGTTAAACCCATACAGATACACAATCCAACCCTTCTGTGTACCTAGAAATAGTCACACCCATCCACTCACAACCCATCCATTGCCATCTTCACCAATGAAACCATTCTACAGGAAATGTGGCACCTATAGTCCTGTCTACACATAGAAACTGTATCCAGGTCTCTGACTACTATAGTCCTCCTTGGCTTCACCCAAAGTCTGGAGCCCTTCTGCTTCTCTGCCTGTCTGCTAATTACTGCATAGATCCATCTGTATCACAGTCCATGGATATGCTCAGTTCAATTCCTCTGTGGCCATTGATTTGTGTTCAGCTCTTCATCTTTGTCTAATAACCCCTGCCACCCATCGATTGGGAGGGTCTCTTAGTCTATGAATGGCTGACCTACAGGTCACAGCTTTGAGTTTTCCCTCTGTCTTTCAGGCAGATCCATGGATCCCATTGACTGTTCTGTGAATCCTACAGGCTGCTTTGTGTGGGAGAAAGCACAATTGTCTGCTGGCCTACTGCTCTGCCAGGCTGAACAGTAGATTTCCCTGGCAGGTCTGTGTGGTCCATGGCTGATCTTACCTGCCAGTTCATGGATCTCTCAGCTTCTCTGCTAATCCCTAAACTGATTGATGTGTCTCTCCAGTTGGTCAGCGGATCATAGTGAGTCTACGGGCCTTAGCTGTCAACCTCGTGGCTCATTAGACCCTGGGGCCCAGAGAGAGCTGGGGGCCCTGCCTTCAAGGAAGTTGTATTTCCTGGAGCCTAAAGAGTCTCTGCCCCTTCCCAAAATCATCTATCCTTCCTCCTCCTCCCAATGTAGGCTGGGCCCTGAAAGTCCTTCATTAATAGGTCCTCCTTGACCTGACTCCATAGACTTAAGGCTCTGATCCCTGGAACAGTGCAACCATCCAACACACACACACACACACACACTCTCTCTCTCTCTCTCTCTCTCTCTCTCTCTCTCTCTCTCTCTCCTCAGATCCAAGACCTCATGCTCTCTTCTCTCAAGCAGGGATGGGGAGTGGGGAGGAATCAGCAGGGTGCAAGGAGGAGGGAGAAGGGCACCAAAAAGGGGAAAGAGAACCAGAGGGGACTAGACACCATACCCTGCAGAAAGCACTGGAATGGCCAAAGGAATGGTTAGCTGGAAGAGAAGACTTGAGGAGGGACAGGAGATAAGTATCTGAAGGGCTGTCCTGAGGAGGAGGGATCAGCTTTGTTCTGCTCAGTCTCAGAGGGCAGAACCAGAAGTCAAGGGCAGCTGCAGAGGCCAGCAGAGGCTGAAAGAAACTTGGTAACAGTGGGAGCTGTCCAAATCTAGATGCATTTCCTCCATAGATCACAGTGGGTTCTCTCTCCTTGAATGTCTTCAATGCGGGGGTGATGATGTGGGTAGGTGCTAGAGGGGTTTCTTGTTCAGGTCGAGGTTGGACTGGATGCCTCCAAGAGCCAGCCCCTCCACCCCTGAGATTCTGGGATTCTGATTGACTAATGCAAACCTCCTTTTGCCTCCCGCTCCTTCCTTGGCCTTGAAAGTCAGTTTCTTGATATTGTCTCTCACCTGCCACTTTCTCAGTCCCTCTTCTTTCCCTGGGATGAGCACAATGCTCAAGTCTCTTTTCTCTCTCTTACATGACAAATTTTTATAAGTGCATATACTCAAATATTTTAAGACTGCATTGATCACCCTTGCAGAAATGTATTCTGGGAGATTGGGGCTAGGGATAGAGGTAGCCCACCTCTAGCTGTCAGCCATGACAAAGGCTGTCTATGCATACCAGTGAGGAATTCCAGACAGAGTACTATGGAGACAGGAGAAAGGTCTGTAGGGATATCTGACGAAGAAGCAAACGCTTTCAGTGGGCAAGATCAGGGAAGGTTCTAGAGTATCTAGAGGTAGCATCTGAACTGAACCCAAAAAAGAAGAGAAGGATTTTGACAAGCAGAGATGAAGAGCCAGTGTATTTCTGCCTTAGATAATGACCTGGGCAAATGCACACAGGTGGGAATATGCAATATTCAGTAACAAATTCATTAAAGTTACAAAACAAAATGCTGTGTGAGATCTTGGGATGGTTGCCAGCCAAGAAGATCTATGGCAGGTCTCCTGGAAGGGGGGGGAATTTGAGCTAGGTTTTAAAGAAGGGTTAGAAATTCAATTGATGAAGAAGGGGAGGGGAGGGCATTCCAGTCAGAGGAGATAGATCATGAGCAAAGACAGAAGAGGTAGAGAAGCCTAAGGTGGGTCCCAGGGCCAAGAACAGTCTAGTTTGTCCAGAGGGTACAGAGGATAGCAAGAAGTACTCCCAGGTAAGGCTGAAACAAAGTGAAGTGTCCAGCTGAGGAAGACTTTGAAAGTTAAAGGAGTTTGAACTTGGGCCATAGGGAGTCACGCATGGATCTTGAGGAAAGAATTCTGACATAGATATGCAGGAGATTAATCTGGCTAGGCATGAAAGATGGAATGATAGAGGGGGATTAAAGCAGCCCAGTTAGGAGATAGCAGCTGTCATACAAGTGAATGCTTCTGAGGGCCTCTACTAGGACGGAAGCAATGGGAGTGAAGGGGAAGTGGGGGGGGGAGGCTCTGAGAGACGTTACAAAGATGTTGGCTCTAAGAGTTAGTAACTGACTATAGGATACTCTCCTTGCTCTCCTCCATGGGGTCAAAGAAGGAGGGGAGAATGAGTGGGATATGCCATAAGTCCACAGAAGATGGACATGCCCACCAAGCTTCTGCTGATGAGAAAGATAAGAAAAGAATGAATGGCCCTATTCATGGGCATAAAAATTATGTAGAACAGAGTGACTGAGGAGAGCCCAAGGACAAAAGAGCTGAATGACTTTGGTTTGTCCTTGAGGAGTGATGAACAAGTCTCAAGGTTTCACTCAAGAGTTCTATTCAGCCCAGTTGGGGGAGCAGGTGCAAGGTTGGAGCTGAGATCTCAGCCAGAAACAGAGTAATGAGTGAGGAAAAACCGTCCAGAAGAGCAATCAGTGCCTTGGATCTTCAGTTCCCACAAAGGATTAGACATTGACTCTCTGAGAGGCTGCAAGTGGGATATTATTAGGAATGCTTGACAGCATCAAGGAAGAGACACTGATGAGACAATCTGAGTCTAAGCACTTGAACTATTTATGTGGAACTTGTGTGATTTGGACCATTTGGGAAGAGCTATAGGTTTGCAGCCCATCAGGTAGCTGTTTTAAATATATTTGACTTTATTCCTTCTGCTCCTTTAGCTATGAGTAAAGAACTATATATATATATTGAAACCATGCATGTATCCCTTTTCCATTATGCCAAGCTCACATGATGGGGGCCTATTAAAATTAAGCAAGAAAAATAAGCAGTGTTTTCTAGTAGGTGGAAGATGAGTCAAGGGACCACTTCAATAAATCCATGTAGATAATCACTGCCACACAGAGTGTGATGGTGGATGGAGGTGGAGATAGGAGATGGATGTTGCCAGTTCTGTGACAACCACAAAGAGCTTGGCATTTCCACTAAGCAGATATTGGGTGGATTATATAACCAACAGGCTGGGACTTCTATCCACTGTTACACACAATGAATATATTCGTGTGTTTGTAAGCAGAAGGCTCTAGTGGTTAAAACTGTATATGAGATATAGGGAGAAGAAAGAGCCAAAGGAAAGACTCAGGGTTGGGTTTGGCCTTATTTTGAATGTGGGAGACTGGGTTAATGTTGGTGCCACAGAAAAAAGTTATGACAGAAGGAGGAACCAGCTTAGGGCAAGGATAATGAACTCAACTGAGGTTATGTTGAGTTTGAGGAGATAAGGAAAAATTCTGGTGGTGCTGATGTCCAGGGGGCAGGTGGAGATGGGGGGGGGGGGGCTGACATTCCTAAGAGAAATCAGGGCTAGATATTATAGTTGAAGTTATGAAAGTGAAGGAGATTGTATGAGGGGAAACAGCTAGTTTAAAACCCTGAGGAACCCCCACATTAAGGGGTCGAAATTCAAGGAATATACTTAGCGTAAATCAAAAGAACTGAACAAACATGTTACATTGCTTGAGATAAGGGGGGAAACCACCCCCAAGAAGGAAGAAAATATCCCTATAAAAGGGTTTCCTCAAGAGCCCCAGTATAACAAAAATGACTGGAAAATTGTAAGAAGAGGTAGCAGGAGTCACCAGTGAGAAACAGAGATTTCAGCAAGTATGGAGGTCAGGGGTCAGTAGAGTGACTCTACTAGCAAACTGAAGGAATGCAAACCAGTTTCCCTACTAGCTGAGAATGTAGAGGGGCTAAAAGGATATTTCTGTTGTTGCATAAGGAAGGAGTGACAAGGAACTCCCACACCAACTTAGAAAGGAACTATAAATTTGTAGAATTTAGTCACATACCTAATGAGGTTTATGTGTTAACAAAGTATTACACCCTGTGATTCTTTTATGAGATGTGAATGCCTCTCAGATTGAGTCAAGAAAAGGACAATGATGCCTAAGAAAGCAAAGTCATCACAATTCTGGGAGTTTTAAATGCATATCACTTGTGATAGTGGAGAGTTGGAGACATAGTAGGGAGCTGCCTATTGAATGAGACTCCTGAAGGGGTGAGGAGGGAATTTTTCTCCCACCAAGTTGCTTTGAAGGGGTACTACTTGACCAGTAGGAGACACTGAATCCAGCATGTGCTGGATATTTGCATTTCAGAGGGAGAAGAGATGAACAAGTCTCAAAGTATGACTCGAGTTCTATTCAGCTCAGTTGATGAGATAGCCCTCTGGGGGAGCAGACACAAGATTGGAATTGAGATCTCAGTCAGAAACAGAGTAACAAGTGAGGAAAGCAGTCCAGAAGAGGAATCAATGGCTTGCATCCTCAGTTCCCTGAAATGATTAGAGAGGAAGGAAGCAGCTTTGAGAAATAGGACTCCTGGCAGCAGAGAAGAGAGCTGACCATGGAGAGGAGCAGATTCTGGGAACCCAACTGAGCAACTCACCGAAAGGGAACTACATGAGAACTTTATGAAAGAAGGATCTCCAGGTCCTGTAGCATCAGGAATTGTGAGTTGCCTTTATCACACATGCATCCTACATCTATGCTTCATTATCATTGCACTCAGTTTGAGCCTGTTCTTTCCACAGAAGTTGTGTGTACTCGTGGAAGAATGTGCCCTTAGTTTATAAGGGGAATGTTTTAATGCTTCAGTTTTTACTACACTATATTAGTAAATGCCTTTTCTAAGAGCCAAATGTGTCTACTGACTGACATCTTGTTTTATATCTCCTGCATTTCCCCCTGTGTCCTTCCTTCTCTGAGAGAGCCATTGGATAATTGTTCATGGGAGGTACACCAGTGGGGTTCATAAGCTATACTGTTGGGTTACTCCTGGAACAGGAGTTAATAGCCACCCTCTGGAGACAGGACCCATGAATTCAAATGCAAATTGGGGGAGTAACCCAGAGGACTTGCTACACACAGAATTGGAGAATTTCACGGTTGGACAGAATCCCATTTGCCACAGAATCCAGCTTGAAGACCTCTAGTGGGAAAGAGAGCACACCATGCCTCCAGAGGTAATCCATTCCATTCCTGAGGTATGGACACCTCTCTGAATCAAGATGGGAACAATGAGAGTGACTGAGCAGATGAATTTGCCACATATATGGGGGTTTTAAATATCTGAGCTAGCTCTGCTTGTTGAGAAATTTTTTTTCCTGATCTCAAGCCTAAATTTACTTTTTTGGGAGGAGTGAGGGGGTGCAGCTTCTACCCATTGCTTCTGATTCTGTACCCAGAGACCAGGCAGACCAAGTCTAATTTTTCATCAAATTTTTTTTCAAACACTTGAATGAAATGATCATGTTCCCCTCAAGTTGGCTCCAGGCTAAACATCCTCTGACTGACCCTGATATGCCATGGACTTGGGGCCCTTACCATCTTCTTTTGGACACTTGGTTGAAGAATGTCCTCTCCAATGTGGGGCCCAGAACTGGACATAGCACCACAGGTATGGCCCAGCCAGGGCAGATGATAGAGGTAGAGGTACTTTCACTGCCTCCCTTCACAGAGCTCTGCTCCCAAGAAAACAACCCACGATCCAAATGACTTTTGGAGCTGCCTCACCGTCATTGATGACTTAGATTGAATTTACAATCCACTCAAACCTCCAGAACTTTTTTTGAACCAATTTCTGCCAGACTATGATTCCCCCATCCTGTTTTTGGGAGGTGGATTGTTTAAACCCAAGTGTAAGGTCCTACACATTGTTA
>NW_027185852.1:28816260-28820062 GCF_028583685.1 Petaurus breviceps papuanus
TCTCTCTCTCTCTCTCTCTCTCTCTCTCTCTCTCTCTCTCTCTCTCCACCCCCCAGCACACTGCCCAACATTTCCTTGTTATTGTTCAATCCTTTCAGACTCTTGATTCCAAGCTCAGTGCTCTATCCACTGTACCACCCTACCTACCACAATTTAGTTTCTAATCCCTTCCTATAGTATGTTGTTGTTAGTTTGTTTCAATTGTGTTTGACTCTTTGTGACCCCATCTAGGGTTGTTTTTTTTTTTACAAAGAAACTGAAGTGGTTTGCCATTTCCTTCTCCAGCTCATTCTACAGATGAGGAAACTGAGGCAAACGGGGTGAAGTGACTTGTCCAGGATCACCTAGCTAGTATCTGAGATCAGATTTTAATTCAGATTTTCCTAACAGCACCTGGCACTCTATCCAACAAGGATGCTTAGGGGCCTAATATATAGTCTGTCTTTATAAATGCTTGTTAATTGCCTTGGAGGAAACAGGAACCCTGTCCTTACCTGTTTGCCTTCCCTGACTTTGTTTTGGTCAAGGAGAGGCCAAGGAGGATGTGGGAATTTGAGCGAGCAGCTGGGGTGGGGCTCCTGCCTCAAGAGGGTCATAGGCAGAGTTGGACCCAGGGAGCTAACCTGAATTCCAAAATAGCCCACCAAATAGCTTGAGGTATTTCGGTGTTGCCTAATTTAGGGTGATACATTTATTGCACCTACTATGTACAAAGTCTTGTGTTCAGTTCTAAGAACTCAAACAGATTTGAGACCTCAGACCTGTTTTGCTCTCAAGGACCTACAAAAGTGGGGCCCTAATAATTGCCCCTGGGGGAGTGAGATCAAGGCAAAGAAGAGCTCCTACCATGGGCTGTGAAAAGCCTGGAGAAAGAGAAAGGGAAGACTTCATGAAAAGGTAGTACCTGAGCCTGACTCTGATGTGAGAAAGACCTTTGGAGGGCAGCTCAATCACAGGGACATAAGACATGGTCCCAGAACAGCTACCCAGACAGAATACACAGAGGAGAATGGTTTGAGCTGTAACTCAACAAGGATGTTGAACCAAGGGGGAAGAGGGTCTTGAATGCCAGGGTCAGTGCCCTTTCATAATAAGAATATTTACATATCACTTTAAAACTTATAAAGTTCTTCAAGTGTATTATCTTATTTGGGCCCCAGGAGAGTTCCATGGGCAGGTATCATCATCATCATCATCATCATCATCATCATCAACCCATTTTACAGAATAAACCAAGGCTCAGAGAGATAGAGATGGGATTTCATTGGGTCTTTCTGGTGCATCCATCTACCCATACTATGGCATACCAATCTCCATGACCAGTTACCAGAGCACTTTTTCTGAATTTTGTGAATAAGACCCCAAAATGTTCTCTATGATCCTCCAGGAGAATATTAGAAGGGGGCAGGTGAGACAAAGGGAAGTAGGAACTAAAACCCTGAATGAAGGCACCAGGAGACGGGCAATAAGTAGGCATCCACAGGAACCAAGCAGGTTCAGGGGGCAGGGAGACCAAAGGCCCAGCTACCTCTGTGCTACCACTAGCCTTTAGAGGGACTTAGACATAGTATCCTTAGACATGGCCTGGAGGGGCCCCTGGAAATGTAAATAGTAGGAGTTGGGGAAACATCACTTATGGATTTTGAGCTTCACTTTCATTCTTTGGAAAAAAATGAGAGTGAGAGGTTGACTCTCGCACGCCCTCCCCTCTTCTCTCCCAAGGTTGTAGGACTGAAACTAGTCTAAAGCTAAACCATAGCATTCCCCAAGGCTTGCCCACCAGGTTGTGTTGCCAGAGATTGCCCACCAGATGGCGCTTGGGGTCCGCACCTGGAGACAGACCCTGGCTGAGAACTGAAGAAACTTCAGAGACGTTAGTATTCACTGGGTTAGGATGAGGGTTCAGATCTCCGTGCGCTCTGCCCTGGCCACCATTATTTCGAGGTACAGGCGAGGAGGAGAGAGTCCAGAGAAGAGCGAGCAGATTGACGAAGGGCTCTGAGCCCACATCCTGTGGGAAGCTGCCGCACGATCTAGGCAGGTTTCAAAGTTTGGGGGCAGGGACAGAGTGGTGGGGCAGGGCATGAGGGCTGTCTTCAGGTATCTGAAGGGTTGTCAAGTGGAGGAGGGATTAGCCTTGTTCATTAGGAGGGGAGGGAGGGAGGGTGTTATTAAGAGGCAGATTTTGGCTGGGTGTCAGGAAAAGTTCCTAACAATAAGAGCTGGCCCAGAATGGAAGGAGCAGACATGGGGGGGGGGGGGAGGTGCACTTCTCTCTGGAAAAAATACTGGGACAACCATTTGTGGGAACTGTTGTAAGGAGGGGGGAATTCTTGTTCAGATATAAGTTGGACCAGATGGCCCCCGAGTTCTATTCCAATTCTGAAGAAAAAAAAATTAGTAAATCTTCCCAAATCCCAGACTGAAACTGAACCCTAACCCTGATCCCAGACAGATTGAGTCAAACTCTGATCAAAGACTGAGTTCCAATTCTGATCATAGGCCAACCACAAGCCTGGTTCTGGTCCCAGTCTGCTCAGAGAAGGCAGACACCAAAGTGTAGCTTTTACCTGAGAGGGAGAATCCTCTGAATTTTTTTTAAGATGAAAAGACATTCACTGCCAAATCTACATTGTAAATTCTCTAGGGTTTTGTATTATCTGGGACAGTGTTCAGTTCCACAGATGTACCTTTCAGGAAGCCAATAGAAAATATGGAGGGTTCATGAAATTATTGCCCCAATCCAAACTCCTCATTTTACAGATAAGGAAAATGAAGATAAGAAAAGAGAAAGGTCACCCAACCATGAGATCATGGCAAGGACCCTCAGAGGCCAGCTATCCCAAGCCTCTAATTTTACACAAGAGGAAACTGAGGATCAGAAAGGTGACTTGCCCAAGGACACCCAGGGAGGAAGGAACTCAAACCCAGGGCCTCTGATTGCAGGGTCAGTGCAACAAAAGCACATTGTTCAGTGCCCAATCTTGGAGAGTCTACATTGCTCTTGGGAGAGTACAGTGTAGTGGGAAGGGAGATGTCAATGGGAGAGGCAATGAATCTTTGAAGGCTAAAGAACCGTAGGGGTTCAGTCCTTGGTTCAGCTTAGCTGGGCTCAGCTCCAAGCTCCCGGGGACAGGAGGAAGGGATCCTTAACTTGGAGTAGAATGAACAAAACTAACAGCCTGGAGGCCCTTGAAGAAGAATGAAATAAATGCCAGTGGGTAAGTGAGACCTAGGCTACATAGGCTTTCTGGTAGTAAGTTGTGAGGGAAAGGAAAGTGGAGGCTGGGGAGAGGCAGAAAGGCCAGGAGGGCAATCTTGAGCCAGGCTTTGCAGGAAGCCTAGGATATAAGATACATAACATGATACTTGGGTAGTGAGGGGATAAGGCACTGCATCCACTGAGAGTATGGCATTCTGGGGGAAGGGACAAGATCTGGTATCTGAGTATCTGAGTTTGAATTCCAGCTCATCTACTGTGTAACTTTGAATCCTGTCCCTTCTCCTCCCTGGCTCTAAATGTGCTAGTGCTCCCCTTCTAGCTCTAAGCCCTACAATCTTGTGATGAGAGATGGGGGGAGAGAGGAGAGAAGAGAGAAGAGAAGGGGGAGAGAGAGGAGAGGGAGAAAGAGAGGAGAGAAGAAAGAGAGAGAAAGAGAGGAGAGAAGAGGAGAGGGGGGAGAGAGCTTGAGAAGAGGGAGAGAGGAGAGAAGAAAGGAAGAGAGAGGGAGGGAGAGAAGAGAAAGGAGAGAGAGAGGGGAGGAGAGAAGAGGAGAGAGAGCAAGAGGGAGAGAAAGAAAAG
>NW_027185852.1:28820072-28853833 GCF_028583685.1 Petaurus breviceps papuanus
GGAGTGGAGAGAAAGAAGAAGGAGAGAAAGAGAAGGAAAGAAAAGGGAGCATGGAAGGAGGGAGGGGGGGAGGGAGAGAGGAGGGGACAGGGAGGGAAAGAGACAGAGACAGTTTCAGATGCCAGGGATCATGCCTGTGGGCAGGAGACCTAGGTACTCGTTCTGGTTCTGGTCCTGGCTCTGCCACTAGCACACTGTGAACTTTTGCCTTCTGAGGGCTTTTTCTCCCTTTGTAAAATGGAGGCATCGAGCTAAGTAAACTCTAGAATTCCCTAAAGAAGGTGACACATTCCCTTGGTGACTTGAATCTGGGTAGAGTGGGGAATCACCCTGAAAACTAGAAACAAATGCCTCCTTCTGGGGTGGGGAGGGGTGAGAGGGAATGGGAGCTTTCAGTTCAGCAGAGTCCTGGCCCCCAAGTTTCTGGGGGCACCCCCAGCTAGGGTTGGGGGGGGGGGCCCTATCACCTCAGGAGGTCCAAGATGGAAGAACCCATCTGCTCCCTTCCTACTGCCATGCCAAGGCTTCCCTCTTTTCTTTCCTAGTCTAGGCTGATCTGAGGACATCCAGTTCTCCCACTGAATTTTAGAGAGCTCATTGATTAACTAGAAGAATTAGAATATGATGGACCTGAAAGGCATGGCTATGGGAGGATAGAGGAAAGAAGCTGAGGTATTTATTTAGCCTGAAGAAGAGAGGGTTTGGGAGGCCATGAGAGCTTTTCACCAGACTCATGGAGGAGGGCACTTCAGAGGGAGAATTTCAGAGTAAAGTGTGGAGGTTCCCAGGAGTCAACACAATGAAACTCCGAGCTCCATCTAACTCAATGGGGTCAGGTATTTACTCAGCAGGTAGTGAGCTGAAGCTGTTGGAGTCAACTGGAAAATAACTGGTGCTTCTATTCCTGCCTGGTTCTTCTGTCTGGCTGCTCTTTCTCAGTCTCCTTTGCTGGTTCCTCATCCATCTCATGCCCGCTAATGATGAACATCGATCCAAGGTTCCGTCCTTCACTCTTTCTCTTTTCTTCCTATACTCTCTCACTTGGTGATCTCATTATCTCCTGTGGGTTCAGTTACCAACATAAAACAGGTGATTCCCAGATCTTTATGCAGCCCTAATCGCTCTCCTGAGCTACAGACCTACATCTCCAACTATCTAGTTGACATGGATGTCCACTAGACACCTCTAATTCAATGTCCTTATCTTTTCCCCCAAACCCTCCCCTTTTTCTATTACTGTCCACTGCCCTCATAATCCCCCAGACTTACAGTCTTGGTATCATCTGTACCTTCTCTCTCCCACTCACCCAACATATCCAGTCTGTTGCTAAATCTTATCATTCTTCCTCTATAGCATCTCCCATATGTGGCCCCTTCTCTCCACTCACACCAATATCATCTTTAAAGCCCTTATCACCTCTAGCTTAGACTGGTAGGCAGTAGTCTGTTTCAACTGTCTCCCCAGCCCAAACCATTCTTTGATTGACTGCCAAAGTGATTTTTCTAATGTGTAGATATGACTATGTCACTGTCCCTGATCAATAACCTCAAGTTGACCCTTATCGCCAAGATCATTAAGGGCCTCTGTTTGACATTTATAGCTTATTATGACCTGGCTTCTCCCTCCCTCCCATCTTCTTATATTTGATTCTTCTCCACATTCCTAGGGTAACACAGTAGAGTTTTGGACTTGGAGTTGGGGAGACGTGAGTTCAAATCTGCCTCCAGAGCCTCTGTCCTCCTCAGTTTTCTCATCTGTAAACGTGACTATTAATAGCACCTTCCTCCCAGGATTGTAATGAGGATTAAACAAGATAACGTTGGTAAAAGGCTTAGCACAATGTTTGGTACACAGTAGGTGCTTAATTATTGTTTGCTTCCTTTCTCCACACATTCTACCGACCAGTTGCGCCTGAGACAGGCCTATCTACGGGCCTTTGCCCTGGCTGTGCCTCAGGCCAGGAATGCTCTCCCTCCTCACCTCGGCCTCCCGACTTCCCTGGTTCTCTTCAGGACTCAACTCAAATCTCGACTTCTTGTCATTGGTAGGAGGTTTCCCCCCACCCCATCTCTTGCTAATAATTTCCGCTTGTGGGATTACCTCGAATTTACACTGCACACATCTGGAGTCTATCTAGTGTTTACACTACATCTTTCCAATTACAATGTGAGCTGCTGGGGGGGGCGGTGGGAGGGGGCAGGTAGGGACCATGGTTTTGTTGGTATTTGCCTTTCCTTGGTACCCCCCCTCTCTTTAGCACAGTGCCTGACGCCTTGGCACAATACTTATGGGCTGCCGACTGTGGGAGAATGATGGCCAGAGCCTGGGACGCGGACCCGGGGAGTGGGAGTCCCTGGGACTCTTCCGATGGCCCGTCTCCCCCACTCTGCCTTCCCCTCCCCCCCCTTTATCCTTTCTTCCCTCCCCCTGCGGGGCAGGATGTAGCTAGCTCCTGGCAGAGAGAGGCTGCAGCTCGGGGCAGCCAAAAACGCTGACGCGGACGGGACGGCCTGAAGCGGTGAGGACAGACGGGCGGGCGGGCGGCGCTTTGTGGGCTCGCTGGCTCTCGGCGCTCCCGCTCTCGCTCTCGCTCTCGCTGTCTCTCTCTCGCTCTGGCTCTGGCTCTCGCTCGCACGCGGGGGCAGCTCATTTGGGGCCGGCCACGCTTTATTAAATTCTCATAAACCTGTCGAGGGGGACAGCCAGCGCTTGAGTTTACCTCATTAGCTCAACACAATGACAATGCGGGAGGAGGGGGTGGAGGGGGAGAGGAGGGGAAGAGGGAGACAGAGGGAAGGGGGAGGGGGCCCAGGCAGCTGAGCCGCCACCGCCACTGTCGCCTCCGCCTCAGCCGCCGCCACAACCGGTTAGGGGAATATAATTGAATTAAGTGGCTTTTGTTAATGGTGTTTAAGACTCGGAAGTGTAAATAAAAGTTAGGGGCTTTCTCCTAATGGGGCCTGGGTTTTTAGGGAGAGGCGGCTCAGCTCCCAGAGAGCTGGAGAGAAAAGGGGAGAGGAGGGGGCCGCCGAGGGCCAGGCGGGGGAATAGCCCTGGATTGAGTCCGAAGACCCGGGTTCGAGTGTCCTGGCTCTGCCTCTGTCTCCAAAGACTGTCTGAGACAACAACTGTCCTCCTTTTCCTGGGCCTCAGTTTCCATACATGAGGGTATGTATGTAAGTATGTAAGTACATGTATGTAAGTACATGAGGGTCCTGGTTTTGAAGCTTTCTCAAGCACTTCTCATCTCTAACCACCTAAGTTTTCAGGTCACCCAAGGTCAAAGCTGGAAAGGTCTTCTAAGGCATCTGGTGCCAGCCCTACCTGGGCAGGAATCCCTGTACACCATCCTCTACAAAGAGTCATCAGCCCCTGCTTGAAGCCCTCCATGCAGAAGGAGCCCCCGACCTTTCCAAGCAGCACCTTCCACTGGGAGCCATATCTCAGTGTTAGGCAGGGTTCCCTGGTGTCCCTGTCTCCCTGACACTTCACTTTGCTCCTGTTTCAGCTGCCTTGGGCCCAGCAGAAGACTAATCCCTCCTCTCTATGACAGCCTTTCAGATACTTAAAGACAGCTGTCATGGCCCTCCAGAGACCTCTTCTCCAGGCTAAATATGCCCAGTGCCTTCAACTTGTCCTGGGCTTCATGACCTCTGAGCCCTTCACCAACCCTGATGCCTTCCAACTCTGGCATTTTCCAGTCTCAGATTCAGGGAGGAACTGGTGTTAAAACCGGAGGGGGGAGGGGGGTGGACATTGTTTTCTGTAAGGGAAGGTTTGTGAGACTGTGGAAGGAGGATTGGAAAGAGACAGGCATCAAAGAATAAGAATCCTGCCTGTGTGAAGAGCCAAACTCTGATCCCTTCCTAGTGCCCTTCTGAGAGGGGCGTCCTCATGAAAAGGGGAGGAGTAGCCTGCCCTGTGGGGCCCTTGGAAGCAGCCACTGACTAAACCCCTGCATCCTGGACTGGTGGCCGGGTCTGGGGGGAGGGTAAATACCTGAAGGAGAAGCTATTCAGCTAATCATCCAGTGTGTAGACTATCCAAGCTCCTAGGGAATCATGGGAGAAAAGAAGGATCTCTTGGAGTACATCGACCCCCTTCATTTTACGGAGTGGCAAATTGAGTCTCAAAGCTGGGGAGAAACTTTCCCAGAGTCAAATAACCAGTAAGGGTAAGGGACAGGATTTTTCCAAGTGGGGCACATTTTCTACTTGGGCCAGGATGGGAAAATATGGTTGAAGGATGGGGACTGAGAGCTAAGGAAGATGGCGGGGAGGGGCAGTAAGAGCACAACACGAGCAACACACACACACGAACACACACACCATGGGTCTTCTCCTGCAGGTCGGCAGGAACCTGCTGAACAGGAATTGGAATCATTGGGCCAGAAGAGCTGAGACCTTGATAAGGCTTAAGGTGAGGAGGGAGAGGGAAATGGGGAAGGGGCAACTCACAGGTTCAAACTGCAGCAGGAGGGATGGGAATGTGGTACTAGGGACAGATTCCAGCATCAGCTGTCACCTGTGGGCCACACTAAAGTAGAGGGATGACCTGGCTGACTTGCTGAGATCATACACACACACACTCAGACACACTCACACTCACACAATTCTCAGTTCCCTCCTAGAACTCTCCCATCGGGAGTCAGAGTAGTCTACCATGGAGGGAGAGAGGAAACTGTCAGTGCTGCCAGGGTCAGGAAATTCCTGGTGAGGTCTGCACCTGTCTGCCCCAGAGAGCTTGGATGGACACCGAGATGGAGACCAAGATGGGAACTTGGATGAGGAGGGGTACCAGGGATTGAGGGAAGGAGGTTGCCTTTGGCTGGCACACAAAGAGTTAAAAAGATAATAGCACACACCCCCCCTTTCCCTTCCCCCAGTAACAAAGGGAAGTGCGTTTTCTGATCCAGAAAGGATCAGTCCCCGGGAAGCGCCATCAGGCCCTTCAGCGTGAAATTACTTCCCGGCGGGGCCCCATTCCCCCCCCCAAAACACACACACACACCCAACCTCGCACAGGGGATTAGGGCCTGCAGCCATCAGCTTAATAGGCCCAGCCCAACCCCCCCCCAACCCAATCAGAAAGTACCCAGCCACTGTTAGTCTAATTATTATGCTTTCTCTATATGTGTTTGCCTGTCACATGTGTGCTGGTCATGAGTGTTCCATGTATGTGTGTAGATCATGTGTGAGCGTCTCAGATATGCCTTCACTAGTACTATCTATCTCTCTGTAACAGGGATCTGACCCATAGCCCAAGGACCGGGCCACCCAACAGGACTAAACCCTCTGGTGGGCAGCAGGTAGGGGGCCTGCTGAAGGGAGACATGTGCTGCCAGGGAGCCTGGAGGTAATGCCCCATAAGTGACTCTGAGAAATGAATTCCCAGGCATCACAGTCCCAAGCAAATCAGGCAAATGGGTGTTTGGCATCTCCATTGTGGATGAGTTTCTGTGATGAAGTCTTTCCTAGCCCTTCCCTGGCTCTACCCCCCCCCAGCATTGCAAATAGTGTGCAAGTAGGGATCTCCAGGGCCTACCTCCCCCCAATACCTGAAAGGCCCAGTCTGAGATTCTTGGTGAGATCAGGTTGGGGCTGAAGAGACTGGAGGAGATTGAGATTCAAATTGGGAATGTGGCTGAGTTCCCAAATGACAAGAGCCGTGGTTTGGGAGGGGAGAGCTATTTGGGATGCATTCCCTTAGAAAGTCTTAAGAAGTACCTGGGACTGTAGGTTAGGGAAGATGGAAGGAAGAGGAGAGGGAGCAAAACCAAAGATGTAGGGAAGGGTAGAAGTAGTCCTAGGACCTTAGTCACAGCTTAGAGCTTAGTTGCAGCTTTAAAGGCAACATCTGATCCAGCCCCCTCTTTTAACAGTTGAGGAAACCGAGGCCCACAGCAGGGAAATGACTTGACCAAGGTCACATAGGTAAGGAATCACTTGAACCCAAGTCCTCTGATTGATCTATACCATGTTTTTCTAAAAGGACTAGTGACTCCACCCTTTGGGGTCAAAGAAAACTTTTCCTTTCGGAAAGTTCTTGTCTCTGACTAACCTGAACAGCAATGGGGGCAGCTAGGGAGTGCCATAGTGCATAGAGCATGGGGCCTGGAGTCAGGAAGACTCCAGTTCGAGTCCAGACACAAATACTTACTAGCTGTGTGATCCTGGGCAAGTCACTTCACTCTGTTTGCCTCAGTTTCCTTATCTGTAAAATGAGCTGGAGAGGGAAATGGCAAACCACTCCAATGTCATTGCCAGGAGTTGAACACAACTGGAAAAAAGTGACTGAACAACAACAAAAAGGCAACCTGTTGATGAAAGGGTCCAGGAACCTGGAATGAAACCCCAGACATCTCACCTGTGTGACCTTGAACTGCTCACTGACTTCTCCTCTCCAAACTTCAGTGTCTATCTCTGTGGTTGACTTTTAAGAGCTGTTTTCACCTCTGAATTTACATTTCTGAGTCTCCTGAGACAGTGAAACAGTCCCTTTTCCTTCTCCCCCAAAGGTTATATATTAAAGGGGCGAGGGGACAAATAGGCTACCTCCCCCTCCCCCAAGTTTTGAATGGAAGAAAGAGAGCGGATTTGGCCTTTCAAGATTCCAGAGCTGTCAGAGACACCCCAAGGTGGCAATTCTGCCTGTGAGATTGTGGGCCGTAAGTAGGGCCTTCCTGATGCAGTGGAGGGAACAATGAGGTACTTTGTGCTGAGGGACCAAATCCACACCTTCTCCCTCCCCCCACACATATATACTCTCACACCCACACCCATATGTGAAACACAAGCCCTTTCCAAGAATAGGCATCAGTTAGGGGAAGGGGGAAGGAAGTGTATTTATTGGGGGGGGGGTGCCAAGGGAATCATCTCCCAGCTTCCCAGAGATAAAGGGGACCATTAGTCCCACACACAAGAAGGAAATGTTGGGCCTTGGTTTGCTCTTTGTAAAGGGTTTTATGAAACCAACTCTGGAGCCCTCAGCCACAGAGGCAAGAAGGGAACTTGTCCTTACATCCCCACCTGCCTCACCGATACCTGCCCTAGCCCCTGCCTCTGTTTCTGTCTCTGTGGACCAGTTCTTGGTCCTGTCTTTGTTTCTGTCTGTGCCTCTACCCCAGACTTGAGGTCTGCCCCACTCTCTTTCTCTGTCCCAGTCCCTTTCTCTGTTAGTCCTTGCCTCTGCCCCAGTCTTTATAGCTCTCTGACCCACCCTCTGTCTTTGTTCCTGTTCCTACCCTAGGTACTCCCCTATGTGGTTGTTGCCTTGCTAAGAGAATAATGAGGGAAATAATGAGCTTTTAGAAATAGTAGAAATTTGGGGCGGCCAGGTGGCACAGTGAGTAAGAGAGCCAGCCCGGCGTCGGGAGACCCAGGATTGGTTCCGGCCTCAGATACTTGGCACCCACACAATATAACTGGCCGTGTAACCTTGAGCAAGTTACTTAAACCCAATTGCTTAAAAAAATAGTAGAAATTTGGAGAACCAGGACCAAAGAAAGTGGGACAGCTATATGAATATAGATTTCAGTTTGACATGGGAAAGAACCTACTATCATTTTGTCCTTTACAAAAAGAGAATGAACTGCCTTGCTAGTGAGCTTCCTGTCAATAGAGGTGTTCAAGGAAAGGTTAAGTCACCACATTATTTCTTCTGGATGGATTGAGATGCATAATTTCAGGAAGGCATCTCAGAAATTTGGAGTCCAGCCTCAGGCCAATCCTAGAATCACCTCCACAGCCTCCCTAACAAGAGATGACCAACCAATGGAATCTGCAATAAGCCCAGGTGGTAGATTTCTGAGAGGTTTGAAGCTGAATGTCCTGGGGAGTGACTGAAGGAGTCCAGTTCTCAGAGGCTGGGTGGGGGAGGGGGTCTGCTCTGGTCACATTTGTCATCATGAGACAAGGATGAGCATAGACTAAGCTAAAAGAGTGGGCACCATGGGCCTGGGTCTGCTCCCCAATCATGAATGTTCTACCACTCCCCACCCCTCACCCCTGCTGAGGCTATCAAAATTCTGCCTGCCCTGATAGGTCCATTCAAACCTCAATCCAACAGTAAATCCTCCCTGACCACCAAGGCCCCAAGAAACTCTATATCTTCCCCTGCTTGGAGGACCCCTCCTATGACCAGTAACTCTGGCTACTTTGTACTATATTAGTCATATTTATATCTTCTCTCCTCATTTATATTATGAACTCCCCAAGGAACTCCAAGGGCAGGAACCGTGTGCAATTCCAGACTTGTGTTCTCCTCAGATTTTGTGGTAAGTGGTGGGAAAGGGCACCTTTGGGTGTCTGGGGTCAGGGGATGGGAGGGACTGCAAATCTTACTGTCAGTTATTTAGTTCTGCTGTTTAATGAAATATTTTTTGCTTGAAACTAATGTCTTCTGGTTTGATGGGAATAGAAACACATCAGTGGGGGCTTCCTGAGCCATGGTTTTGAGAGCATGTTGACCCATGAAGTACCTAGAACCTAGAAAAGCTTTCCAGTGTGAGAGAGAGCTGAAGGATACCTGAATACAAGGTAACTCCAATTAGGAATTATTAACTAGGAGGGTCCAAGGACTCTTAGTGTTGTGAGGAGGGTTTTTTTTTTTTTAATATTGAACAGAAATCTGCATTTTTTTCAACGTTCATTCGTTGTTCTTGAGCCAAGAAGAACAAGTCTGATCCCTCTTCCAGGGACAAAATGCTTGAACACAGAATTTCTGCATCAGGAGGGCTTTGGTTGCTTCCTATATTGGTGGTCTCCTGATCCAGAATGCCTAACTGAGCCTAGCTACCTTCAGCTGCATACAGAAGTTCCTGGGGAACTTGAGAGAAAGTAATGGCACACAGCCATGTGGTGGATATGCTATTGGCATTATTGTTTCTTCTATGTGAAGAATTAAAACATTGAATACTTCTATATAATACTTCCCTGTTTGTGTAGGTGACTGACTCCAAGGTCATGGGACAAGGCTTCTATGAAATATTGTAGGTTCAGGGAGGAAATGGGATTTCCTATAAGGAGAAGCTGGGGTGAGAGTTATTTTGATGTGTATAAATCTATACTGGCCACTTCTCCTCTGTCTGAACACATCTAGTGATGGGGAACTCACCAAAGCAGCTCATTCTCCTTTTGGAAAGGGTGAATTTAGACTAATAAGATAAATGAGACTAGTTCTACCACCCAGAGAGATGAGTAGCTGGTGAGTAGGTTATCCATTTTCTGAGAACTATACAGAACCTTGCCTAACCTGAATTCAAATCCAGACTCAAACACTCAAAAATCCAGTCACATTCCACCTCCACTCCTTCCCAGGAATAGCACCAGAGTGTCTGAAAAATAAGGTGGGGCTCCTTTCCCCAGATGCTTCTCCTCCAGGTAGGAATATGGATAAGATAAGGGTGAAGCTGTTTGTGGCCTCCTGCATTGTGTGACCGAAGTCAGGCACTGTCTACCTCAGTTTCCTCAACTGTAAAAAGATAATAATAGCACCTACCTCTCATAGTTGGTAAGAGGATCAAATGAAACATTTATAAAGAACTTAGTACAGTGTCTGGAACATGGAAGTCATTTAAATGTCTGTTTCCCACCTTCATTCCTTCCAACCCATCATTGGTCTATGTGTGACTGTGTGACTGTAGGATTTGTCTGTGTTGGGTGGGGTCTTTTCAGGGACCCCAAATGGAACTGAAGGCAGGTCAGGATGGGCCCCTTAGACACATTCCTGCCTCAGGGCGGGGCAGACCATTGGTCTGGGCCTGAGGGTAGGGGTGGGTGAAACCTCAGGTGTCAGGTTCCCCCCCACAACATTCACCCCCTCAGACCTTTAGAGTGGTCTTTGTTGGGAGCTCAGACAGACCTGGCAGGGGGGCGGGGCGGGGCGGGGCAGGGAGTGCAGCCGCCTCATCTGTTTGCCCAGAAGCCAAAAGCAATTGGGGGTGGGAGTGGGAGCTCCCTGGGAAAGGGGCCCTGAGAAGGGACTTCTCCCTATCTACCCAGAGCTGCCCCCTCCCTGCCACATTCCACCCCCCACTGCTTCCCAGGAATAGCTCGAGAGTGACTGGGAAATAAGGTGGCGTTCCCCTCCCCGGCTGTTTCTCCTCTGGGTGGTAAAAGGAAGGAATATGGGCAAGGCAGGGGTGAGACTGTTTGTGGCCTCCCCCTCCCCAAACCTCAGGTTCTCCCTGCAGGTCCCTCCTTCTGCATACAAGCCCCCCTGGCCACTGCCAACGGAATCTGCTTGTTGCCTTATTTTAGAGTTTCCATTTCACATCTGGAGTAACAGCATTTAGTTGGGCAGACAGCCTCCTCCCACCTCCATCTTTCCTCAGGCTTGTGATTCAATGAAAAGAGCCTCAGAGGTGGGGAGGCAGAAGCCCCTGGCCTTTCTAACTTTACTGATTACTCCCTAGCTTTGGAACCTTCATAGGCTCATTTAATTTCTCTGAACCACAGTTTTAACTACAAAATCCTGGCGTCACACAATATCAGGATACGAAAGAAAATCACAGGACTTAAAGGCCAGTATCCCTATGATGACATGTCCTGTGAGCCTTCTAATGAGGAGGAACTTGTAGTAAGGTAAGAAAGGTGGCAATGAGCTCTCCACCACAGCTGTGTGACCCTGGACAAATGGCCTCATCCCTCTAGCCAGTGGTGCAGCTGGCCCTGGAGTCAGAAGGACCTGGAGTCAGAGCCAATCTGGCATTAGACACTTCCAAGCTGTGTGACAAGTCATTTGATGTCTGCCTTAGTTGCCTCAACTGTAAAATGGGGATAATAATAGAACCTACCTCCCAGCATTGTTGTGAGATATTTATTAGAAACAAGCAAAAAACCCAAGTTAGCCGGGTTGCCTGTTACATAGTAGGCACTTAATCAATTCGTATTCCTGTTCCCTCCCCTCTGATCTGTAGCAACATCATGCTTGTTAAAAATGCAGGTGACACAAAGCTATAGGTAGGATGGCAGGATGCCCAGAGATCACTATAGGTTAGAACAATGGACCCAACCTTAAAAGATATGGGAAAAATGTTGGGTTGAAACATTGGGTTAAAAAATCAATTTCACAAGAACAGGATAGAGGATTTGTTCCATGTAACTAAACAACAGGTTTCTTGTTAAAACAGACCTGGGGATTTTAGTGGCTTCCAGCTCAGTATGAATCAGCCATGTACTATGGCAACCAAGAAAGTTAATTTCATCTGAGGCTGCCTTGGAAAAGGCCCAGCATCCAGGCCTAAGGAAGTAATGAAACCACTGTAACCTGCCTTGATCAGATCCCATAAAGAATATTGTGATCGCTTTGGGACACCATGCATTAAGAAGGACACACTGAGAAGCTGGAAAAGGACTAGAAGAGGGTGACCATATGTTAAGTGAATATCAGGTGAAGGTTAGTCAACAGAAATAGGGGAAGGATGTTTAACCTGGAGAAGAGAAAATTGATGGGGCAGACTGGGGGTGGGGGAAGAGGAACTATCATATATGAAAAGGGATTTGACTTGCTTTGCTTGGCCATAGGGGGTAGAACTAAGAACAATAGGTAAATGTTTCAGAGAGGTAAACTGAGGCTTGAGGTAAGGAAAAAAAAACTCCTTAATAGTGAGGAACAGCCTCATAGAGAGGGAACTGCCATAGTATGGAAGGAGCTCTCCTTCACTGGATCAGAGACTGGACAACTCTGCTGGGAATGTTGCCAAAGAAATCCATAATTAGAGGCAAGTTGGCCCCAGATGGCTCTGTGGTTCTTCCAGTGCTAATTTTCTGGGATCTTTAGAATGGGTTTAATAATTCTTGGATTATCTTTGTTTTTGTATCTGTCTCTACCCTTGGCCCAATTTCTGTCCCAGTCTCTGTCTCTGACATTTCTCTCTTCTAGTCTTTAGAAATGTGACCCAGTCTGTATCCCAAAGAGATTATAAAACAGAGGAAAGGACCTACATGTACAAAAATATTTACAGCAGCTCTTTTTGTGGTGGCAAAGAATTGGAAATTGAGGGGATGCCCATCATTTGGGGAGTGGCTGAACAAGTTTTAATGTATGGATGGAATGGAATATTATTGTGCTATAAGAAATGATGAGCAGGTGGACTTCAGAAAAACCTGGAAAGACTTTTATGAACTAATGCTAAGTGAAGTGAGCAGAACCAGGAGAACATAGTACATAGTAACAGTGACATTGTGTGATGATTTACTTTGATAGACTTAGTTCTTCTCAGCAGTTCAAGGATCTAAGACTATTTCAATAGACTGGTGATGGAAAATGCTATTCAATTCCAGAGAAAGAACTATGGAGTCTGAATGCAGATTAAAGCAGACTATTTTCTCTCTTTTTTTTTTCTTTCTCATGGTTTTTCCCTTCTGTTCTGATTCTTCTTTCACAACATGATTGATGTGGAAATATGTTTAATATAATTATATATGTATAGCCTATATCAGATTGCATGCCATCTTGAGGAGAGGGGAGGGGAAGAAGGGGAAAAAAATTAGAGCCCAAAATCTTATAAAAGGGAATGTTGAAAAATAATTGATTAATTAATTAAAAAACAAATGTGATTTAGGATTATGATGACCAGTTAAACAAGTTTCTTCATTTTCTCCTCATGGAACACAGTCTTCAACCCTGCTCTCTTTCCCCTCCTCCCTCTACTTCCCCTTTCATCTTAGAACCTCTCCAGTCTTCCCATCAAATCACTGCTCAACTCTTTTCTCAGCTGTTTCTATATCTGTTCTGAGTGTGTGTGTGTGTGTGTGTGTGTGTGTGTGTGTGTGATGTGTCTCTGGTCCTCCTATGACCCCCACTAGGGATTGCCTGAATGCACCCCATCCCCACTCCCAGATTATCCTGGCTCACTACAGCAGCTTTTAAGACAAAATCCCATCTCCCTCCCCATTCCCATTCCCCAACCCCCAATCAACAGGACCTGAGACCTTCCTCTTTGGGCCTTTTGCCTTTTATTTATGGAGTATGAAAAACAGCCACGAGGTCACAGGAAGCTGGACAGACAGACAGATAAGACACAGCACAGAGCGAGCGGCATGCGGCACATGGGAGCCCAGCAGTAGGGCCAGTGACAAGGGCACGTGCCTGGGGTCTGGTTTTCCAACTAACAGAATAAATAAATATTGTACCTTACAGGGTTGGCCATGGGAAGGCCATGATCTCTAAGCACACATTGTCACACAACAGCAGTTTTTACAGCAGTTTGTACAGTCCGCCAGCCAAGGGGCAGAGGGTGGGGGTGGGAAAATCTAGAGGTTCACAGGCATGTAGGGTTAGATGATCTCTTGGGCATCACCTGGGGACTGGTTCTACTCCAAGCTTTGGACCAAAGCAGGAGACAAGGGTAAAGGCAAGACTAAGGACAGATACCCAAGAAGGATATATCAGGAGACTGGGATGGTGACTGAGCTGTGCAGGGAATATGGGCCTACCCTGGGCTGTGCTGTTTCCTTTTCTTGAGGTCAGAGTAGCAACCCCTGTATACTCAGGACAGTGGGGAAGTTCTGGTCTTGGCCCTTGACAATGTAGGTCTTTGGGGGGTTAGGGCTGCCAAATCCTCGTTCTCTCTCTCTCTCTCTCTCTCTCTCTCTCTCTCTCTCTCTCTGTCCTCCTTCCCTCCCTCCCTCCCTCTCTTACTACAGAACACCTGAACCCAAGCAAGACTAGGTCCACAGGGACACAGGAAACATGACTGAATTGAGTTGGGAGGTGGGGAAGGACCTAGACCCATAGGGACAGAAGCTTGAGACTGGCCTGAGTTAGCTATGGACTGGGTTAGGTCAGGTTAGGCCAGGGCTCTTTGGAACATTGATTATCACCTCTAAGTAAGTCACTGCTCTAATGGTCTCCATGCTCACACTGTCCCTTGGGAGGTCACCCCTGGGGTGAGGTGAGGGACCATGACCACTGTTTATGACAGAGCCAGGACCTTGCATAGTCTCTTCCTCCTTGCCCTAAGAATTCCAACCTTACAGAGCTTTCCTGAGTTCACAGAGGTGAGAGACAGGAGTTTGGGGAAGCAAGGATTACTGGTAACTTGGATTGGAGTCCCTCAAGTACAGAAGTTGGGGTCCTCAGGACTCAGTGTGTTGATTCAGGCAAGGCCCTCCCTCTTCTGCCAAAGCTCCAGCCTGGCCCCTATGGCCCCTCACCTCTGGCCTACTGTCTCCACCCATACTTCCCCATGAGGTGAGGAAGGAAAGCACAGAGGATGGAAACCTACTGTCTGTTCTCTTCCTCCAGCTTCTGAATTCAGTTAAACTAAATGTGATTGAAAAGACATTCATTGAGTATCTCCTGTGTGTAAGGCTCTATTCTGGGCACTGAGGATCCAAATGCAAAGATGAAACTTTCCCTGCCCCCCCTTTCCCAGCCTCCTCATGCTGCCCAAATTATCTTCCAAAAGTCTAGTTCTGACCATGTCCCAACATGCCAGAACTCCATCCCTCAGACCTCTCCCAGAGCTCTCCTTTGCCTTTTAAAAGAGGACATACTCACCCCCCAGCCTCCAAGTCTTCTACCACCTAGCCCCAAACCCCCTTCCCAGCCTTAATCCCCTTCACTCACCCTCTGTTCCAGGAAGGCAGACTCCTCACCATTCCAGATGCCTTCTAAATTCAGTCCCACCTCCAGATCTTTGTTCAGATCAGAATATCCTTCTTCTTCCTCCCTGCTTCGCCAACCCTCCTTCCAAGTATAGTTGCAGCCTCCTCTGACCAGACCAGCCAATGACCACTCCCTCCTCTGAATTCCCAAAACCTTCCTCTAACCCATATCTTTCCTTTCTTAACCTCTGCTCCCTGAAGGTACTCCTAATCTCCCCCACATCAGCCTTGGTACTCCTAGAGGTCAAGACTCTGGTCCCTTCCCTTCCCCATTAACCCATCTTCAATGGGGCAGGTCATGATCATGGACACTGGAAGAAGCTCAGGAAAGGTGATGGGTGGAGGGGGCAGGGACAGAGTGAGGGGGCAGCAGAGCACCTGCTCCCAATCTAATTCCCTAACTTTTCCAGAAGGCAGATTTCACCCTACCTACTGCAGGTGGGAAGTCCCTGGCAACCTCTCTTACCAAAGACTAGATTTGGAGTACATGGAACTACAAAAGAGCTTTGTTCTGTTATCTAATTTAGGCAGAACTTTAGGCAAGTCTTTGCCCCACACTGAACCTCAGTTTACTCCTCTGTAAAATGGGCTGGATGGTCTTTAAGTCAGGAATTCTTCATCTTTTTTTGTCATGGATTCCTCAGGCACTGGTGAAGTCTGTAGATTCCTCAGAATAATATTTTTGAATATTTGAAGGAAATGCTAGATTAAATTAAAGATGTATTTTTCCCATCCAGGTTTTCAGACCTTCTGCAATTTGTCCACAGACCCCTCAAGGATGAGAGGTTAAGGATCCCTAATTCTCTTCCTGTGAGTCCTATGGGTAACCCCTTCCTTGACCAAGCAAGGGGCATGAGGACAGATGAAGCAGCTTCCCCACCTTTCTGTCTCTATTTCTCCATCTTCCTCACAGGCACAGATTCCCCTACCTACCCCCACAGGCCCCAACCAAGTCTCCTTCCCTTCCCAAACTTCCCTCTCCTGAGGGAGTTGGAGCAGTTGAATCAGGAAAAAGGTCTTAGGAGCTAGAAAAGCTTAGGTAGGAAGAGAAAAGCGGAAGAAATTCAGGAATCCTGGATAATACATGTTTGGCATTAGCTCTGGATAAAGAAAAGTTAGCAACCCTATCCCAAGCTGCTAAGCCCATGGTCACTCTACCTTTCATTATCCCAAGGGAGGAGGGGCCAATTCAGCCCTCCCTGGCAAGTGAGAGGAATATGGTTGAGAAACATTTCCTCAGAGCCAGGCTCTGCTGGCCTTTAATAGAATGGTTAGGGAGAAGAAATTCAAGCAAAGCCTCCTCAGGTTTACAGGGTTCTGTGCCCAGGAGGGAGATTCCAATTTGAGGGAAGTTTAGATGGGCAGAGGGGCAAAGGGGAGAGTCCTTTGGGGTTTGGCTCTAGGGCTCCTGGCAAACTTCATGGGTCAGCAGGGTAGTATCCGAGGATCATCAGCTTTAGAGATGGAAGGAACTTGAGAGACCATTTGATCAACTCCCTTCTTTTATGGAGGAAAAAACTGAGGCCTGGAAAGTGAAAGGAGCATATTCAAGGTCACTCAGAACTGGGAAGTGTCTTTTGCATGATGTCATGCTGACTGACTAGCTCCAGCAAATTCTGTGAGCAGACAGGGTAGAGGTGTTCCCAAGCAAGCCAGAGCCAGACCCCTGAAATCTGGGAAAGGCTGGACCCCACAGTAGGGGCCCTGATGGCCAAGGAGCATTTATGGAGGTAACATTCTAGTTTAAAAGTTCTCTTCTGCAGGGAAACATTCACACCTTGGTCTGAGAGAGTCCAGCCCCCATCAGCACCCTGTCGGGGTGAGATGTGCATTCATGTGATACATATGACTCATGCCTCAAAACCTAGCTCCATCTGTCTTCAAACCAATGGATTATTCTTCTAGTTAGTTTTCTCTTTCTAGGGCTGATTGCTCATCTCTCCAACTAAAAGCTTCTGTATAGCTATAGGAACACATGAAAACATGGGATCATTAAGATGGAAGGCCCCCCCCCCCATTTATTCTACAGGTGGCTAAGAGCTCCAAGAAGAAGTTTGCCAAGATCACACAATGTGTAAGTGTCAGAGTCAGAGTGAACTTTGGACCCCCAGACCCAGAGTAGCATCACTGGAGGGAGTGCTGGTTCAGCTGCTCTTAAGGGTGACTACAGACCTTTCCTGAACCAGGAACTAGAAGTCAAGCTTCTGTTTTCCCTCTTCCTTGCCCTCTAGTAAGTAGGCAGAAGCTCTTATTAAAGCAATTAGCTTTGAGAACTTAAACCTAAACAAACACAGGATTTGATTGACTGTTTCCCCTCACTGCAGGAGATATCTAAGTTCCCAGTTTGGGAATAGTAGCTGTCTACAAAATGTCCAGACAAACATCTACAATCCCCACTCCCATAAGCTATGGAGGACTGTTGCCATCTAGTTTTGGAGACAGGATCAATTTCTTTTCTTGCTTTTTGATGCTTCCTCCCCTTAAGTGGGAAAGTCAGTTTCCTAGTTCTGAGGATAAGAAACTTTCCCCTTTATCCTCTAATTCTAGACCCGTCCTCATTCTCAGGGAGATCCTGGAGCTTAGAACTTCAGATTACCTGCTCTTCAGTCCAATAAGGTGTTTTTGCCCATCCTCGGAGTTAGAAAAGAACAGGAAGGGTTCTTGGCCTTATTGGTTAAACTGAGTCAAGTTAGGTCATATCAGGCTGGTATCCAGTCAATGCCCACAGAACCCCACTTCAAATAAAATCTCTTAGTGCCTGTTATACCTCACTCCAAGACTCCCCCTCCAAAATAAGCCTGCTCTGGGGAGGAAGTCCTGAACAGTTTTGGTTCATACCCCATTATCATCCCTGGGAGCCATTCTAAGCATCTGTGAGATGAAGCTAATATTCTCCAAGCTTCCTTTCAGTTTTGACCTTGGACAGGTCCCTTACTTTCTCTGGGTCTCAGTTTTACCATCTGTAAGATTGAAGGGGTTAGAAGAAATGATCTCTAAGATCCCTTCCAACTCTGACACTCCAGAATTTTGTCTGAGACACAAGGTGTGACTTTGTCACTACTACCTGCTCTGGAAAATTAACCAAGAAAAGCACAGCTTTCTCAGGATTGGCCATTTTTTTCTCCTGCTCAGGTCTCCTTTCCTGATGGTACAGTCACACCAGAGGCTAGGTTTTCAAGGGGTAGGATGGGGTGGGCTGGGCTAGTGACCCTGGCTGGGGGGAATGGGAGTAGGTTGGAAGGAGAGGAGAATTAAAAAAAATAGCATAAGTATAAACAAAATGAAACTTAACAGTTTGGGGTAGGGGCACCAACACAGGCAGGTAAGGACCACATTTGCCATTATGGGGAAACTGAGGAAGTAAGTGGTAAGGTGGGTTAGTAAGAGGAGAATAGAATGAAGGAGACAGACCAAGGGGGGAAACAGCTGAGAAAAACAGAGGGAAGGATAGAACTTGGAGAAACAGAGAAGAAAGAACTGTCCAAGAGAGGAGTGAGCTGCCTGGAGGTAGTGAATTCCCTCTTCCTGGAGGTCTTCAAGCAAAGGTGGCATGACCAAAGCGGCTTTGGAGCCAAAAAATCCTCCTCCCGTCCATATGGTAGTCTGACTCCTTCAGTCCCTTCCAGCTCTGAGAGTCTACGACTGAGAAAAAAAAGAAGGTCGAGGCAGAGATAGAGGAAGAGAAATAGGGAGATAAAGAGACAGAAAGGCGGGAGAGAAACAGACGTGGGCAGGGAGAGAAAAGGAAAGGAGTGAAGGCAGAAAAAGGAGGCGAGGGTGGGACCGAGTTGCTTGATGCCAGGTGGACGTGACTGTGGGACCTTAGCAGTGGACAGAAAGGACCCGAAGAGAGGATCAAGAGTGGGGCAGACACCACACCGAGACACAGCGGAGAAGATAGACAGAGTCCGAGGGACGTAGAGCCAAAGTTGGGGAATGACGGGGAGGCGGGCAAAGGAAGCGGGAGAGGAATGGCAGTAGGGGTGGGGAAACTGAAAATATAGCTTTATAGATTTATATTTATATCACATTCCACACATCCAGTTACGAAGGGAGGGAGTTGGGATCAAGGTAGGAGGCTGTTGCTGCCTGCTCCTCTAGGACTGTCAGGGGTGGAGAGTGAGGGAAGGCCAGTTCAAAGGGGAAAGAGAGATGTCCTTCCCTCTACCCCACACCAGCTTCCTCCCAGGGCCATGCAGGGATGCAGCAGGTGTAGACTTCACACACACCCCCGCCCCCCACGGCAAGGAGGCAGGGGTTGCCCTGACGCGGGAGGTGGCAACGCCAGGAAGGAATGGGGGCGGGGGGGGAGGGGACTGCCTCCCCAGGCTGCATCTAGGGTGGGGGGTGAGAAGGGGACCGCCCTGCCCCTGAGGGTACGTCTCTTCTGGACCATAATGAGGTCCGCGGAACCACCTGTGAAGAGACGGACGGGGAAAGGTTGGTCGGCTTGCCCCGGAGAGGGGCAAGGGCCGGTTAGGGGTGGGGTGGGGGGAGAGCAGGGAATGGGCCAGGGCGGAACGTCTGCCTTCCTGGGGACACGCCGCTCAGTTGGGCAGCGTGTCCAGTCCCAGGGAGGCCGCGTGCTGCTTGGCCCGGAGCCGCAGGCTTTCGATGCTGCTGGTCTTACTGTTCAGCGCGGCCGAAGCGGCGGCTGCTGCTGCGGCCGCAGCGGCTGGGGGCGGTGGCGGCGGGGGACCAAGGCCGCCTGGGGCCCCTGGAAGCAGCGGGGAGCCCCACACTCCCGGGTGGGCCGCGGCAGCCGCGGCTGACAGCGACTGGTAGTAGGACTGGCAGTGGAGGGAGCCCAACGGTGCCATGTTGACGCCCAGGTAGGGCACGGCAGCGGCGGCGGCGGCGGCTGCGGCTGCGGCGGCTGCAGCTGGGGGCGGAGGGCCTCCCACCTCGAAGGACGAGTAATGCACCAGGTTGTTGGTGGCCGCCATGTGCTGGCGGAACTGCTCCTGCAGGCGGAAGAGGCTGAGCGGCGAGGATGAGTAGGAGTGTGAGGGCCCCAGGATGCTGCCACCGCCCCCGCCGGCCCCAGAGCCCGAGGTCTGCGGCGGCAGGGGGCCTGAGGCTGTGCCTCCCGGTGAGTCTGCAAGAACAGCCGTGGGGGAGGCCCGTTAGACACCACGCAGAAGCTTCCACGGCTGAACACCTGAAAACTTCCCCCTTCCCTCCGCCCGGCTGGCTCCCCGATGCCTTTCCAAAGTAAGAGGCAGATCGATTGCCTCCAGGGTCTGCAGAGACAGGATCCTGGGCTGAGAGGGGTGTGGGGAGGGGCGGCGGGAGGGATACACTAGCGGCTTTTCCTCTGACTCCTTCGACATAGTATTCACCCGAAAAAGTCTTCTCTGCTACATTATTTCCAAGATAGTCTCCCTATATAGTTTCCCTTAATACATCGTCCAGCACCGTGTCTCCCAGATTGTCTCCCTGATACATTGTTTCTTCTAAGTAACGTTTCCTCTAAGCAATGATCTTCTCTGTTACATTTTTCCACTGCAAGATACTCTGTCTACTCCGATCCACCGTCTCATCTAATAGCGATACGTTCTTTCCTTCAATACACTGTTTTCTCGAATAGCCTGCCTGCCTTCTCTGATACATTGTCTTTGCCAATAGCCCGTTTCCTCTGACAGACAAACTGTCTTTTCAAACACAGTGCCTCCTCTGATAACTTTCTCCCCTGAGAAAGTGTATTCCTCCTCCCCACTCACCAAAGAAAAACAATGTCTACCCTGATAAATAGTCCTGTCCCGATGCACTGTCTGCTTTGATAGCTTGTCTCCCCTGATACATTGTGGGCTGTCATAGGTCGTCTCCTCCAACACCATCCCAGGTTCTCTCATTCATTTTTCCCTCTCATACAGTTTCCTCTGACACCCCCATGTTCTCTGATATTCTATATACTCTCATATACAGTTTCTCCTTATACGAAGATAATTCTTCCAATGTCCACTATATTCTCTGATTCACCCTCCCCTCTGATGCTGCCTCCCCAACAGCGGGCTTCACACACTCTAGGACCATCTCAGCACCTCCTACATAGACCCCGGGCAGCATCTCTCTCAAATGGGGACCTTCTGCCCCGCCCCACCCCCGCCCTGGGGCCTCACCTGCTTTGGGGCTGCTCCTCTTGCAGCCGAAGCCCTTGCCCTCCAGGCCTGGACTCTTCTCAGTCTTGCGTTGTTCAATGGCTCCCCGAGCTTCCTCCTCCTCCTCCTCCCGATCAGCCTGGTCCTCAGGGGCTGACTCACCAGCAGATTGCTCAGACAGGGTTAGGTGTAACTCCGTGGAGGGTTCGCCAGGCAGAGCACAAGACTGCTCAGACTCAGGCAGGACAGGAGCCTGGCCATCTGGGTTGGGGACTTCAGCTTTGCCCTCCCCGTGCCCGCCTTCAGCCTCTTTCTGCTTCTGAAGCTGCTCCTTCTGCAGGCTCCGCTGCTTCTTACGGAACTTGGCCCTTCGGTTCTTGAACCACACCTTGCAGGGGAGAGGAAGGGAGAGAAGAGAGAGTAGAGGTGAGCAGGCCTTGGGGAGGAGAATGGAAGTGAGAGCAGAGACTGGAGAGAGACAGAATGGGATCTAGAAAGTCGGAATCAGGACACAGTAGGGGAGACCTAGGCAGAGAGGAAGAGCATCTCTCACAGCCCTTTCCTAGATCGACCCCTCCTCCTCCTGCCCTGCTCCACACCCACATTCCGCTCACCCAGCCGTCTCTACTCTGCACCCTCTCCACCTTAATAAAGCTGGAAGTTTGGTCTTGGCTATTTCGCTCCTGCAGATGGGAGACCAGCCTGGGTCCTGGCTGCAATACCAGGGGAGCTGGCGAAGGGGAGGAAGGAGACAGGCCGAGGGTGGGAAGGCGTAGGGGGTGGGGATATCGAGTCTTGCCTGCACTCGGGCCTCTGGCAGATTGGTGCACATGGCCAGCCTCTCCCGCATCACCACATCCGGATAGTGGGTCTTCTGAAAGGTCTTCTCCAGGGCCTCGAGCTGCTGGGCAGTGAAGGCAGTGCGACTGCGGCGCTGCTTTCGGTGCTGAGAGCCATAGCGGGCCTCCAAGATGATGTCTTGAAATGTACAGCCGTTGGAGGGCAAGCAGAGGGGGCCCATTTAATTATGGGAATTAGGGAGGAGTACATATATACACAGCAAACACAAGACTGCCTGCCTCCTAGTCCCAAGACTCAGCCCTCCAGAAACTTAGAATCACAGTCTTGAAGCTGGAAGAGATACCAGGCATTGTCCAGGCTAATGCAGTCCAGGACAGGAACCCTCTCCACAGCCTTCCTAACAGAATAACCCTCTAGATTCTAATGGAAGCCTGATGGTAGTAATGAGGAGCTCACTACCACCTGAAAGAACCCCTTTGGTTTGGACTCTATACTATCTGTATATCATTAAGGAAAACACTTCTGTTTTCAATATCCTCTGTCAAATAAAGGGGTTCAAATCAATTACCTCTAACTGCCCTCCTACTTTAAATCCTATGAACGTATGATCTCCAGTGGCAGAGAATAATATGATCCTGTCAGACCACCCTTTCTGCTTATTGGGACATTCTTCTTGTCTTGGAGAAGAACCATGATAATGGTGGTGATGGTAGTGATCATGGTTATTTAATGCTCTAAGATTTACTAAGTTCTTTACAAACATTATCCTTTTTATCCTCACAACAACCCTGAGAAGCAGATACTATTATCCCCATTTTACAGATGAGGACACAGAGGCAGGCAGAAGTTGTGACTTGCTCCTGCCAAACCTCTTCTCTGGGCTCAAGTTCCTTCAACTTCTCCTCCTGTGGGACTCACCTTCTATCTTCTTACTATTTTGTTTGCTCTCTTATGGATGTATGGTAGCTTATCAATGCCCTTCTGCTAAAATATTTCTTTTTGCTATTCTTAGAATATTTTCCAGGGGGCATATGGCCAGGCAGAGAAGAGGCCACTGCTATCCTTAGCCTTAGCAAATCATCCCTGGATCTGGTTACTACTTAAATTCCAAGTAGTGTCTGCAGTTCTGATGAGACGTTCTGAGAAGAACATTACTGTCCAGGAGAGAGTGTATTAAAATCTCCTCTGGCTGAAGGGCCAAGGGAGCCAATAAAGGTCACTGAATATATGCCGATGACTGCATAGTCACCTGAGAAACTTCCCAGATAAGTAACTTCTTTGCCCTGAGTCTTAACAGCCTGAGCCCTAACTGTCCAAAGACTGGGCCCTGATTGGTTATATACTGATTCCTGTCCCTAGTTACATATTGAGCCCTGACCCTGGTCATAAACTTAACCCTGATACTGTTCCCAGATTTAGCCCTGACTTGGGCAAGTTATCTCATAAAATTTTATTTGGTCATAAGGGGGAACAGGATGAGAGTGGATGGCTCCATGCAACAGTCCCTAACTGCAGAAGCTCCCCACAGAGCTGAGGCAATTGCCAGATCTCCTCCTGAACTGAGATGCTCTGATTCCTACAAGAAGGACAGATGGTTTGTGAAGCAGGAAAACTCAAGGTAGATGTGTAAGGATGAGGGGACTGGAGAGACAGATAGGGGGCTCAGCTGGATCCTCAGGTCTCTTTGCACACATTGCAGATATCATGGCTTCTATCCTCATCCTTTCCCAGAGGACTACTTCATATAAGGGCTCAAAAAGATTGGATATTCCTGGGGCGGCTAGGTGGCACAGTAAATAGAGCACCGACCCTGGAGTCAGGAGTACCTGAGTTCAAATTTGACCTCAGACACTTAACACAAAAACTAGCTGTATGACCTTGAGCAAGTCACAACCCCAACTGCCCTCCAGAAAGCAAAAAAAAAAAAAAAAGATTGGATATTCCTCTGTTTGTGACCTCATCATTGACTCCATCTCCCAGGTTGTAATCTTGGTGATGTATATGACTCCTGCCTCTCCCTCAATTGCCGTATCCAATCAGTGACCAAATTCTGTGAATTCTATTTTGGCCATTTCTCTCCTCCCTATCCCCACCCCACTCTGTTCCCCCAGCTACTTCCTTAGTGCAGACCCTCACTGTCACCCACCTGGCCTGTTTCGATAGGCTCCTAACAGGTCCCCCTGATTCTACTCTCTCCTCCTCCAATCCACCCTTTAGTCTGTTGCCAGACCCATCTTCTGTAGGCACAGAGCTGGTCAGGGCACTCCTTCCTACTAAGCCCGATAGGAGACCCAATTGCCTCCTATCCAGTTTTAACTCATTTGCCTGATATTCAAGGTCTAGCATAACCTTAACTTTCTAGTTGCATCTTAGATTAGTCCCTTCCATGAAAGCTTTGTTCCAATCAAACTGAATTCTCCATTTCCTGAGCAGACCCTATGCTATCATATTTCAGAACCTTTGTTAACCAAAGTTCTCTCTGCCAAGAATGTCTTCCCTCCCCTTTTATCTGTCTATATAGGGCAGGCAGTTGGTAGCACAGTGGACAGAGCACTGGACCTATCCTGCCTCAGATACTTCCTAGCTACCTGACCCTGAGCAAGTCTGTTTGCCTCAGTTTCCTCAACTGTAAAATGGGACTAATAATAGCACCTACCTCGTAAGGTTTTTGTGAGGATCAAATGATATATTTGTAAAATGCTTAGCACAGAACCTACCATAGTAGGCAGTTAATAAATGCTTTCCCCCCTCCTTCTTCACTTGGTGAATCTGTGCCCATACTTTAAAGCTTACCTTCAAATTACTTCCTCCAAAGGTCAAAAGGAGACACAGTCAAGCTGGGCAGTATTGGGGGCACCATATTAGATTTGAAATATATTTTTTAAAACATAAGCTATACTAAGGGCCATTTCCTGTTTCCTGTGTAGTATTCACTTTGCACTCTTCTTTGTGGGGTGCATGTTTGTGGGTGCTTACCAAGTTCATAATAACCAAAAGAATTTTTTTAATTTCTAAAATTTAAAAAAATTAAATTTAAATTTTTTTAATTTAAAATTTTTTTTTAAAAAAAGCAACCCTGTGGGGCACCTGGGTGATGCAGTAGATGGAACACTAGCCCTGGAGTCAGAAGGACCTAAGCTCAAATTTGACCTCAGACACATACTAGCTGTGTGACCCTGGGCAAGTCACTTAACCCCCATTGCCTCCTCATCAGCCATGTTATCCAATAATCCACTGGACACCCTCTCCCAGGAAGCCTTCCTTGATTGCCCCATCTGTAATGACCTTTATCTATAGGGCTAAGATGGTTGTTTTAATCCTCCCTATGCAGCATGATGGAAAGCCCTGAGCTTCATTCTCCTCTTGGCCTGTGAGCTCCATGAGGCCAAGGACTGAGTCAGTTATACTGTGTGGGTCTCTTTGAGCCATGCACACAGTAAGCACTTAATTCATGTTTGTTAAATTTTAAGTCCCAGGAGTGGAACTTTAAGTCAGGGAGCAGCTCTTACCAATTCAAGCCAATTCAACAGGATTAACTGCCCACTGTGTCATAAAGGCACTGACCATAAAAGACAAAAGTGAGACAGTTGTTACCTTTGAGTAATTACTGTCTTCTGGAAGGGGACAAGGATATGACAAGCAAATGGGAGAGCAGGTAAATAATCATTTAAGGACAAAGAGAACTCAGGAAAGAGCTGTCATAGAGGAAGTGGCTTGGGAACTCAACGTTGGAGAAGCTCTGAAGAGGCCAAGTGAGGAAGAAGGGAGTTCTAAGCATGGAGGTCAACAACAGCCTGTTCAAAGGCATGGGGGTGGGAGATGTGACACCAAGTTCAGCCATTAGTAGCAGGCAGGTCATGTTGGAGTCGATGAAGTGATATACAATGAGCCAAGGATGACAGGGCCCTTAGACCTTTCTGCTAGGTTGAGCAGGTGCACTTCATTTTTAGGAGCTCTACTCTTAGAGAAAATCTGGGTGTCATGCAATGGAAGGAAACACCCTGGAGGAGTCTCATACCCAGAAACAGGGTGCCAATTAACCCAATAAACATTGACTGAGTACCTTCTTGGTTCAGAACCCTGGACCCTGTGCTAAAAGGGAGCTAGCTCTGCAAAGTTCAGGTCCCTGATCTCATGGTGTTCCAGTCTAGGAGGAGAACTCAATTTGGGTAACTTGAATCAATAATATCACACAATAAATATACCAGAGAGATATAGTCAGAGGTCTCTGAAAGCTCCTTGGAGGAAGTCCTTCCTAGCAGGAAGGCATCAGGAAGACCAGGGAAGAAGGGACATTTGTGGTGGACTAAGGATCTTAGGATCCCAGATAGAAAGCTGAGAGTCATGGCATCCAGCCCCTTCCTTTTACAAAAGGGGAAACTAAGGCTCACAGAGGTGAGGGAACTTGCCTAAGGTCACCCAGCCAGAAAGTGTCTGAGGCACAAGCTCAGACTGCAAGTTCAACACTAGCTATCTATGCCATGATGTAAAGCATTTAAAGGAATTCCACAGATGGAGAGTGGGAGGAAGAGAATGGTGAGGGAGCAGACCTGTGCCAGCATGCTCTCCTTCCCTCCCTCCCCCACCACACCCAAGTTGATCTTACCAGCCAGCCTCTCTGCCAGGGTGAGGGCATGCACGGAGGGCCGATAGTCAGGCCCATGCTGGGCCTGCTGGGCTGCCTGCTGGTGGAGGTTATACATGGCACTGAGGGAGTTCATGGCATGCAGCGAGTAGCCATTGACACCGTAGTGCTGCATTCCGGCAACCACCTGGAAGAACAGGGAAGCAAAAAGGGACCTGTGAGGACCCCAGAGGCCTCCTGCCCTCTTCTCTCCCTCCTCTCTTCCCCTCTCACCTCCTTCCTTCCACAGTCAGTGACTAAGTGCCTAGTGGGCGAAGAGCCCTGTACCTTAGATAAGACACAGCCTGTGCCTGGCTCACCATCTAGGAAGGGGATACAATGAGCATAAAAAGATACAGATGGAATGGCAGGAAAAAGGCAGACCAGCCAGGGGAGCAGTGAGACCTAGGGCAACTCATTCCCTGAACATGGCCATCTGATACACCCTCTAACCAAATAAAAGAAAAAGAAGATTAACCTCAATTCCAGGGAGAAGGAGAGGAGAGGAAGAAGGGGAAGACAAGGAAGTCCTGGGGTTTATTATCCTTGCTCACTGGGGGCCCCCAAGCCCAATGGTGCCATCTGGGGCAACTCAACCATTGTAATGACACCAGTGACATGAACTTTCCAAGTCTTTCTCATAATTTTACTCTATCTCCACAAAAGCCCCATGGCAGAGACAGGATAGATATTATTCCCATTCTAAGGAGGGGCAAACTGAGGTCCAGAGAATTGACTTGCTCCAAGTATTACATGGAGGCAATGATGGATCTAGGATTCAAACTCTGGTCTCCTTCCTTCCCAGCCAAGGCTTTTGTACAAAGCTTATATCTGTAAAACCAGGGAAGCTAGGCATGCAGGAACCCCAGCTCCTCCCCATGGGGGAATTGCCTAAGCCTGGAGCCCTGTGATATTCATTACCACAATATCCTTATTTTGTGCTAAATTACTCAGGCTTAATCATCTGTTCTGTACCCCCTTAGTCTCATAGGCTTATAGAACATCAGAGGGGGGAGGGCCTTTAGAACAGACAACAGAAGATGTAAGGGGACAGACAGAGGCAGACACACACACACACACACAGAGACAGAGACACAGAGACAAAAAAGACAGAGACAGATGAGACAGAGAGAGACAGAAAGACACAGAGAGACGGACAGGGACAGACAGACTGAGGAATTTGAGAACAAAAGGGGATTGAGAGTTGGAAGGGACCTTAGAAACACAGAACAGAGAAAGCAGGAACTGGAATGGTCCTTAACATGGAACAGAGCACCTGTCCTGAGACTGTCAACACCGGGAAGGAGCTGAGGGAGAAGAATCTTACACCAAGAACAAGAGGCGAGGACGTGATACATTAAAGTGACCCAATGAGGCAATAAATGGCAGAACTCAGACTCATCCCCATCTTTGGGATTGCCACCTCTGGCCCTCTACCCACACCACACTCTTCAGCTGAAGCTGTTGTGAGTCACTGTCCCAATGCAACCAGCAGAGAGAGGATTGCAGGAGGCAGGGCAGGGGAAGGAGAGATGTTCCTTGTCTTCAAATCTCTGAGGGATACTCACAGGGAAGAGGAATTAGCCTTGTTCTGCTTGGCCCCAGAGGGGAGAACTTGAAACCACATGCAGAAGTAACAGGGAGGCAAGTTTCAGCTCAATAGAAAAACTTCCTAAGCACCGGAGCTGTCCCCTGATTGACAGCCACTGCCTCAGTAGGCAGCTCTGGACATCTTCAAGGAGATAGGATCTCTGAGGGCCCACTCAACTCTGGGGTTCCAAGGGTCACACCTCCCAGCCATGGAAGCTTCTTTAGAGGTCATTATTATTATTATTAATTTTCTAGAGTCCCACCAACAGGAGGGGAAGGGAAAATCCTGACTGTCCAGGGGACCAGGTCAGTCTGAACTTAAACCAAAATCTCAGTTTAGCTGCCTACTTCTTGTCTACACTACACTTTGGAGGATTAACTTTCTGGAGTACCCACAGAAAATTGTTTCTGTGCCTGGGCCAGGACACCCTCTCTCTCTCTCTCTCTCTCTCTCTCTCTCTCTCTCTCTCTCTCTCGTCTCTCATTTTCTTTTTCTCTCCCTGGCTCTCTCCTGACTCTCATTGTATTTGTATTCCTCTATCTCTTCTTTCTCTGTCTGTCCTCTCCCTGTCTCCATCTTTCTGTCTATTTTCTTTCTGCCTCTATCTCTCCGTATTTACCTATGTCTCTCTCTTTTGTGGGTGTCTCTCCCTGTCTGTCTTTAGGCTCGTCCATCCACTGGGAGCTGGGGTGAGGAGAAGGGGCAAGCAGGGCAGGGCAAGAGACGTCGAGAGTTCCCTGGAGGCCCTGGCCTGGGCTGGGCTCAGCCCACTGCGCACTCCAAATAAAATCAATTAAATATTTAAAAGGTGCCGCGTAGCAATTCCTGGGGAGCCGGGCAGGCCATTCATCACGGCGCCGCGGCGTTTCACGAGCTGTCGAATTGTGCTTACATTGGTTAAAAGAATCTTTATATTTCATTAAGCAAGCAAAGCGGCGGATCTCCCGCCACCGGCGCCGGGCGGATGGCTTTCGTTTTCCAAATCTGCAAATGCATCCGTTATGTCCCCGCGTCGCCCCAGGCGGAGGAGGCCTAATGCCCAACCAATCGAAGAATCAAGTCGAATTTTATTAGGGGGTATTTTTTATAAATTAACAGCAGCCGGCCAAGGAGCGCGGCTTAACTTGTCTTTGATTAAATGGGCAGTGAACCCTCACCCCGCCGCCACTCCCAGGGCGCCCGCCGGGCCTACCTCCACTCCCATTTGCCTTCCCTGCCTTCTCTCCCTCATTCTTTTATTCTCCCTCTCTCTCTCTCTGTCTCTGTCTCTCTCTCTCTCCTCCTCCTCCTCCTCCTACTCTTCCATCCCTCCATCCCTCTTCCTCTTCTTCTGTCTCTCCTCCCTGCTTCTCTCCTCTCTTTATCTCTTCTTCTTCTTCTTCTCCTTCTTCTTCCTCTCTCTCCCTCCCTCCCCTCTCCCATCTCCCTACACTGTCCCTTTCTCTCACTTTACCTTCTCCCTCCCTCTGCCCTCTCTCCTCCTCTTCCTCCTTTCTCTCTCTCTCCTCTCTCTCTCTCTCTCTCTCTCTCTCTCTCTCTCCCTCCCCCTCTTCCTCTTCTCTCTCTCTCCCCCTTTCCCCCTCCTCCTCTCCCCTCCCCCTCCTTCTCTTCCTCCTCCTCCCTTCCCTCCTCTCTCTCTCTTTCCTCTTCCTCCTCCTTTCTCTCTCTCTCCTCTCCCCCCCCATTTCTCTGTCTCTCTCTCTCTCCTTCTCCTCCCTCCCTTCCCATCTCTGTCATCTTACTCTTTCATAAAACAGAGGAAAGAGCCCTGAATTTGGAGTCAGAGGCTCTGGTTTCACCTCTGCCATCTCTGCCTGTGTGACTATGAGCCAGCCAGTTAACTCCCCTAGCCTTCAGTTTCCTCATCTTGAAGATGAGGGGGATTTCTAAGGGTTCTTTCATCTCTAGGTATGTGATGCTATAACCTTTCTTCCTAGCTCATCCTTTCTTTCTCTAGTTTGTCCTTTCCCTGGAAGTGTCTGTGTCTGAGTGCATGTGTCAAATGGGTAGCTGGGGAGAGGCAGGCACCATCTCCTGGGACTGAAGAAACTCTGACCACAGCTTCTCCTCCCTCTAAGAAAAGGGCCCTAAAGCCCCAGAAGCTCCAGAGCTGACTGTAACTTTCCCGGCTGGTACCTTAGGCCCATTTCAGAAAGGGTTCTTCACTTATCAGTACCAGCCCAAGCATTTAACTAGCTGCCTGACTTTGGGTAATTTCATTAACCTGTCTGATGGAGGCATAGGTAGGTGGCAAAGTAGATAGAGTGGCAGGCCTGGAATCAAGCAGACTCATCTTCCCGAGTTCAAATCTGGCCTCAGACACTTACTAGCTGTGTGACCCTGGGCAAGTCACTTCACCCTGTTTGCCTGAGTTTCCTCATCTGTAAAATGAGTTAGCCTTTAGAAAGTAATTCAGAAGCACATTTTTTCTCATCAAACCTCAACCAGCTATGCTTAGATGATGGGATAGGGGAATAGGGGACTAAGGTCACATAGGTCATTGAAAGGCTAAAGTAGGATTTGACTCTTCTAACCCAGACTAGCATATTTTTCATGTGTGATATTATTCACTGTTAGAAATGGTATCAAGAATGAAATCTCAGAGTGCTACCCCGCCCCCATCATCAGAGCAAGGCCGAAAAATAGTTGCATAGGGTATACTTAGCATCAAGAGGGATGGAGGTTATATTAAGGCCCATTGCTCCCTCCCCCCTGGAAAAAACAAAAACCTAACACTCCACACATCTCTTGAGCCCCAAAGTAGGCACAAAGAATGAGATTCGGGGTCCCTAGGCTTGCAAGAGGCATTCCAAATTTGGAGATTGACTCTCTAACTTGGGCAAGTACAAAACAGAGACAGAGAGAGAGAGAGAGAGAGGCAGAGAGACAGAAAGGTGAAGGCGCAGAGACCTAGTGGAGGCAGTAGTGCAGGAAAGGGTATGAAACCAAGAAGTAGAGTTCTTTTCAGAATCTAACATAAGAGAAATGAGAGAGAATGAGATCTTGAGAGAGAACAGAAAAGAATTTGTGAGAGCATTTGGAAAATAAAGGGAGAATCTGAAAGAAGAAAGGATAATATTTGTGAGAGAGATAAAGGGAAAAAATCTAGTGGCCAAAAAGCAATTGGATTTGGGGTTGGCAGACCTGAGTTTGAATCCTGGCTTCTCCTAGTATCTCCCTGGGACCATGGGTGGATTCAGCAGGAGAGTGAAGGCCAATCAGTATCCTGGAAGCAGTTGGACCCTGTAAACCAACTACTTTTCTGGTTCTAGCCCCGACAGGTACTAGATACATCCCCCAATTGTCCTTTAAGCATTTCAACTTCTGCATGTCCTAAACAGAACATATGATCTCCCCCCAACCCCACCCATCACACATTGATATTTCAATGAATCATAAGACTTAACTTTGAAATCACAAAATCAAAGAATTGACATAGTCGTCAAGGTCAGCTCATTTATTCTAGACCCATGGTCCCCAAGACTGGTCTTCTGGGTCAATAAAGACCCAGCCAAACTCACTTCTTAGGCACCTGCTTTGTTCAGGCTCCTCCTTCCCCTCCAGTCTGGGAACTGGAGGAGATAAAATTTTAAATAAGATATAGCCTTTGAGATCTTAGTAAAATTCTTAACTTCCTTAAATTCCTAATAATTTTTTCTTCTTCAAAACATAAAAGAATGGACAATGAGACTTCATTCTGACCAATCAAGACCAAGAGCTGGTTGCTAAAGTAAGAAGATGGGAACCTTGAGGAAATGATCACACATGCACACACCCAATACAATACCACATGAGCACACTTACAATATGCATACAATACCACATGAAAACACACATACACACATGCCTTTCCCCTGCTAAAACAGCTAGTGGAGATCCATTCCAAGACATAGGCCTGAGGAGAATCCCATCTCATCTCCAACCTTCCTAAGACCTTTACTGGTTACACAAAAATAGCCCTCAATATGCCTCCCTCAGACACATAAATGCCTATGACTTGCCCCTTTCTCCTCTAGATTCAGTGATCAGTTTGTCCAGAGAGCCACTCATTTATGGAGCAGTTGCCAATAAGTGTAGGCAAAGATATGGACAAGAGAATCTGATCAAATCCCCTTTTCAAAAAAAAATTGGGGGGGGGACCCAGAAGTGACCCTAAGTCCTAAAGGAAAGGAGTAAGTCATTAATGTGCTTCTATACTAAAAACAATGGCTAGCAGGGAGTTGATGTCCAGGATAAATAACCAGATAGTAATACATCCCAAGGTACTTTTGATAAATTTAAGGCTCCTGGCCCTGCAAGGTGGTGGAGCGGATACAGTCCTGAACCTGGAGTGAGGAAGACCTGAATATGAATCCTGCATGAGACATTTACATGAGACCCTGAACAAGTCACTTGACCTCTATGCTTCAATTCCTCATCTGTAAAATGACTGGTGGGGGTGGAGTTAATGCCTCTAAGATCTCTTCCAGCTCTCAATCTCTGAACCTATATGAACTGAGGGATAGGATTACTGCCAGTTCCTACATCATCAGAGTCTCAGAGCTAGGCATGAGGGAGCAGAGGAAATGCTTAGTACTGAAAGATACAGTGTTATGTTAGAAGAATGCAGAGGAGGCCAATGTCACTCCACACTTCACTGCATATGTGGAAGGGTATGAAAGATGTAAGGAGACTAGAAAAGATAAGGATGGCTTAGGTTGTGAATAGCTTGGAATGCCAAACAGAGGACTTCCTATTTTATCCTGGAAATGAAAGCCACTGGAATTTATTGAATGGGAAGGGTGGGTGATGACATGGTCAGACAGAGCTTTAGGAAGAACACTTCAGCATCTGAGTGGAGGATGGATTGGAGAGGGGAGAGACTTGAGGCAGGAAGACCCATCAGCAGGCTATTATTACAATAGCCTAGGCATGAGTTGATGATGGTCTGTACCAGAGTGGTGGTGATGTCAGAGGAAAAGGAGGGATATTGGAGCAATGTTATAAAGGTAGAGAGGACAGGAATACAAGAAGTGAGAATGAAGAGATTAGGAACCTGGGTGACTAGAAGGATTGTGGCACCCTCCACAATGATAGGGGAGTTAAGAAGAGTGAACAGTTTGGGAGGAGGAGGGATGAGTTCAGTTTTGGACATGTTGAGTTGAAGATGCTCATGAGGCATCTAGTCCAAATTATCCCGTGGTTGTGGGGACTAGAGACTGCAGGTCAGAATAGAGATTAGAGTTGGACCAATAAATCTGAGAACCACCTTGGAAGGCCTCCAGTAGACCGTCCCAAGGATCTGTGCTTGGCTCTGTACTGACTTACATTTTTCTGAATGATTTAAATCAAGGTACAAGGAAGAGAAGGGGATTGGTCATGTGTTTAACGAAGAGCAAAGAGCTGTCTGTATTCTATTGTCTTCTTTACAAAGTGAGAAGGTCTCTGGCCAGTGGCCTTTGAACAAAAGGAAGCATTCTTTGCCTAGAAAGACAGTGGAGGCAAGAGGACTCTCAAGAGTCAATGAGTCAATCCAGTGGAGGCAGGAAATAGCTGTGGAGTATGAGCCCTGGCAACAGAGAAGAGCCTGCTCTCCAAAGAGAGCCCAGACCTTCCAGAAGGAGCTAATCTTTGCTTTTCCTCCCCCTCATACACCCCAATCCTCCAATGTGTGCAAGGACAATGAAACAAATAGAGACAACCCTACATGGTGTCAAAACTCATCAACCATCAACAGATGGTGTTGGTGCCCTACTGTCTAAGCTAAAGTGCACATGTGTCTGGAAGGGCCCATCACTGCGTTATCCTATGGCTCCATTCACCACCCCTTTGACTTCATTCTTCTTTGGCCACCACTCCCCTATAAATGTGTCATCTCCTTTTATTAGAAAGTCTTATATACTGTAGGAGTGTAGTATTGGGAAATGCCTATTGTATCCAAAAATGTTGGGGGGGGGGGTAAAGGGAGGAAGAAGAGGGAAAATAAGAAGAGGACAGAGAGAGAGAAGGGAAGAGAAGAGGGGAGAGAAAAGGGAAGAAAAAGAGGGGGGAAA
>NW_027185852.1:28853843-28859619 GCF_028583685.1 Petaurus breviceps papuanus
AGAAGAGGGGGAGAGAGAAGAGGGGAAGAGGAGGGAAGAGAAGAGGGAGGGGAGGGAAGGAAAGGGAAGGAGAAGGGAAAGGGAAAGGAGGAGGGGAGAGGAGGGGAGGAGAAAGAGACTGAAAGAGGAGGGGTGGATAGTTCTGTTGTCCTCTGCCAGGCTCAGACATGCTCAATTCTAGGCCCAGCATTCAGGAGGTCACTGAGGAGGGGGATAGTACTCGGAGTAAACAGCCATAACATTGAATGGCTTCAAGTTGCTGCCATGTAAGGATCTCTTGAAGGTTCTGTGGATGTTTAGCTTGGAGAACAGAAGACCCAGGAGGGACATAAGAGGTGAAGGACTGTCATGGAAGATGACTCAGCCATGTCTGATTGGCCCCAAAGGAAAAAGCCAGGAGTAATAGGGGAAGCTGTAAAGAAGCCAGTCCAGGATCCGTGACAGGAGAAAGTCCCTCACAATTACTCCCTAGACATAAGTGAGCTACTTTGGGGGGTGGTGAAAGGCTCCCCCTCTCTGAGGGGTGTCTTCACCAAAAGGCTGGGTGACCGTGTATTGGGTTGTTGTAGAGAGGATTCTAGTTTGGCATATATATATATAATGTCATCTGAGCCTCACAGCAATTTCACCATTATTGTTATCCCATTTTATTTTTATTTTTTTAAGCAATTGGGGTTAAATAACTTGCTCAAGGTTACACAGCCAGTTATTTCTGGGTGTGGTGCTAAGTATCTGAGCCTGGATTTGATCCCCAGGTCATCCCGACACTGGGGCCGGTGAGCTACCTGGCTGCCCCTGTTATCCCATTTTAGAGGTAAAGAAATTGAGGCTGAGAGTTTGTCAATTACCAAGGATCATACAACTAGTATCTCAGGCAGGATTCAAACTCATGGCTTCCTGAGCCACCAGATGCACAGGGGTTAGACTAGAGACCTCCTAGATCCCTTCCACTTCCGGGCTTATTTAGTAAACAAACTGACAAGAGGGGCAAGGGAGAAGGAAGAGGCAAAGAGCTGGCATTCTAAAAGTGCTCAAGAAATTCTTCACCCTTGTCATTGCATCCTTCCTGCCTGGCATGGTGTGCTTCACACACAGCAGGTGCCGCATAAATGATTGACACAGTGACTGATATCACCCCAAACAAAATGAGGAGCAGGTTTAGGGTAGAAGAATCAGCTCAGGTGCTCCAAGTTACAAAACAAGTCCTTAGGGACCCTCACCCAGAGCCCCATGCCTCCAGCTGTGGCTGACTCCTTGATTTTCCACTAACAAGAGGCTCCATTTCTCAGCTCCAGGAATCCTCAATGTCTCTCCCCCACACCTGGAATGCTCTCCCTCCTCATCTCTGTCTCTGCCTTCCCTGGTTGCCTTCAATTAAAATCCTATATTCTGCAGGAAGATTTTCTTCTCTCTCTACCACTGGAAAGCCTACCCAGGTAGCTCTTATATCTTTGAAGGGGGGGGGGGGGAAGATGGGGTCATTTTACATTTGCTACTGGCTCAGGGTCAGCCCCAGAAATTCTAGGAAGGCTTGTTTTTCTGGGAGAGTCCTGCTCCACATAATGATAGCTGAGAAGTGTGGAGCTCACAGGTCCCACAATCCATGTATATGCAGAGTCTAGGTCAACTCTAGGGTAAGTCAAGATCCTAGGACATCCCTAGGAGATTCTCAGGATATTGGAGGAGTCTGGGGCTTCCCTAATCTCATATTCCTCACTGCAACTCTCCCACAACCTCCAGACCATAAACTATACTTCAAGTCCCACCCCCAGAACTATCACTGAAGGGAAAAACCAGTGGCTACCACCAAGTTATCACCAAAATCAAGTGCCACCCCATTACCACTAAAAGTCATGTAAGCCCAAGAGGGATGGGAGTGGCAGCACCCCCCCCCCAGATCACCTGCCTGGCTTTCACCCCAGTCCCCACCAAGTCATCAACTCAGCAAGCTACCCCCATGGAGATGTGACCTGGCACCTGTTTCTGTGGGAGCTACAGCTTTGCTTCCTCAGCGAAGATTTGGAGAAGAAATTTCTCACCCCCAATATCCTTGGCATGGTCAAGAGGGGCAACATCAGAAACCAATATGGCTTTATCCATGGAAACAATATCAGAGAAGATGACATACCCTGTACTTTGCCCCTGCACCTTTCCATCTAAATCACCACTGAGGCCCCTTCTAAGTGTTATCTCTCCTATCTGAAGGGGAGTTCCTTGAATGCAGGTACCATTGAAGGCTTTCCCAAAGTGAATAAATGAATGAATGAGCACTCATTAAGTGATTACTGCATGCCAAACACTGTTCTTAGAAGTTCCCTGTGTGCTTTGCACACATTAATCATGCTCATACATTCATTTGGAGAAAGGAAAGAAAACCTTGCTGTCTAGGAGCCCATCTTTGAATAGGGAAGACAGCGTGAACTCCTGTTCCATAGAGAATAAAGACAGTAGATGGGAAGAAAGTTCAGAGAGGATGTCACTAGGAGCTGGAGGAAATGGGCAAGGCCAATTGCAGGGGGGGGGGAGGGATTTAGAGCTGAATCTTGAAGGAAGTCACAAAGGGAAGCAGGGGTGGGGGAATCAAGCTCTGGGATGGCAACTGTCCAGGGAATGGCATGAGCAACCCTGTTCTTGTGTTATTCCTCAGCCTCCAATTCCTGCAGGATCAGCGTCTCAGAGCTGCCTGGTATTGGTATGGCCAGGCTGCCTCTCACCAGCTGGCAGCACGAAGATGGGATAACCCTGACACACACATATCACCCATACTCTGACAAGAATCAAGGTTCAAGAATGACAGGTCCCAGCTCTCAAGCACTGTAAGCTCCTTTCACAACAATCTGACAAGCCAGTCCCTTTTAATAAGCAAGGAAACTGAGTCCTGGACAAGGGAAGTGACTTTCTAGGCTCACTCAGCTACTAATCATCAAACCCAGGAGACACCACAAGGACTCAGCACCACAGACAGTCAGAAGCGCAGGCACAGAATGTCAATTGGGAGAGACCTTGGAGATGTTCTAATCCAATCCTCTCATTTTACAGAGGAGGAAACTGAGTCCCAGAGAAGTCCAGGATCACATGGCTAGGAAGTGGCAAAGCAGATCTTTAAACTCAAATTTTCTTATGTCAAGGCTATATCTACCTGTCTCCCTGCCCCCTCTCCCTCTCTCTTTCATTCCCTCCCTCTCCTCTCCCTCCTTCCCTCCTTTCCACCTTCCCTCCTTCTCTTTCTTTCTCTCTCCCTCCCTCTGTTCCTCCTCCTTTCTCTCTTTCTCCCTCCCTCTCTCCCCCTCTTCCCCTTTCTCTCCTCCTCCTCCTCTTCCTCTCTCTTTCCCCCCTCCCTCCCCTTTCTCTCCCATCTCCCTCCCCCCTCTTTCCCCTCTTTCCCTCCTCCTCCCATCCACCAAACCACGGGTAATCCCCACAGAGCTGATAAACATCTCAGATAGTCCCTAGTACAGAAATCCCACGATGCAGATAATCCACTTGAGACAATAGACAATAAGGCTAAACCTTAGCATACTGTCAGCCCAGGTAAACAGCTTTGCCTTGCCCTGCCCTGCCGCCCCCCCCCCCCCCCCCCCCCCCCCAAGTTGGCTGGAATAGAAAGGACTGGGCAGTTTGGGAATGTGCATAGATTACAGGGGCAGTTCAGGTTCCAAGAGAGGAAGGAGGGGAGCTATTTTCAGGGCAGGGTGTGAGGTGGGGGTCACATTGCAGCATATGACTTCACTATTTTATAATAAAAATGAAAATAATCAGAATTTATATAAGGCTTGTAAAGCACTTTGCAAATGTGATTTCATTTGATCCTCATCAACCCTGGGACACAGGTGGTATTATCACATTTTACAGATGAGGAAATTGAAAAAAAGATTGAGTCATTTTCCCAGGGTCAAATCTGAGATCAAATTTGAACCCAGGTCTTTCTGACTCCAGGTCTAGTGTTTTATTCATTACACAATCCAGCTGCCCTAGACTTAGGCCAGGGTGTCCACCTTCCTGAGGCTTACATGGAGCTCAAATCTTTTTGGGAGAGAACTCATAGGGATACTATGGACTTATTTCCCTTCCTGCTGGGGTGGAACTCTGTTCCTAGACTCCTCCCATTGACCAATGCACATTCTCATCCTCCCCATCCCTACTCTGCTCATCCCTCTAGGGTCATAGAGCATAGAGCTGGAAATGACCTTGGAAGTCACAATGTCCAAGCCCTTTATTTTGTCAATGGGGAGACCAAGACTCTGAATGGTAAAGGGACTCGCAATGTCACAAGAATGATTCTTGGACCTGGGTTCAGGTCATGATTCTGTCACTGACTTATTATATATCCTTGGACAATTCAGTTCCCTTCTCTGGCACTGAGTTTGCTCCTCTGTAAAATGGGTGTAAGGATCCTGACTCTTCAGGGTTGTGAGGCATGACAGAGAATGGATGGGAAAACACTATCCAAAGTGAGGACCTATTTGGCTCCCAGCATCTCAGAGCTAGAAGGAGAACCTCAGAGGTGCCCTAATTCAACCCACAGAGATTCTTCTACAACATCTCTGACAAATGACTGTCTTTGCCTGAATCAATCAGTTACTGATGCAACAAGCATTGATTAATCACCTGCTTTGTGCCTCAAACAGTGCTAACACTGAAGATACAAACACAAAGACTGAACCAATGCCTAATACTAAAGATCTTAGATTCAAATACATACAAAAGAAGTACCTGTGGCCACCATTTTGTGACAGCTTTCATTATGAGGGATTTTTCCTGACATCAGCCTATACTAGCCTCCCTACAACTACTTCCCATTCCAGACTCTGCCCATTCCTCTTGGTTCTGCCCTCTGGAGACAAACAAAACAAAACCGAGCCCCCTTCTCTGCTACCACCCATCAGGCTTCATTTCTGACCCCTCTTATCTTCTACCTTCTGCTCTTTCAGTGATTCCATTCATTCCCATGGGTTTAGTTTTCTTCTCTAGATAGATGCCTCCAAGATCTACACCTCCAGCCTCCATTTCTCTCTGAAGGCTAGGGCCACATTTCCAATGCTGGTTGGATATCTTCACCAGAATATGCCAAAACTATCTCAAACTCAGCAAGTCTAAAACAAAACTCATGATTTTTTCCCCCCAAACCTATTCTTCCTTCTGATTTTCCATTGAGGACACCATCATCCTCCCAGTCACTTAAGTTCAACACCTTGGAGAAATTCCTGATTCTTTCCTCTCCCAGGTGTCCCTCCTCCAAACTGTCAAATGTTTCTCCACAACACAGCTACCAAAAGCATCTTCCTAAGGCATGAGCCTGACCATGTTGCTCCCTTGATCAAAAACCTTTGATGGCTCAACATTGCCTTGAAGAAAAACTACAAATGTCTTTATTTGTATTTGTTAAAATTGAGCTCTGATCTCCATCTCCAGGTTCATCTTCTACAAGTCCCATTATTTTATGCTATTAATAACCCACCCAATACGGACTATGATCTGTTCCCTGAATTTGATGTGCTACTTTCTCCTCTTACTGGGGAGTTGGGGGGGGGGCCTGGAATGTATGCCTTGAGCACAGATAAGTATAATACAAGCTAGGGAGGAAGGGAGTGGAGGAGATGTCCACCCAGCTTCTGAGGCCAAGTCTTTTAGTCCAGGGGAAGAGTGCTTTCAGCTTCAGGGACTATGGAAGGTTTTGCAGAGAAGGTGTCATTCTACCAAGTTGTCCCCACCTGCCTATAATGCAATCATTTCTCAGTTGTCCCTTTCTTCAAGCCTGAGCCCCAGGGCTGCCTCC
>NW_027185852.1:28859629-28873626 GCF_028583685.1 Petaurus breviceps papuanus
TCTCTCTCTGTCTCTCCCTTCCTTTCTCTCTCCTCTATATTTCCTTCTGTCTCTCTCTCCCTCCCTTCTTCCCTCCTCTCTGTCTGTCTCTCTGTCTCTGTCTCCCTCCTCTCTCTCTCTGTCTCTCTGTCTCCCTCTCTCCTCTCTCTGTTTCTTTCCTCTCTCTCTCTCCCCCTTCTCTTTTTCTCCAGATTACTCTAAAACCTCTTGTCTGCAACTCTCCTTTGTCTCCGTCACCTGCCACCTCATTCATACTTCCTAAGAACCTATCATGTGCATCCCAACCTCCCCTGAGCAGAAAGCAAGTGTCTGGAGGGTAGGAATTGTACCATATTTTTGTATCCCTGGAGCCTGTCTTAGGTATTTGCACATAGTAAGTGCTTAATAAATGACTGCTGAATGAATGGTGCCTTCCTCAAAGCTCAGCTCCAATGTCATCTTCTACATGAAGTCTTCTCTTATCACCTCAGCTGTTAGTGCCCCACTAAAATGATCTTGTGTTCTATTTCTATATCATTACATATATTGCCTCTAGAATGTAAGCTCCTTGAAGGCAGGGACTGATTCCTTTTTATTTCTGTATCCCTAGCACCTGGCACATAGGCGAAAGGGAAAGGAAGCAATAAGTTATGAAGCATGTACTGTGTACCAGGCACTGGGCTAAGTACTTTGCAATCATTATCTGATTTGATCCTCACAGCAACCCTTGAAGATGGTGCTGTCATTATCCCCATTTTACAGTTAAGAAAACTGAGGCAGACAGTGGTTAAGTAACTTACCCAGAGTCACACAGCCAGGAAGTGTCTGAGGCCATATTTGAATGCGCAGATCTTCCTGACTGCAGGGCCATTGTTTTATCCATTGAACCCCCCCTAACTACCTTAATAAATATTTGTTGATTAATTGATTGAGTTTAGCCTACTTTTGCATAGCTTCATTTCCCATCATCCTGGTCACTCTGAGCATTCTTCATCTTGACAATATACTTCAATGGACCTATGACCTCATCAGTGTGGAGATTTCCTTCCACCAGGACAGATTGCAACTCATCCATGCCTTCTTATCCTGTGATTCTTGTCATGTCCTTCCTTTATGGAAATAATGTACTGAGACCTAACTAGCTTCTTGGATGTTTTATGCAGACCTGTGCAATTAATCAATAAGTATGTATGTCCCAGGAGCTGTACTTGCCACTATAGTAGAACATGAAGAGAAAGCTCTCCATCTGCTGGGTCCACAACCAGGCCACCTTTCTGGTCAAGTCCTTGACACTATCTCTTACACTCCTCCTGGTATGTGGCTCATCAGCTGAAACCAGCTTCTCTCCATTGTCCTTTGGGGTTACTCACAATTCCCATTCTTTTTAGATCATGATACTTCATAAATGGCATCATGGGGAGAAGTGGGGAGTTGAAAAGATGGGTTTTGACACCATCTGTGACCAGAAAACCAAAGGAAGCTCAGCCTTCAGGACACCCAGACCAATAGTTTCTCCAAACTCCTCACTATCCATGAGACACCCTCAGCAATTTGTGCTTCAGGCTGGACATCCTCCATGACAGAGATAAACACCTTTAGTGAGCATAACCTCACGCTCTATATTGATTAGAAGATCATTAAACTAAAGCAAATGAAGGAGCTATCCAAATTGTCTTTATCATATGCCCAAAGGCTACCAAAAAAACCCAGCATGAATTCATAGGGTTACCTAGAAATCTTCTAATTGAGGGATCATGATTAGCATAAGCCCACAAACCACCAGCTAGGTAACTGCAGCTCATTCACCAACCTCTATTGCAGGAACTAAAGAGATAGTGATATACTATGGACATACTATGAACTCCAAACCAAGTTGTTACTTAGTGATCTCAATTCAAAGGTGACATATATATATATATATATATATATATATATATATATATACATATACTGGGTGACAATGATATTATACATTGAGAAATACAACTCAGAGTTGAAAAACCAAGGAAGCTAGAGACTTGTAAATTATTTGGCAGTGTGTCGATCATGAGTCCTTACAGACAGAAAAGAGGCATAAGGTAATAGGCAGGGTAAGCATTCCACATAACAAAAAATCAAGTTGACTGTATCTTAGCAGACAGAAAATTGCTGTGGGAATTGTATTATGGTGAGGAGCAGCTAGACCACAGGCTAGTTAAAACAAACATCAAAATCAATAACAAATTGTAAGATGAGTTAAAGATAAGAAGATATTGCAAACCATTCCATCAGCATCAATCTGATCTATTAAAATGAATCATTGATAAAAACAACAACTTTGAAGGGGTAAAAAAGCAAAAATATTGATCTTAATTATAACCATCCTCTGCAAAAGTTAAGCTAATGTCTAGAAATTATTTTTTTGTCAGTAGACATTGATCCACCTGCCAAGAGAGACAAGGCATCCAAGGGCAACACCAATTTAAGGTACAAACTCATTTGTAGAACACTGTGGAGGAAATTATTAGCAGTATATCCTCATAAAACAGCAAAGGAGGCAGAAGCCAAATCTACAGGAAGCTTGGCACAGGACCTACAAACATGAGGAATTATTTTACAGTTTTTCTTAGGGATGAGAAGATACCAAAAGGAAGACAGGAAATGCTGATAATGTTACTCTCCAAAAAGATTAATTCAGAGGTTATTGATATCTATCAACCTGTGAACTTACTTATCATCTCAGAATTAATGTCAGAGTTCTAAGGGACTTCAGCTCTCTTCTGTTCCCATACCCAAAAGAGAATATCCACAAAACATAATGACTGATTATTCAGTCCTGGTCTGAAAAGCTTCATTGAAGGGAGCAAACTACCCATCACCTCCCAAGGCAGGTCATCAGAAAATCTTTATGAGAATGATCTACACATGAATCAAGGGCCTCCTTGATGAAAGTATGGGCACCCTTGATGATAGAAAGGCTCTTGTAAATGATTCTCTAGAGCAGGCCACACTATGACAGTCACACAACTGACAGAAAAATCTAGTGAATATAACATTCAACTGTACTTTTGTTCATTAATTACCCCAAAAAATGAACTTTATATATCCACATTCTATCTTTAAAACTTTCCTCCAACAAGGAGCCCCTCCTACGTGTGTTAAGGTCAAAATGCACTAGCAAATGAAAGAAAAGGAGAGATAATTGGCCTCAGCAGCCTTCTGACTACCATCAGGCAAAGCACAGAATAGGGAGATGTGATATGACAAAGATGTTCAATTTTATCCTGGTTACTTCCTACAATGTACAGAGGAAAGAGGCATTCTCTACAGATGATGAGGACCTCCAAATAATATCATGCCAATGACAACAAGACACAGGACCCTACAGGGACCAATCACCAAGAACCATAAATGGATGAAAAATGGCAGCCATCCAAACAATAATATTCATTTGAGTGGTCAATCCATTTGTTAGTCTACCAGTACACATATCTAGGACAAGCATTACTGAGAGATAATGAGCTGGACCCAGAATTGATTAAAAGCAACATAGCAGGCTGGATTATTGAGGAAATTACTCAGCATTTTTCAGGATAAATGAGGTTAAACCTTAAACCCAAGCTAACCATTCTCCTCTGCCTCCATCAACACAAATGATCTCCCAGTAATGGTGGATTGCTATGAATTTTGTCACAGAAGTATTTAATAAATGTTTTTTTTATTCATTCATCTTGTTAAAGAACTGAAGTTATGATTGACCCTAAGGGGAAATGGAGTATTGCCAAAAATCACTTGTATGTCAGAAATTGAAGAAGTGATATACTGAGGTCACATATAACTGGAATAGGAAGTGGGCCAGGCACAAGGTGAGAAGGTGACACCACTGATGTAGAAATGTAGAAAAACTCTGAGGAAAGGCCCAAGCATGTACAGTAAACTTTCTATGAAGGACATTTAGAAGAACATGGACCTTCTAACCTCAGCAACCCACACAATGACTGATACACACTAGGTATTTGATAAATTTGCTGACTAATTGATTAACAAGAATCACAAAGACTGAAAAGATATAGATGCATTGAGCCATACTGAGAGAAGGAATTATTAAGACCACAGATTGGTCGTAATATTGAAGAGATTCTATCTGGGCACATTTGGATTGTCTACACTTTAAGTGCCCTTGTAGTCTTTTCCATTAGACTTTAAGCTCCTTATGAATTGGGATTGTTTCATTCTTTGGATTTTTATCTCCAGCATTCAGCCTAGTGCCTGGCACAGAGTGGGTACTTGATAAATGCTGTTGATAATGGGGTTTACCAGGGCCAACAGTCTCTGATCCCCTCTAAGAAAATACTCATCTATGAAAGATTTGAGACTTCTGAGTAACCTACAAGTCTTGACTTAATTTCTTCTTCCCAAATGGTACTTTCTTGTATTCTGGAGGCTCAGGACAACTTTTTCCAGTTCTCTCCCTCTTCACTCTTTGTATCATATGTCAGCCCATGGGCTAGTTTGATCATCTTAATGGCCATCTTTTTGCTCATGCTTGGTACAAGCACTGTAAGATGAAATAATCAAGGAATCCATGAAGCAATGTTTTGTGGTTACCTTTGAATGCATAAAGAAATTGACTTCCCCCTAAAAGTCCTTTACTTGTGAATGACTCTTTCACTTGACTGCAACTTTTATAGGTTTTCTTTCAGGTGTGAAGGGTGGCTTAAACCCTCAGATACAAGTAGATGATCACTCTGGCACAGGAAAGGTAAGAATTTAGAGTGGGAAGTTTTGAAGTAGAGGGTAGTGCCTTTTTAGTTCTTTCTCGTTTTCAAGGCAAATTGGCAAATTCAGAGATTATTTTGGCAGGTGAAAGAAAGCTGCAGTATTTCAGATCCACCCAGTCATTTACATTTTGAGAGGGAATTCAGTCATGAATTGACTGAGGTTAAAGAGTACTTTCTAACCATAAGTCAGAGAGAGACTTGGAGTGGGAATATGTATGCTACTAGCAGAAGGAAATAAGTTGAAAAGATAGTCTAAAGGTCTATAGCTCTAATTATCTACATGGTTGTTCTGTGTTCCAGAACTGCTTAACTTCTAATATATGTCAGGCTTTGTTCCTTATTGAGTGGAAAAACTTCTTTTCTCTAATCTATTGACTGGGTGTGAAAGGTTCTGCCTTTCAAAAAGAGCTGGAGATCCTAAAAAGTAATAATTCATGAAACTGTTCATGCTGATTGATCCCTTGATGCCATAACTAAGTATATACCTCAAGTGAGTCAAGGGCAGAGGGAAAGGTCACATATGTACAAAAATATTTATAAGAAACTGATTTTAAAGGCACAAATAACTAGAACAGGTGTGTTCAACAGTATAGAAATGACTGAACAAGTTGTAGTATAAGAACATGGTGGATTATTATTACACTGTTAAAACTTCCAAATATGAAAAAAATCATACACAGCTTTATGTGATGAATAGTGTAGAAAGCAGAACCACTAGAACGATGGACATGATGTACAGAATAATGGAATGTAAAACAATGGAAAGTCTTCAGAAGTCTCATCAAGGCAGTGATTACTCAAGACTTCCGAAGAAGAATGCCTTTTGACAGAAAGGTGGTGAACCATAGGTACAGAATGAGGCATACATTTTCAAATGTGACTTGGTCAGGTTAATGACCTGTTTTTGTCTAATTGTACTTATTTATACAAGAAAGTGTTGGGGAGGGCATTGGAAAGTGATAATGTTTTTATAAAAAGGAAAAAGTACTTCAGTAAAAACATATTTAAAATAAATAAAAGAGTTGAAGCTTAACCTCTGGGCTACTAGCTTTTCTTTCACTGGAAAGAAAGAAAAGAAATGGCAGAGACAAGTCCTCTTATGGGGGAGAGGTAACCGACAGAGCACAATGACTCCACCCAAAGGCATTACCATCCATGAATCACCAAAGGTATTCTTACATGTATGTTCCAAATTTGGGGGCCCTGTGTGTATCTGATCTTCTCACTGATGGTGTGCTTATCTATGGGAGAATAGGACCCAAATCTGTAGTCCAGGGAAGGTCAGAGCAGGAGTCTAGCATAATGTTGCCTATTTACCTAGATCATTAAATGCCTTTTCTTTGAACTACTTGTGACCTATGAGTGAAAATATGATCTCATAAGCTACAATTTTGAGTAAATATAGGCCCATGGAGTACCTTGCAGGTGGGGTCACTTTTCTTAGAGTCCACATGTGATGGAGTCCTTCAGAATCTACATTTATAGAAAGAATGTCAGTATTTGTGTGCTTCAGTTTACCCAAAAGCTAAATGATTGATTGTTGGACCAAAATCTCTTATTTTGAGTACCACTGGCTAAATTAACATATGTTCAGACAGTCTAAACAGTGTGGATTTCTTAAAAGCCTCTGTCTCTCAATTGCTATAGAATTTGGACAAAGTGATCAACCTACCTTTGATTAATACCTCAAGGCACTGATTGACAGACATAGTCTGCCTGTCCCTGGGCCCATACTTGAAATATGTAAGCTGCTGGCATAGCCTGCAAGAGCCCGGGTCACAACTGACACTGGATGACTTTAGAAGAGTCAGTCTGTCAATATTCCTCCTAAAACGTAACAACCGAAGGAACCTCAGTCCCTCAGTAGAGTTTTGGCCAGAGCACAGAATAGCATGGTTCACAGATCCTTTATTCTGCTCCCTTCTCTCTCACTGGAGCCTATTAGGCTCTTGGATTGGTCATACTATGGGGACAGCTGAGGAAACAGCCTAGGGCAGTGGGCTCAGAGGTAGAACTCAGAATTCAAATCCTATCACAGAAACAAATCATTTTCATGACCCTGGACAAGTCCCTGTTAAAGTTCTCTTGTATTCAATAACTCTTTACTCCCTCATAGGAAGGTTCAAGGCTCTGTCTGCCTGGCTTCCCTCACAGGGTTGTGTTTGGGAACATACAGTGGAGAGCCTGAACGTAAGCCACAAAGAAATGGGTGACAAATTGCAGTGTGACCCTTAGTATTACTATTAAGAATAATCATTGTTACCACTATTATATTTATCCATACATCTCCAATATGGATATATTTATCCATAGCATAATATAACATATCTAATAGAGGTAGCATTATCTTGAAGTCAGAAACACTGGCTGTGTGACTCTGGGCAGGTCACTAAAAGTTCCACAGCCCCAGCCAACTCTCTAAGTTGCAGAGACGGTGCCTTCCTGAATTAGTGAAAGGTCTAACCTCATCTGAGAGTTCCCTACATCAATGAAATCCCAGCCCCAGGCCTGCTATTATATAATAAGAACAAATAGGTTGCCTTCTGACTGATGTCCTTGGAGTCTACATTCCCTGAGCACACACATGAAAAGCCCGGAGAGGACAGGAGAGTAAGAATCGTGTATAAACCACATAGGTGAGTGAAGAAGTAAGGAAGGACACAAGTATTGTGTCCAAAGGGGTAGGGATGGGACTGGAGGATGAGGAAACAGGAAACACTTCATAGGAGGGGAGATGGGATAGCCTGTGTGGGGGAGGGAGAAAAGGGTGCTGTGGAAAGGTTCAAACTGGGTAAATGGTAGGGAGCCCTATGAGGGAGGTCGAGGGATGATAGATTTAAACCTGGAAAAAACTTAAGAAACCATCTAGTTCGACCTTTCCTCTCGTTTAACAGATGAGGAAACGAAAGCCCCAGGTAGCTAAATCATTTGTCCAAGGTCACAAGAGGATACTTAGGGGTGGGTGGGATTAGAACCCACTTCTGCGGTCAGAGGTGCTTTTCCCACGTGACCGCTTGGCTTGCCACAGATGAGCAGTAGGGGCTGTGGACGAGGAAGGGAGTGGGACTCTTGGAGTCTAAGGTGAGAAGAGGCTGTTGGAAAAGGTTTGGCTAGAACCCAGCTGGACTGGACACCCTCCGGGCTACGCTCCCCTGCTGCCACGGCCATTCCCTCCTCTTGCCCTCCCTCCCCTCTTAGCACCCGCTAATGACAGATTAATTTTCTTTCCGCTACGGGAGGCTTGGGGCCAGTCCGGGGGCTAGTGCTGCAGTGGGCAGCTCCGGCTTGAGGCCGATCCCGCTCCGGGCCTAGAGCTTGGAGCTCCCCTCCCCCACAGGGCCAGTTATCCATTAACATCCAATTATCACTCGGTCCGAGCCATTAATTATAAATCAGCCTCCTAATTGGGGTAATTAGCTCCCCGCAGCTAATGGGGCGGGCCAGTGGGGGTGGATGCCGGGGTGCGAACTGGGCCCAGCCTCCGCTCCCAGCCCAGCCCAGTCCCTCTTCACCGTTCCACCCCTCTCTGGTTTATCCGGCCCTCAGTTTTCAGTACTGAAATGGAAAGGAACGTATGTGAAAGCTATATGCACCTCCACAGACCCCGGCATCGGAAAAATCCTAAAACCTGAGGCGAGTTTAGAAAAGCAGCGAAATACCACGGGGGTGGTGGAGGGTAAGACTGAGCTAATTATCCGGATAATGTCCATCCTAAACTTCCTGGGGCGGGCTGATCCGACCCCCTGTCTACGCGCACCGGATTAACTGGGTAGTTTGCCTGACTCTCCTCTTCACTGCAGAAACAGAAGCAGTTGGAGACAGAAACAGAGAAACTGAGAGACCGAGATTAAGACTGAGCTTGAGGAAGGGAGGCAGAGAAAAGAGACAGAGAGTAATGGAAGGGGGCCGAAACAGAGAGACCCTGAGACAGAGTGAGGGAAAGAGAGAGACTCAGGGAGAAAGCGAGAGGTGGACTAAATCGAAAGAAATCTAAAGTTCAGTGGCTGGAGGGAAAGAGCCAACCACTCACCCTGACGCAGAGATGCCTCCCGAAGGAGGCAGACACGGACTAAGACATTTCCGGAGAAACTGGCGCACAGAAAGGCAGACGACAGGGAGAGACAGTGAGGCATTTTAAGAGAAAGCTCGGGAGAAAGATCCAGGAAAAAAGGTACACTGGTCAAGACCCTGCCTTGGAGACGTTAGGGAAGCGGGCGTAGAAAGGCTGGAAACTGCGCTGAGAGACGCATACAGAAACAGCTTCAGAGAGGCTCGGGTTCGGTCTCCAAGAGATGGAGAGGCAGAAATGGAGAAGACAACTAAAGAAACAAGTCAGAGGCAGATACTTAGAAGGCGGAAGACAAGGTAGAGACAAAGAGACAAAATGAGGAACAGAGACAGTGGATCGGGGCAGGACACAACCTCTCTGCTCCACCGCAATCAATGTGGGGTGTGAGGGCGGCGGGGCGAAGAGAGCCAGAGGATGCAGCCGCGTTTCAGCCTAACCTCCGATGATCCCATCCCAGTCAGTCCCTGATAAGACTGGGACAGTTAGGTGGGAATTGAGGGACCCAAATCCCATCCCTCCAGCAGCCGCCGAAGTGTCGAATATCTCAAGAGAGCCTGAGATTTCGGGTCAGACAAGGGCCCACTTGAGTGGACACAGAAGCAGGGAGACAGACGAGAGAACTGTAAAAGAGACTCAGAGAGTATGCCAGAGACACAGAGAGAAACAGAGACAACTGGAGAGGTGCAGAGATAGAGGAGAAATTAGTTACAGAGAGAGACAGAGACAGATACAGGGACCAGAGAAGGAGACATTGAAAATTATTGGCAAAAATAGTTCATCAATACACTAAGCATTTATTAAGCGCCTACTATTTGACGCAGAAACCAAGAGAAAGAAAGGAGACAGGAAAACAGAGACAATGAGACTGAGATGAAAAGACAGAGATGAGTAAGTGTAGGCTAGATTGAGGGTACAGCCGAGGCGTCCTCGGGTCCGGAAGTGCACTGGGAGAGTACAAGCTGGACTCTTGTAACCCTAACCCGAGGTTGGCTGTTTTTATCTCCAGCACACCCTACGCCCCACAAGCCTGCAGCATATAGCTCAGAACTGGAGGGTCTGGAGTACCTGTGAAGGGGAAACTGAGGACTTAAGAGGGAAGGAGGCGGATAAGGGCGCACATCGGGTCAGGGACAGAGCTAAAACCGGGACTCAGGTGTCCAGCCTACCCGCATCTCCCCCGCCCCTTTCCGACTGCTTTCACTGCCTCTATTAATGGGTTTGCTCCCACACTCCCAGATCTAGTCCGCATTGCCCCGGGCCCTGATTAGATATTTATTGCGGTCATTTACATGGGGGCCCCCAGGGCTGGGCGCCTAGTCACAGAGGGGGAGCGGTGGAGAAGGGAAGGGGAAAAGAACAGAATCCCGAGCCCCACTGGCCCAGTCACCGCAAGAAAGAGACGTCTCTAGAAGACCTGGTCTGCTGGCCTGGGAAAGGGGGTAGGGCGGGGAGGTCTATCTCTGAGTGTATCTGTCTGGGTGTATCGATGTGTGCCTGCATGTGTTTGTACCTGTTTGTGTTTGTGTGTGTCTTTCTGTATCTGTGTCCACGAGAATGTCGAGGTCTATGTGTTTCCCGAATGTGGGAGTGTGTGTGAGTTCATACTTTTGTGAATCCGTCTAGGAACCTAGGAGTGTATGTGTTTGTATCAGGAAATCCGATGTGTGAGCATGCTTGCTTGTGTGTGCTTGTGTGTGTGTGTGTGAGCGCGCGCGCAAGTGTACCAGTGTATGCATGTGTGTGTGAATTTGGGTGTCAGGGAGAAAAGGAACCATTGTCTAGCTCCCGGGTTTGGGCCGCTGAGTCCCCTCGGCTGTCTTGGAAAGCCGCGTTTCCCAATAGGCTGGGCCCCAGAGACCTCTTATCTGAGGCCGTCCTCGGGCCTGCAGCCCATCGGTCAGTCAGTCCCTCTGGCCTCTAGGGGTCCGGTGGGAGGAGGAGGCCTAGACTCCCCACGCCAACCCCAAACCCCGACTACTTCTCGCCAGTCGCCAATTCATTCCCCCTCCGTGACGATCTCTCTCACTCCCCACAATTGATCCTTCCCTGCCCCCCAGTTCGAGACTTGTGGTCTGCAGCTCTGGCTCCCTGAAATGCTCTACCTTCAAATGTCTTACTGTGCCCACTCTCCTCCTCAGCCCCACCATCCCGGCCGGTTGCACTCTATAAATGGGAGAGGAATCATCACTGCAAAGGATTATCAAAAGAAAAGTGGGACTGATTAGAACGCATAGGCAGTCGAGGCGCTTCTCGGGAATTTTGGACTGGGATGGAGGTGACCCTGGAATCCTGGAATTAAAAGAATCATTTGTAGCTCTTATTTTGAGGATCAGGGTGGCCGAGACCTCCGCAGACGTTCTCCCCAGATCCCTCTTAGTGGTGGGACCACGTGGATTTTGGGGTCCTCTCTTGAAGCCTGCATTCCCTTAACCAGAGCTCCAATAACTCCCACCTCCGAGTGGGAACCTTGACCTGAACTGCCAGTATCGGGTCCTGCCCAGCTCAGTCTGGAGAGGCTCAGCTGAGCCAACCACCAAAGATCAGAGACCCAGGGCCCCTTAGCACCTAGAGCCGCAGCTGTGCCCTCCGCCCTGCTCAGAAGCTACTCTGCCGCGGCGCTCGCCACTTGAGGTCAAACGCCCAGCCCCGCTCAGCCCGGACAGCATCAGCGGTACCCGCCTCCTGAAGTCCAAAACCCAGGCCAGCTCCCAGGTGTCGTCTGGGAGGTAGCCTCAGCTGGGGCAGTACTGGTTCGCAAGGGAGGATGGGTTCTCCGGTCCGGAAGCCTCCTCCACCTTGGTGTGGAGGTAGGCCGGCCCTGCGCACTGAGCCCAGAGGGGCTGGGGCGGCTGCAGCTCTAGCCCAAGGTGTGAGGACGAGCACACTTCTTCCAAAGGTTTTAAATAATAAAATAAAGATAACAAAGGTTAGAAGTTTCGGAGTAAACCGCTGCCTACCATCTCGCCCCTCCTCCCCACCCCCACCTCTCTTCCCCTGGTAAGGTTCCGAAGTTCCCAAGCCGCTGTTCTAAGCCGAGAGGGCAACTACGAGTAAGAAGCATTTTATGGCCTGGACACAAAGGAACTTAGTGGGGCTTCAAGAAAGTGCATTTCAGGGGAAAACTTTTGGGCTTTAGCTGGACTTTCCGGTGTGTGTATGTGTGTGTGTGTGTGTGTGTGTGTGTGTGTGTGAGAGGGGGGGGGCGGAGAGAGAGAGAGCCCTAACCCGTTCGGTGTGAATGAGAGAAAGAGGGATGGAGGGAGGTAGAGCAAGAGGGGGTGTCTGTAGGGGGGAGGTGGAATTCGGAATGTGCGAGAGTCCTTGTGAATCTGTGGGTTTCTGTGGATACTGAGTGTGTAAGGCTGGTTGTGTTGCGTGGTTCTATGTATCGAGTGGCGTTTGTGAGGGTGTATTACGAATATGAATGCTACAGGAGTCTTAGACTGTGTATTTTTTGTTGGAGATAGGGAATCTGCTGTGGTTTGGGCTGTGAGGGTTTGCTAGGTAAGAGGTCAGGACCCGGGTGTCGGGGACCTCTTCTCACCCCCAGACACTTGGGTTGAGAAATACTGGAGAGAGGAGGGGAACCCAACCAATCTCTCTGAGGAAGCTGAGAGACGTGTGTGGGCCTGAAGGAGGGCGAGGAACCTCGACCTGCTTCTCTCCTGTCTCCTGGGGAGTCTCCAGGCTCGCCCGGACCGGGTGACATGTCTTAGGAGGGGAAGTCCTGGATGGAGGGTGATGGGGAATGGCAGACGGGAAATTGGGAAGGGGAGGGGAAGAGAATTAGTTTTCAGGCTCTTTGCACAACCGTTCTTTCCCGCTCCCTAGGTCCTCTCCCTAGCTCTAGCCCTTAAGACAGCGGGGACCTTCGGAGGCATTGTCAGCACACCGATACTGGGAAAAGGAGTTGGGCCTATTCTTGGGACCTTTCGATCCAGACGGACTTCCAAACAAGAGAATTCAGCCCCTAGAAAACTGCTGCCCCATCTCCATGCAGTAGATACTTAGGTTGGGAGAAGGCACCGAATTCTCAGCTTGATTTCGGCCGCCGAAATTGGGTCCAAGTGTGGTCTCTGCCGCTGTCCCCGAAGGCCGAAGAGATCCCAGCGAGGTGGGGGTGCAGGGAGAATAAGAACCTCATTTGACCGAAAATCAGCATCCTTCTTACGCCCCACAAACTTGTTCTCGAACCCACCCAAGGTCAGCGCGTCAAGGGTAGGAATTCTTGGCGAACTGGAACTCGGGTTGGTGTAGAAGAGAAAACTCCGTAGGAGAAAACGAAGGATCCCTCAAACCCGCAGCTCCTCCTCAAGCTCTCCTGAGGGCCCCGGGTAGACCAACCAGGGTGGGAAAGCAGAAGAGTCCACTTGAGTGTTCCCAGCCACACTGACTCTGCGCCCTTCTCTCGCTATGATTCTTGATCCCCAGTTCATTCAATTCCTGCGCCCCGCCGGACTCTGACTCGTAAACCTGCGAGGCACCAATCTCCCCTGGAGCAGCCCTGGGGAGGCTTCGCTCTCTCAGGCCGAGGGAGGGAACCCTGCTATACACACACATGCACACACATAAACTCACACAGGAACACACTCGAGAGTGGTCAGGGCTGAAGGCCTCCCTCATCCCACGTATGCTTAATGTCTAATTTCAGTTCCGAAGAAGAGAGAAGTCACAAAGATAGGCAAACACAAGTGCCACTACACTTCGTTAAAGCGAAAGTAGTCCCGTTCTGATGGCCAGAGTCAAGTGAACACCCTTTCTCACCGTATTATTGTCAGGAAAGCGCTGTCTATTGTGACCTGTTAGCACCCTCTATTTTTGAGGGAAAATGGAATAGGACCCTTACCCCTCCACCCCGACTGCAAACCTGGCCCAACTCCTAGGTGCCAACCTGTGCCTCACTCCACACTTCTTTCTCAGAGTTCAGCTAAAAACTAGGGAAATCTGTAGTGTTGTACCACGGTAGCCGAGGACGCCCCAGGCCCCACCCAAACCCTCACCCTTCGATCCCCAGTCAGGACAAGTGATTCTTTCCAGACCCTTCATTTAGGATTGTGAGTTTCGGAAAAACTTCCATAAGCCTGTGTCGCTTGTCCCAGGGACTTGCTTTCTTTTCGGCCGCCGGAGTCTGGCTCGGAATTCTTCCTTGCTCAAACCCCTGCTCTTTCCCTGCTGTTTTTTTTTTTTTT
>NW_027185852.1:28874026-28876229 GCF_028583685.1 Petaurus breviceps papuanus
ATCTCTGTGACATTTTTCCTTCCCCCCCCCCCACTTCACTCCTTATAACTCTCCTCACTTTTCCCAAGCTAGTCCCATAACTGTAGAAACCTGGTCTCCTGTCCCTCAGCCTAGTCTTAGATTCTGCCTCCAGTCTCAGCTGCTTTCCTTTTTCCAAGGTTCAGCCCCTGGACTCCTGTCCCTTTCCCCAGGTCAGTCTAGGCCCAGTTCGAGCCCTGTCCACCCCCACCACCACTATTTTCCAGATCCCCTTTCCTTTCTCCAGGTTCCAAGGGGCCTCAGAACTAGACTTGGAATGCCCCGATCCAAGGAGCGGTCCTCGTCCTTAAGTCCTGACCCTGTTCCCCTGTGTGGAGTGGCCCTCCGTTTCTCTACATCCACTAAGGCCTCGGCCTCAGACATAGCTGTTCTCTTTCCCCTCTCCGTCCACTTTTGACCCTCCATCTTTCCGGATCCCGACCTCATTTCCCAGTCCTAGGATGGGCCATGGGCGGTCCCCAGGACTTCAGTCCCTATCTCCAGCTTGGCCCCGGTTGTTCTGGGGAGAATTTGCGGCTGATGTGGACTGTCCTGGGGAGTACGGAGGGGAAGCTGACAGAGAACCCGACTCCGAAACCAAGAGCTGTGAGCAAGGAAAGAAAGCAGGCCCTCGGAGCTATATTGCTGCATACGCAGCTCGTCTGATCCGGGTCCAGGGCAATCAACAACCTAACGAATTCCGGGAGCTTGGGCTAACTGGCCAGAAACCAGCAGCCTGACGGCACTCACTCTCAGCACGTCTACGCAGATCAAGGAACTTACCAGCTGGATTATTCGTACGAACAGGGAAAGAGCTACGGGAAGAAACAAACTCCGTGCCAACCCTACGGCTGCTCTCTGGGGGAAGGAGAGACGACGGGAAGAGCAACAGAAGTCTCCCTGAAACGAACTGGTCTTGGACTACACTGGCAGGAGAGGCTGCTACTTCTTGGCCGCATGGGGCCCCAGAGGCTAGAGACAGGAGCAAGGCACGCAGAGTTTGAACCAGGCTCCGTACCTTCTCCCTCTCTCTTCTATCCCCTCCCTCCACAAGACATCTGGATGATTCTTGTTCCTCCCAGGGCTCACGTCTGGGAGTTATCTGCCCCCCACTCCCTGCCCCTTCTCCCAGTCTCCCACCGGGCTCCTCTAAAGCGAGATGCGACTCAGCTGAACTCACTGCCGTTCTCCAGGTTGCCTTCGGCAGGAGCTCAGGGCACAGAAACTCCAGTCCAAGTGAGGGGTACGAGAGTGAGGTAGGGGAGGAAAAGAAGGAAGAAGGGAAGGAGGGAAGGTTGGAGGGAGGTAGGAAGGGACACCAAACCGTGAGGAACTCGAAAACTCGAAGATATCTGTCCTTCTGACCCCCGATCTGACTCCAAGTGGCTCTGTGCATTTGGGTCTCTCTCTCTCTCTCTCTCTCTCTCTCTCTCTCTCTCTCTCTCTCTCTCTCTCTCTCTTTCTCTCTCTCATTTGCCTCCCACTTCACCTCCCCTTTCTATTTCTTTCTCTGTATCTCTGACTCTCGTCTGTTTCTTTCTGTCTCTTTCTCCGCGTCCTCCCTTTTTTCTCTCTCTTTTTCTGTGTATGTACATCCCACCATCCCCAATCTCCACGAATCTGCTGTCTGTATACCATGCTAAGCTGAGCCTACGACATTCAGAGCTTTGAAAAACTTTCAGCAGTGTTCCAGGCTCCTTCCCAGCTCAGTCGGCCAGGGACCCATTGCTGAAGCTCTTGGTAGGGGTCTCGGGGTCCTCTCCCTCCCCAGGGGACTCTACCCCTCCTCCAGCACCTAGCCCTAGAGAGCTGGTGCCCTCCTACCTCAGCGGGTGAGCACTGCGTGCAGCTTCCGCGAGCCCGGGTCAGAGGGCTGCAGCCTGCTGTTTAACACAGGCAGGGCATGTGGGGGTGCTGAGGACGCCTGGGGCTAGGTGCGGTGCCAGTGATCTCCCGCTCTCCAGCCGTTTGTCTGCTCTTCCTACCGCGGCGGGCAGTATTGCTGTTGCCGCTACTACCGTCACCACAGCTGCTGCTGCTGCTGCTGCTGCTGCTCCTCCTCCTCCTCCTCCTCCTCCTCCTCCTCCTCGCTTCTGGATGGAGATAAAAACCAAAAGGAAAGAAAGTAGCTCTGAAGTCCAGAGATGGGCCTTGGATGGGTAGGCTGTTCCCCAGGTTCCCAAAT
>NW_027185852.1:28876329-28878497 GCF_028583685.1 Petaurus breviceps papuanus
CACCTCCTTCACCTCCTCCTCCTTTTCCTTGCTGCTCTCCCCGGGCCCCAATTCCCCTCAACTTGTGCGTGGGTCCGCAACCTCTGCCACAGACAGAGGTGGGGAGCCCAGGAGGGTGTTTAAAAGGCTATTGTCCCAGCGCCCAGTAAAGTCCTCAGCTCCCCAATGGCCCCGCCACCTGTCAATCAGTGAGCCTGGATCCTTCCCCCCACCCTTTACCCCTCCCAAACATTCGCAGGTAAAAATAATTCTCCCCAACGAAGTAGGCTCCAGCCCGGCTGAGGGGAGGAGCGGATGAGTGCAGTGCTGAGGGTGCAAAGGAAAAGAACTCTGGAGCTGGGTCTGTAAGCCCGAGGGGCCCAGGCTTGCGGAATTGGGGAGGGAATTTGCTAACAAGAGGACTGTGGGGTTGGCCATTTAGAAGGAGGGCATAGGGATAAGAAGGGCTAGAAGGGAACTTGCTACTGGGAGCCTGCCTGTGAGGCGGCAGCGGAGTCTTGAGTCGGAGGGGACGCAGGTGGGGACACGTATGGCTTTGAGCCACTACCATAAAGCTAGCCTTCTTCCCTACCCCACCCCCACTTCCTGCACCAACCACTACTGGTCCGGCCAGGTTGGCTCAGATGTTCCTGCTCCTCCCGGTAAAAGCAGAGCAAGGAGGCAGATGGGAGCCATAGACTGGAAAGGGGGGGGCCAACGTGCAGGGGCTCCCCTACGTGCCCCTTCCAAGATTTGTCCAGGTATCCAGGGCCCTCAGTCCGCTAGGAAGGCAAGGAAGTGGGGCCTGCGGCTTGGGTCTCGGACCTGGCACACCCCTTCCCCCGGCTCTGGACTTCCTCCTGAGCTCTGCAAGAGGCCCCAGAAAAGAGACTTGGAGGTGTGTAAGGCCGACACCTTCCTTGAGCAGGAGTCACACAATGACTCGTGGACACACAAGGCCGTGTACTGACACAAGAACAGATTCGTTCACACGGGGATTCTAAGGGGCTAGCCCCCGGCTCGGACTCGAGGCACTCGCACCTATTGCTCAGAGAGGCCAAAGACTCACCTGTGTCCACTACGAGAGCCCAAAAGGCCTGCAGTCGAACAGACCTGGCCGACTAAGCCCCGGGCAGGCAGATGGGGCTGGTAGTCGCGGGGCCGGCCTGAGGGCCTATTGACGAAGCCACTACTTCTAGCCCACCAGGGGAAGCTTCGGAGCAGGGGAGCTTAGAGGCTGCAGCGGGTCTGGGGGAAGAGCAGGGGAACTAAGGGAAGAGTGGCTCCACCCTTGGGCCATAGCCTCCCATCTGGGTCCGATCAGCAAAGACTGTGGCCTGGAGGGATGGCCAGAGGTCACCGGCCCAACCCGTAAACCTGCGGGCAGCAGAGGAGCCGTGGCCTTTTGCGTGGTGGGTCTCTTGGGATCATTCGGTTTCCCGGCCTGGAGGGAAGATAGGGTGGAAACGCACAGTAACTGTGTGTGACGGTATGTGTGACCGTGTGCTAGTATGTCTGTATATGACCGAGGAAGCCTCTGTCTGACTGCGAGACACTATTCCGGGATTGTATGTAACGGTATGTGTCTGGGGCCTCATTCCAGTGCGTGAAACTGGAGAACGCTCATGCCTTGAGTGTGCCGGGTAGTGGGATTCACTACCTGTCTTCGAACATGCCTGGGTGTCCCAGACCTGGGAAGCCTGCAGGTCACAGCATCGACCCAAGCCCCCTCCCCAGGGCGGGGGCAAGAGATGGTATTTGCTTTTCAGATTTTCTCTGAGCCCCAGGAAAGAGCTCTGTGTGTGTCATTGTGCCTGTGTGTGTGACCTTATGTGACTGTGCATCTGTGTGCTGTGGACAGAGAAAAGGGGACACAGAGACGGGGGAGGAAGGGGAAAAGTGGAGGGGCGATGGAGGAGACGGAAGGAAGGACGGGGAGGGGGCCAGAGGGCCAGGCTGCATTCGCAGCCGCTGCCTCAGCCCCGCCCCACGGAGGATGGGAACGGCCAGGGCCAGTGGCCATCTCAGCCCCGCCGGCCCGTCTGCGCTGACGGCCCTAAGAGGATTAGGGCAATAATACCCTTCTCTTCTCTTCTCTCCCCTTCTCTTCTCTTCGGGAAGGATTTTTCTTCTTTCTTTCTTTCCCCCTCCCCAGATTCTTCTCCCAAAGCAAAACCGTTTAGACCCGA
>NW_027185852.1:28878507-28888335 GCF_028583685.1 Petaurus breviceps papuanus
TCTCACCACTGACCCAGGATCCACGGGGGGACAAAGCCCCTCTCCCACCATTACTAGGGGAAATCTGTGACCAGCTAAGACTGGGGCCCAGCAGACAGCCTCAGAGCTGGCAGAGGAAGAAGCATTGAGAAGGGCCTGGTTAATTCAACTTGGGATTCCATAGGACTACAGTGGAAGCTGAAAGAGTTCCATGGAGAATGAGAGGGTGGGAGTGTGTCCTAAGCAAACCTCAAGCTCTGGAGAAGGAATGGGAGCCCCTCAGAGCAACCATTCTCATCTTCTGCCCCAGCCCACCTCCACAAAGAATCCCAGAAGCTGAGTTGGAAGAGCTTTCGATCTGAGGGATCTAATCTAACCCCCTACCTGAGTAAGAACCCCTTAGTGATCTAATCTATCAATCCTTATTATATCCAGCCTTTGCTTAAAGCTTTTCAGTGGGTCTCTCCCACTTGAGAGTTGCTCTAAATGGAAGAAACTTTATCCTAGCATCCAGCCTCAGTTTCAGTCTCCCTCCTCCCCCCCTCCCACAACTGCCCCTACTCCACTGCTCCAGGCTCTGCCCTCTGGGGCCAAAAAAAGTGAGCTTGATTGCTCCCCCACGATAGCCTTTCAGACACTTGAAGAAAGCCCTTGTGTCCTCCCCCATCCCCAACTCTCCTGTCTCCAGACTAAACTGTTGTGGTTCTGTGAATGGGTAGGTCCTCAGATGGGATCTTCTCTCTTCTAGATGCCTTCCTCTGAACATGCTCCAATTGAGTTCTGACCAAGGGGATTACCACCTACTTGTTCCTGGACATTGTGTCTATCTTAATGAAGTCTGAATTCACATTACTTTCTTGGCAGTCTACTAAACCTCCTTCCCTCTCCCCCCTTCCCCAACTCCCTAGATCTGTTTCACAGGAACAGCTGACTAGTCACACTTCCCCCATTCTGTACTTGTGATATGATTTTTTGAATCCAATTGAAGGACTTTACATTGAGATCTATTCTGCTCCAACTTAATTGAGCTCATCTAATCCTGGAGATCTTTTTTTTATCCTCTGTTTTAACTATCCTTCTTATCTTTGTGCCTTCTTCAAATCTGATAAGCATGCTACTTATACCTTTATCCAACTCATCAATAAAAATATTGAACCAAGGCAAGTATTGTTTCCTGGTGAACTTCACTAGAGACCCTTTCCTTTACCAAATCCTAGCCCTTTCTATACCTTCTTCCACTCTCAATCTTTTTTTCCTTGCTCCAGTTATGGGTCTTAGCAGTACTGGATTAGTCCCACACCCTTTTTGGAAGGGTTTGGAAAGGTTGCTTCACTCATAGAACCATGACCTGCCCCTAATCCGACACCATGGGAGCCTCCTCTTCACCCAGGATCCTAATACATGAAATACAATTCTGTGTGGATAACTTCCCTGACCCATTTCATGGGGTGGTTTTGAGGAGATTACTGTGCTGGTGTAGGTAGGATGCCTGAAGGATTCAGGGAATCTATGACCCAAACAGTACAGAACTAACCAGTTGAGAAAGGATAGGATGGATGCTTGGGACTATAGTGGAAGAAGGGTTGGGGTGAGATCCTCTATGTGAAGCTACCACTAAACTCCAGAGAATGGAGATCCACTAAGGCCTGGGGCTGGAGCAGAAAGGATTGGCTATGGAACGGGATGGATGAAGGGTGGGGGTCTCTAGTAGAGTGCCCCAAGTATCTGTGCCTGGTTTTCTCAGGTCCACTGGGGCCTAAAGCTAGAGTCAAAAAAGTGGTAAGGGGGGGGGGGCAGAGAAATGCAGACCTACCTTTGGGTGGTATGGAAGGAAAGTGGGATGAGATGGAATGAGGATCTCCCTCTTCCTATTGGACATTCTGGGTAAGTGTCCCTCCATGCTATGTCCTTGCTCTAGGACAAACTTTTTTTTTCCCCTTTGGGGAGAGTCCAGTGAAGAAAAGGAAGTCCCTGGAGCCCTCAGGTTCTGTGGAAGAAGAGAGTTATAGGGGAATCTAGTGCTCACTGATCTTTTTGAACATCTGACTCTTGGAACCAGACCCCACTCCAAACCTAAGACCCTCAATGTGTGTCAGTGTGTGTTAGTGAGTCTGACTGCCATGTCTGTGTGTTATCACCCTGGATGTTCAACATTAGGCAACTGATCCAGGTTCCATTCCCCTTCTCTATCTTTAGGCCCTGCTGTTGTCCTGGAAGTATTGAGGTGGAGAGAGAGAGGAAACCATCAGAGACTCCAATTATTTGGCCCTAGGAGAATTTGTGCCAACTTGGGTGGAGGGCAGGCTGTACCACCTGTTCTGAGATCTCCAAGGACTCTCCATATGGAAGGTTCCAGACAAGCAGCTCTTGGTCGTAGGCCCCAGTAAAGAGAGGATATTTAGGGGGATCTCTGCAGTCTTTTGTTTGTTACCGCAATGATGGGGAGGAATGTGTGATTGTATTCCCCCTAGGATATTGTATATGCCCAGGGTCTCTTCAAACACTCAGGTTTCAGATGGTCTGATTTAAATGACTTAAGAACTTTGAATGCTGAGGAGGTGGAGGAGGACAGACTGGGCTTCGGTTTGTCAGGGTGCATGCATGTCTGTGATCAATTCGATGTTGCCAGTGGGTGTCTGAGAACCAAGTATGCGAATGTATCCTAGTGTGTCTTTGTCTCCCTATGTCTCAGTGTGTATCTACCAGTGGGTTTCCTTGAGGGTGCTCCTGGAACGGTATGTTTATGTACAAGAGTGTCTCCTGGCTCAACTCCATTGTCGCTGTGGCATGGGCCAGAGGCAGGGGAAGGGAGCTGGGGAAGGATTAATTTATGAGCTTTGGAAAACTGGAAACTTGGTAGCCAGGCCTTCTGAGGCTTCAGCGATTAAAGCGAGATCTCCGCCCCCCATCCCCCAGCCTCCCCCTCGGCAAAGCAAAGCCGCTTTGAGCTCCGGGCGCAGGCAGGCGGGCAGCCCAGCCTCAGCCGAAGCTGGGTCCACCGACCGACGGGCAGCGGTGCGGACACGGCTCCCGTAATCTCCTTTGGAAACGGAGCCGGATTTAAAAGTTTCCTTCAGAAGCTGTGCTGCCCCTCCTCTTCCCTCTTCCTCCTCCTCTCTCTCTCCCCTCTCCTCCTTCCTCTCTTCTTCCTCCTCTCTCTCCTATCCTCCTTCCTCCTCTTACTTCCCCCTAGTCTTCCTCTCCCCCATCCTCTTCCTCTTCCTTCTCTTTTCCTCCCTCCTCACCATCTCTCTTCTTCCGTTCCTCCATCTTCTTCCTCCTGCCCCTTCTTCCCTTCCCTTTCCCCCCTCCCTCGTTCCCCTCCTCTCTCTCCTTTTCCTCCTTCCTCCTCGCTCGGTTTTTCTTCCTCTTCCGGAATTCTCTCTTCATTGAATCCCATGCTCAGCGCTGGTAAGAATCCATAGGCATCTAGCCCGAGCTACACCGCAACAATTCAGAAATGTCATCACCCAGACTGTTTGGAGACTTTCAGTGATGAGAAGTTCACTAGCTGTCGAGGAAGAAGCACCTTTCACGTATAAATAGCTCCAATTATTAGGAAGTCTCTTGCGGACATCGAACCCAACCAAATCTGCCTCTCTCTGTCTCTGTCTCTGTCTCTATGTCTCTCTCTTTCTGTCTCTCTCTGTCTCTCCTCTCTGTCTCTCTCTCCCCTTCTCTGCCTCTCTCTCTGTCTCTGTCTCTCTCTCCATTTCTATCTCCCTCTCATGTCCATCTCTGTGCACTCAGGAATCGGACCAAAGAGGAGACTACATGCCTTCCCCTCTCCTCCCTACCTCCTTTCTCTGGCCCCCAAGGGTGGCCTGAGAGTCCAGTCCAGCCTCCAGCTAATTAGCGGAGTCCCTGCCAGCCAGTCCCCCAAGCCCCACGGATAATCCAATCCCCTACCTCCTCCCCCCCATCAGCCCCCAGGGCAGCGCCCGCATCTGCTCATTTAGTGGCGATTAATCATTGGGATCCGCAGGCGGCGGCGGCAGCTCCGGCTTCGCGGGGACGGGTTTGACAAGGCCAAGAAAGCAATTTGCCCGGAGCCCTCCCCGGGACAGGCCATTAGCGCGGCTCCCACCCGCCCCTCCTACCCCCCTTCCAGCTTCCTCTAGTCCTATCCGCAGCACTCCCCACCTCACACTCGCGCTCACAGCCTGCCAAACACACTCACACACGCTCCTTCATACACATACTCACACATGTTCACCAGGTTAACCACCATCCTCCCTCCCCAATAATCCTGGAAATTTTTATTCTTGAGTTGGGCTGGGCATTCCCTTCCCCATCTTTGGGAAATCAGGGGTCCCTGCCTCTTCCCACTCCAAGTCCCAAGGTGATGTCAATGTCGCCAGGAATTCATCAACAGAGAAACCAGGTCAGTCCCTTTGCCCATCCCTTCCTGGGTCTTAGCTTCCTCTTCATTTTCTCTGGTCCTCCCTCTCCTCCCCCAACCTCCTATGAGCCTCTGCCCTCAGAAAGCCCCAGGTTTGGGGAGTAGGGGATACAGTTTCCATCTCTAGAGAAAAGTTGCTCAGAGCTCACTCTTCCTCATTCTTCATGCCCTGTCCTCCCACATTCCCTCCCCAACCTTACCTTGTCCTATCCTCACTGCCTCTCCCCCTTCCAATATTTGGAAGGGATAAAAAGTACTAATGGGAAAGAAATGCTATATGCAATTATTGGAAGAGGAAAGACAGACAGGTCCTTGAGAGCTGGGACAATCACTTAAGAATGGTCTTGAAGAATTGGACTCTTGGCTGAAATGAAGGGGAGCAAAGGAGGAAGACTGGAAGAGGGGCTTTCCTGGCTAGTCAATGAAGAGACTGGCTTGGACCAAGTGAAAAGGCTTCAAAAGGGAATGTGTTGTGAGCCAGGCCTGTGAGGCCTGGCTGGGAAGGTTTTGAATGTCAGGCAGAAAAATTTAGACTTGGTTTTATTCTTCATTAAAAGGGGGAATCTCAAAATCAAGCCAAGAATTGTCTCCTGATGTAGAGAGACAAAGAAGGCCCTGTCCTCAGTGAACCCCTGGACTGAGAAGGAAACATCCTTGCCTTCAGAACAGAGATATCTCTGCTCTGAGGGATCCCCCATATAAGGGACATGACCCTGACCTTAGGGAACTTCTTGTGAGAGAAAGACACAGCCCTGCCCCACTCCCAGAAAGCCTTGCTCAGATCTGAGCTGCTGATCTAGGGGGAGGATGCAACCTATCCCAGTCCAGAGACCTGCTCAGAACTAGGAAAGCTCTGGGCTGACAGGAGGTACAGTTCTGCCTGTCTTAAGGGATTCTCAATCCAAGGATGAGACAGAACCTTGAAGCTGAGCACATGAGACACTCCAAAAAGCAGGAAAGTGGAATCAGGGAGTCTCCATCATCCCTGGCACAAGTTATAGAGGGAATGCAGAGGAACAGAACAATCAATCCCAGTGTGTGAGATGGAAAATATGAAGGCTTTGCAAGAGGGTAGGCCATTGAGTCTGGAAAGAGTCATACACACACACACTCACACACACACACACACACACACACACACACACAGCCACCTCCCTCTGTCTGTGGAAAAGGGATCATCATTTGGGGAAGGTAGACAGTGAAAGGAGATCAAATTCAGTGTGAGTGTGTGTGTGTGTGTGTGTGTGTGTGTGTTCAAGCCTGCCCAGGATGGAGTGGAGAAGGCAAATGGCTGCTTCTCCCTGCCTCCCTCCCCACTCCCAGGCGGGACTTTCTGGCCTCCTCCCCCAAAGGCAGGAGAGCAGATCTCTTGGCCTGTGAAATATGCCTGACTGGGCTTGGCTTCAGTGTGGCGGGTGCTGGGCTGCGGGCGATTTGTCATTCGGACCAGGCGGGCGGCGGCAGGGACTCTGTCTGCAGACTATTAGGATATAAAATATATTTTACAAGAGTTTTACCTACAGGTGACTTGCTCTTTATTACTGGACGTGGGCGAAATCAATACTTCGGTTACTCAAAGTCCATTTATTTTGCTTTTTGAAACATTTTTCAACAGGGGGACCAGGCTAAGCCCGCAAAGCTGTGATTAAGACTTATGGAGTTGCCTGCCTTCCCTTAACCCATTGATTGACTTAAATGTGGGTTTTCCCTACACAGACCCCTTCACATAGAAATATACACACATGTGGGCATATAGGAATGTATTTATATACATGCACAGATATATGCACATATATATGAAATAACACACACTCAGACACTTTTAGGCAGAGACACATCCATTCATACCCACAGATGTTAACTCACAAAGGCAGACATTCTAGTGCATTCACTTTTACACTCAAAGAAACCCAAAGACTGCACGGATACTGGGGGACCCCAGCACAAATTCATAAGCAAATAACTCCCTCCATTCCATCCCAACACACACACACACACACACACACACACACACACACTTAATTTGGTCTTCTTGAACTGTCTACCTTCCCCAAATTATGATACCTTTTCCACAGCCAGAGGGGTGTGGTGTGGGAAGGAAGCATAGGATGAAGATTGGGAGGCCAGTTCATGTTAAACCAGCATCTTCCAACTGACTGGCTTTTCCCAGAACTCCAGGAGGAGTCAGGCACATGGGACAACCATCCTTCCCAGGGGGCTAGAAGATCTCATTAGAAAAAAGAAGGGTTCTGGGGGCAGCTAGGTGATGCAGTGAATAGAGCACCAGCTCTGGAGTCAGGAGGACCTGAGTTCAAATGCTGCCTCAGACACTTGACACAAAAACTAGCTGTGTGACCTTGGGCAAGTCACTAAACTCCAATTGCCCTCCAAAAAAGAAAAAAAGAAGGGTTCCTGAGCCAGAAATATGATGGGTGTTCTGAGCTCTCCTCCCCTTATTGAACCTCTATTCCATCACTGGGCCTCCATCCCTCTCCCCCTGACTCATTTACACTTGAGTTTCCACCCTCCCCTTGAGCTGGTGTTCCCCAGACTCATCCCCTAACTCAGCCTCCATCTCCCTACATCCATCCCTTTTCCCTCCTCATACCCTGGGATGAGCAGGACATAGGAAGAAGCAGGCAGACTAGAACTGGGGAAGGTGGGGGGAGGGGGCTTCTGAGGAAAGGAGGGCAGGTCACAGCATCAAAGCCTCCAGATCTTTGGTCCTAAAGGGAAGAGAAGGGAACAAACATTGATCAAGCACCCAGCATATGCCAATCACTATGCTAAGTACTTGCACTCTAGAATTATTATTTCATTTGATTAGAAGTGGGGGCAGGGCCAGCATCTCCAAAGCAGATACTTGGGAATCTTGGTAGGAGAACCCTCCACCCCCGTCCACTCCCCCAAAGCTCTTCAGCCCAGAAAAAAAGCAAATGTTAAGCCAGAAGAGCCCTATTTACCATCAGGAAGGGAATGAGGACATTAATACAATCCCCACCCCCAGAGAAGTGAGTCCTGGCTTCTGTGTGGGGTGACTTTGGGTCTGTTTCTTTCTCTCTGTCTATCTTTCTCCCTCTATCTCTTGGTTTATTTCTGCTTCTTTCTGTCTCTCTATATGTCTCTCTATCTTTCTCTCTCCTCTCTTCTTCAAAGATTAAATTGGTGGGTGTCTTCCCAGAGTATGAAGTAGCTGTTAATCATTGTGGGGTTAAAGGGTGAAGGGGAATAATAGGCGCTAAAGGCCAAGGTGAGACTGCAGATTCTCTAAGAGCCAACCTCAGCAAGGCATTAATGCTTTCTAAATGAGACCAGAGGGACTCCAGGAGACCTTTCTGGGACCCATGTGAACAGGCAGCTCCCTAATATAGCATCACACTTCCTAACAGGGATAGGAGATGCTAGCCCTGCCCATCTGAAGGGTGTTCCCTGTTCTCAGCCCATAGTGTGAGAAGTAGAGGGATCCTAATTCCCCTGGTGCCTCACACTAGGCCCTCCATGACTGGGGTAGCTGGATTGAGTGACAAGCTTTTACACCTCTGCTGGGCAGTTCTCGGTCTCTCCAGCAGCCTATCACCACCCAGGACACTCAGAACACCTCTACTGTGCCCACATATCAGGTCAGTACCACTGCCAAACAATTCACTCTGACCTTCTGAGTTTTTCATCCCACCCTCACCCTTCTCCCTCCCCCCAAGAACAAGTGAGAAAACCCATAGGAACCCAAGGCTCAGTGTGTTACATGTGGCCTGGCCAAGCCAGTCTTGATCCTAGATGTTTGTGGTCTCTCTGGGAATGTCGCACAATGTGTTGGCCACAAACATTTTACAGCTGAGAAGATGGGAAGAAATTTCCAGCTATCGACCAAGTGCCACCAGGCTCTTTCCCTCCCCTCCCCCTCTCATAAGTCTTGGTGAAGCTAATGGGACTGGGGGCAGCCAGGGAACTGGCCTCTCTGGCCCTCCTCCCCCCAATACCCCACATGAGGGCCCAGATTCTGTGTCATCCCTCCTCTCCAGACAACCAATCTCCAGCTCCCAGGTCCAGGGCTGTAAATCTCTCTTCTCCAGACCCACCAGGAAAAAAAGAAAAAGATTACTCCTCATGGGACAGCCTGGTATGAGGGGAAGGCAGGTGCAGAGCTTGGAAACATGGGCCTGAATCCTAGGTCTGCTACTTTTTCCTGCTGTAAAGTTAAATGGTGGACAAGTCCCTTCTTCTCAGAATCTCAGCTGCCTCATCTGTAAAATGGTAGCACAGCCTTAAATGTCTCTAAGGCCCTGTTGGTTCTGACACTTTGTCAAGATTCTAAAGCTATTTAGTATCTGCCAAGGTTTCCTCAGGGACCCTGTCCCATAAGTGCCCCATATCACCTCCGCTGCTATGGAAAGACAAATGTTGCTTTGGATACTTCTCTCAGCTTCCACCCCAACCCCACTCCAGCCCCATTCCCTTGTACCTTGGAATCCTGGATGGCTCTGAAGTAAGGGGGATGGGGTCTGGCCAATCTCCTCCTTTAGAGAGAGGGAAACTGAGGCCATAGAAGGGAGAGATTCACAACAAGTAAGTGTCAGAGCCAAGCGTTGAACCAGGTTTCTGCTGCCTCTGTGTCCAGCCCCTCTTCTTTTGACAACAGCAGACCATCCTGCCTCTGCAGATGAAGAAAATGGTCTAGAAGAAGCTTTGTCAAAGATCACTCAGGTAACAGACACAGAACAGGTATTTGGATCTGCCTCCTCTGACTTCTAGACAAGTACTCTTTGCAAAGCTGCTTCAAGGCTACAAAGTGAGTTAGTGGCCAGCCTGGGCCTACAGCCTGCCTGTGCAGGCCTCCTGGACTCTCCCCAGGGCCTGGCTGGTTTCACCTACTGACCTCATCCTCCACCAGGCCCTCCTGGGGAGGCCCTGGGAAGACACACACACCTCTTTCCTCCCCTCTCAGGTAACTCAGGTGTGGCCTCTTAGCAGAGCCCCCCTGGAGACTGAGGCTAGGGAGCAGCTTGGGGAGGATGGCCAACCTCCCGGAAGCCACCCATCCGGACATGTCCAGAGAGAAGTTTGTGTAAGTGGATTTAAAGTTTGGATGTGGGTGAGACGGGTTCCCTGGACCCCCCTCCCCTACTCTCCCATGCTCTGCAGGAGCACAAGGGACCCCTTTGTGTGGGCCTAAGCTCAAAGCATCCCGGCTTTAGGGATGAAAGCCCCATCAAACCACAACTTCAGGGACCAGGGACGATAATCCCTCCGCTTTAGCTAAACAAAGCTGGCCCTAAGCCGAGGGCAGCAAAGGGGCCGGGCTGGGGGCGGGGGAGCTCCTAAGAAGATGATCCCAAGGCCCAATCTCCCCAGAGTCTAACCAGCTCTGACAGCCCCCAAAAGAGAGGCCTAAACTCCCCTCCCCTTCACTTCTCCCCTCCCCCCCTCTCGGCCCCTGCCCCTGCCCCTGC
>NW_027185852.1:28888345-28894165 GCF_028583685.1 Petaurus breviceps papuanus
TCTGCTTCATTCTCCTTTTGCTTCTCTTTCACTTTTCCATCTCTCCTTCTTTCATCTTCTTTTTTCTCTTTCTGCCTCTCTTCTCTTTAACTCAGTCTTTCTCTATCATTTTTCCTTCTTTTTAGCTATTTTTACATCTTCCTTTCTCTCTCCTATTTATTCTACATTTCTGTATGTATTTCTACATTTCTCTCTCATTTCATCTTTCTATTCATCTTTATGCATTTTAGTTTCTCTACCTTTCCCACATATCCCTCTTTCCATTTCTCTGTCTCTCTCCCTTTTTTTCTCCTCACTCACTCCTTCCCTCTCTCTCTCAATCTTTCTGTCTCTACTATTTCAGATTTTCCGTCTCTTCTCTATAGACCTCCCAAATTAAAAAGGAACCAACTCAGAAAGCATCTGATCTAACCTATCTAAAGAGAGATGGTATGTCTCTCTCCATTTTTTATACTCACTCTCTCTCTCTTTGTCTCTCTCTGTCTCTGTCTCTGTCTCTCTCTCCCCTCTGTTTCTTTGTCTCTCTGTCTCTCTTTCTCCCCTCCCTGTTTACCTGTTTATTTGTCTCTCTGTCCATCCAAGATCTTTCCCTCCACCCCACTATGCTTCCTCCTGCCATCTCTCTCTCTCTCTCTCTCTCTCTCTCTCTCTCTCTCTCTCTCTCTCTCTTTCTCTCTCTCTCTGTTTCTCACTCTCTCTCTGCTGGCCCCTGTCTGCTGGTCCTTTGCCCTCATCCCTTTCCTATTTGTCATCCTTCCACTTCCACCTTTCATGTGAAGGACCAGTCTTGTGACCTCCCAGTCTCCTAAACCCTGGTCACAGTAGGGCTCACCCAAACAATATGACAGAAGACCACTAAGAGTGGGTGCATCTCTGACACAACCTCTCCCCTTCTCAGTTCAACCCCTAAAGAGTCTTCCAGAGAACTGGAGGGGAGGATTCTTCCTTCCAAGTCCCCACACTTCACATCGCCCCAGGTCCAGTCTCTGAATGGACACGCAGGCTCTGTCCTAAGTCATTCTACACAGGTGAAGAGGCACTAGGAGAAGGAAGACGAAGAGGAGAAAGAAGGAGCTAGAGTAACAAACAGGAAGAGGAGAAAGAAGGAGAGGAGGAGGACATGAGTCTAGCCCTGCCTTCCCCCATGGGGAGTGCATTTTCTGACTCGGGAAGCAGGACTTGGTCCCAGAGGTCACAGCTAATAAGAATGTTAGCCCTGGCGGGGACCTTGGAGCTCATCTATGCCAGACCTTCATTTTACAGGTGAGGAAACTGACGCCCTAAAAGAAGTGTAGTAGCTCAGGATACACAGTCAACAAGCGTTTATTAAATACCTATTCTATGCCAAGCATTATATGCCCCAGTAACTGGGGACATAAAGGCAAGAAACCAGTCCATGCCCCCAAGCAGCTCCCAGTATAATGGGAGAAAGAGTATTAAAACAACTATCTGTGTATGACACCAGCTAACCTGGAGTTCATCTCAGGAGGAAAACACTACCATTAAAGGTTTCTTACAGAAGGTAGGAATTTAGCTGGAACCTCAGTGTGAAATGGTAAAGGTCTAACATCAGAGTAGTGTCAGAGGAGAGAAGGGAGCATATATGAGATGTTGCAGAGATAGAAATCATGGAAATGAAAAGGGCAACTGAATGGATATGAGGGAAGGAAGAGTGAGGAGTCAACTGGGTGACTAGAGGATGGTGGCATTAACTGACATTAATTCGGAAGTTAGGAAGAGAGGAAAGCTTGGGGGGAAAGATGAGGTCAGTTTGATGATTGGTCATGTATTTGAGGGAGGCTCCTGGGGGACCTTGGAACAGATAGAGATCAGGGAGGACTAGAGATGCCCAAGAAAGCTTGCTGGATGCCAGCTGGACCTAACTCTCAGGGCTGAAGTATAAGCCACCTCTTTACCCACATCCATGGAACCCTGCTCCAGATTGCTCTGCTGGGCTCTCTCCCAAGCCTAGCTCGAAGGTACAAGTTTTTCTCCTTCCCCTTCCCTCAAGCCAAATCAGTCTTTCATAGGTTACTTTCACCTTCACTCCCACCTCCTTCAGGTAACTCTCTCTGACTACTCCCAGCCTGGCTCTACCCCCATCAGGACCAGTATTAATCTGGCTGGTGACCCTGAACGCACCTGTACTGGAAGAAGCCTGGGTCCAGAGGAGAGCCTTCTGCCTCCCTGGGGAGCCGCTGTGGGGGCTGGGCAGGACTGGGCAGGGCCAGGGTGGGGGCCCACACAAGGGCACTTTCCCACCGCCAGAGACCGCTAATCTGATTACGATATTTACCATCCCCCCTTTGGTCCATTCTGGGTGAGCGGGTGGGCGGGTGGCTGCCGGCACCCGGAGGAGGCCAGGAATTCAGCTTATGTTCTCCCAACACAAAGGAGATGGATAAGAGGTGTTTCGAGGGCCCCCAGGTATTGGGCCAGTGCCCCTCCCCCCAGTGACCTGGGCTCCAGTATTGGGTTGCATGGATTATGGGGCTCTGTAGTGGTGATGCCCTGTCTCTAACCTCTTCCTCCAGGAAGCCTCCCTGACCTGACCCATTAGCAGACCCAGCACCCTGACTCAGAGCCCTATCCCAGTTCCCAACCTTGGTACTGTTCAGAGCCTAGCAAGTGCTCATAGCCCATACCAGCCCTCCCCATCTGTCCCTTCCCAATTCATTGCCCACAGCACAATTACTCTTTGGTTGGGGAGTTGAATAGGGCAACACAAGTGTGTTGCTTGGGATATTAGAGCCAGAAGGGGCCTCAGAAATCTAGTCCAACTCTATCATCTCACAGAAAAATAAACTGAGACCCAGAGAGGGACAGACACTTGCCCAGGGACACACAGCTAATTAGTGCAATTATTCAATCAACCCACATTTATTCAATGGACCATGTTCTCTACCTCAAAAGCCAAATGGTGTCATCTCCACAGCAAGTGGGTGCATTGAAGAGCTCCTGGACTGATGGCGGAGAAAGTCACCCATGGGATGGGACACAGTGGGAAGCAGGGGCTAATGGAGTCAGCCATTGCAGAGAACACACAAAAATCTGTTTGGGTACCGGAGCAGGTGAAAAAGGGAGGGGTGAGGGGGCCAGGGATGTCGTGTGCCATGGGGCTGATGCCAACTCTGGAATCAAACCCTGCTGCTGATGGCTGGTCCCTCCCTGATCCTTATCTCCTCCGAACAATGGGCCAATTTAAAGGGCTGGGTATACCCAATGATGCCCCTGGGCCTCCAGCCAGTGCTTAGCACCAGGGAAGTCCACTGTGGGTCCTGAGAAAAAAGAAGTGTGGAGAGAAGGTGTGTGTATATGTTGGGGGGGCGGGGAGATTACCCAGAATGCCAGTCTGGAGAACATGCTGACAGCTTCAATGGATAAGACCTTACAAGCTACATAGCTTCCCTTGATCCTCGAAATTGCCCCAGGGAAAAGAAAGAGCAGGATGTATCACTCCATTTTACAGCTGAGAAAGCTAAGGCCAAGACAGAGTTTCAGCCTCCTGCCCAAAGTTACTTGACAAGTCAATGGTGGATCCCAGTAAGACATAAAATCCTTGAGCACAGGAGGAGTTTCATTTCTGTCTTTCCATCCCTAGGGCCTCCTACAGTGCCCAGCATATAGGGAAGGCTTGTTGAATTGAAATTAATTGATCAGGGACTCTAAACCAGGTTTGCTGTTTCCTCCTTCATAGTACCGAAGGAGTCAACAGGGGCCTCAGCAATCTCACCATCCAATATCTTCCTTCCTTCCTTCCTTCCTTCCTTCCTTCCTTCCTTCCTCTTTCTTTCTCTTCCTTCCTTCCTTCCTTCCTTCCTTATTTCTTTCTCTTTCTTTTCCTTTCTTTCCTTTTTTCCTTCCTTTCTTTCCTTCTTCCCACCCTTCTCTCCTTTTCCTCTCCCTCCATTCCTTCCTTTCTTCCTTTCTTTCTCTTAATTTGATTTATTTGCACCAGTAGCCACGGAGAGGAACACACATTTACAAAGCTGTCTACCTATACAGCATGAATTACATATACAAAAAGAAAATTTTAAACCTGATGGATACATACACACACACACACACACACACACACACACACAATGGCCCCAACATGACTTAACACCAGACAAGGGACCTATGGACATTTGAAGGGGGGTGGGGGAGGAAGGTAATACATGAGAAGGCCACAAAAATCAGTCAAGAATACCTCTCCCCCACATCCTCAGACACATAATAGGTTAGAAGTAGACAGTACACAGCTTGGGACTGGGGAAAAGGTGGGAAGCAAAATCCACTTTGTTACTAGAGACAGGGAAGGGACAGAGAGCCTGGAAAGTCCCTAACCCAATAATTAAAAATTCTCCAAAGGAAATAAGTTGTTTTCTAAAGGACCTTCCCTATGGGGGAGGGCTTACCTGTATTGACAAAACTTTTCTGACTCTTCTGTGGAAAAAATGAAGAGATATGGGCTTAATCATAGTCATTAGGATGCTAAAAAGGATCTCTACAGGTTATGATGGTGGGCCAAATCTGATGTGATGGGGATAAGTGTAGTCTTGAATTAAACACACACACATACACACACACACATATATACACATACACACACATACACACACAGAGCTCCATAGGTCCAAGATGAGAAGGACATGGCTAGACAGCAGTTCATCTGTAAAAAGCCAAACAAAAAAAAAAAACACAAAAGTCTGAAAGATCGATATCAATTGAGTGGGACATGAAAGCCCCCCAAAGTATAAGAGACCCTAGAAATCACAATCCCCCATCCTCTGTACTGGTTAGACCACATCTAGAGTTCTTCATTCAATTCTGGATGCCACAGCATGGAAAGGATATGAATCAGTTGAAAGAAATCCAGAGGGGAGTGACTAGGATGGTTAAGGGTCTGATGTCCATGCCTTAGAAGGAACTGGAGAAGGGAAGACTTGTATTTGAAAGGCTATCAAATAAGAGAGAGAGTAGATTCATTCTCCTTGGCTGTAGAGGGTAGAGCTAGCAGCAAAGGAGAGGAATTACAAAGAGGTAGACTGAGGCCAGGGGTCAAGGAAAAAAACAATTAGAACTAAGAAAGCATGGCATGGACAGCCTCCCGAGGTGGTGGATCTCTGTTGGTCTGCCATCAGAGGCTGGACGCCAAAAGCATTTTCCTCTCTTATCTGCCAAGAACTCCTTGATTATGTCTTGCTGTATTCTCTTTTCCCTTCCCTAATCCAAACTAACCTTCCCTCAGTTCTGTTGCTCCTTCCCATATTTGACTTTCACCCTGTCCCACAACCCCTTGGGGCCAAGGTCTGCCAAACTCATTGCCACAGAAGTAGGAATGGCTGGATAAAAGCTTCAGGTGTGACCATCTTAGTGGCACTTGCCTTCTACCAGATGTCTAGCATGCCTGATGCCAGGTGTTCTTAATATGGGTGCTGCAAGCCCTCAAGAGGGACATGAATAAATTTCAGAAGGTCTGTTAATTTGGATGGGAAATAAACCAGATGTCTTTATTTGGACTAGCCTCCAACTCACATTTAGCATTTCTTTCATTATTTATGAACTTTAAAACAGTGTTCTGAGAGGGGGTCCATCCATAGGGTTCCCCAGACTGCCAGAGGGGTTCATGACACAAAGAAAGTTAAGAACCTTCTAGGCATGCAGTGTTAATGGTGGGATTTTAGGCACCTTGCTGTGTTGTGACAAAAGAAATTTTGGTTCTTTTTTGTAATTGTTTCTTCCTCTTCCTCCATGGAAAATTCATCTGTGGTCTCTGCCTCCTGACTCACAGGGCAATCTTGTACACATCTCTCAGACTCAGTAGTCCCAGCTGTA
>NW_027185852.1:28904165-28928369 GCF_028583685.1 Petaurus breviceps papuanus
GAGGGCCAGCCAGGCCAGGGGGCTCTGAGCTGAAACCAGGACCTGAGGGAGGGAGGGAAGGAAGGAAGGAAGGAAGGAAGGAAGGAAGGAAGGAAGGAAGGAAGGAAGGAAGGAAGGAAGGAAGGAAGGAAGAAACACATACAAAGATGGGAAGGGAAGTAGGAGAGAAAGAGATAGTGACAAAGACAGACAGGGGAAAAGAGACAGGGGCAGAGGAGGTGGAAGGAGGGGAGACAGAGGCAGAGACAGAAGATTTTAAGCATCAGCTTGTGGAAGTGAGAAGAGCTGTTAGGTTGGGATCAGGTAAACTGGTCTTGCTTAGGCTCTTTATTCCTTTCCAAACCCTGGGGCAAGTTGAGCAACAAAAATCAATTCACAAGCATTTATTAAGCACCTACTGTGTGCCAGGCACAAACTGTCCTGGGTGATGGGAATCCAGGGACAAAAATGAAAACAGGTACTGTCTTTGAGGAGTTTACATACTTTTCCTTGGGGAGGGGGGAGCTGCCTCAGTTTTCCTATCTGTAAAATGAGGGCATTGAAGGTCATGATCTCTCTGCTGCCCTTACCATCTCTGATGGTCTGTGAACAGGTGAATGTGCCTGTACCTTTACCACTCTCCTCTCCCAGGGTATGAACTTCTGACACACTTTCAGGAGAAAGAAGAAACTCAGTACAAAGTTTTCCTGAGCGTCTTCCACATCTGCAGAAGTTCTGAGGAGAGGCAGGTGGTCTCTCCGGCCAGGCCAGGGAGCTCTGAGCTGAAGCCAGGACCTGAGCCCAAGCTGGGCCCAGCTGGGCAAAGTAGAGACACTGGCTGGTTTAACAAGGAGCAGTTCCCCCTCCCCTTCCTCCTCTCTCCCCCTCCCTCCTTGCTTCCCTCCCCCCTCCCTCTTACTCTCCCCCCTTCCCTCCTTTCCTCTTTCCCTTCCCTTCTCTTCCCTTCCCTTCTAGGCTGGCTGATTTGCATAATCGCTTTAGGATTCTCCCAGTCTCGGGGCCGATTCTCTCCCTGTCACTTAGGGAAGCCTAAGCCTGATTTTCTCCCCCTAATCCCTCCGATTGCTCCGCACCCACAGCCCGAAGGCGCTAAGCAGATTGTCTCCTTCATAATTGATTGACTCTATTTGCCAGATTGGGACTTCAAAGCGCTGGGCTGGGCTGGGGGGGTGAGGGGCGGTGAGGGGGCCAGGGTCTGGGCCCTGCCTCTGAGAGAGAGAGAGCAGAAAGAGGAAAGTTGGCCAGCTTTCAGGGTCTGCTGGAATGGGGCTTAGTAGTAACAGGTTTTCCCAAAGCCCAGGGCTCCACAGAGAATCTCAGAGCTGGCCGGGGTGGTGTGGGCTGCCCACGGATCGGCAGGCTCACAGGCCCAGACTCCTGGCAGCTGCCAGGGATGGGTGCCATACTCCAGCTGCAATTCAGTTCAATAAACATTGATCAGACTCCTACTACATGCAAGGCCCCTCACCGAGCCTTCAGAATATGGAAAATGGAAAAGCTCCTGTCTCCAGAGACACAGCATTGTATTGAGGAAGACTGGCTCAGTTCGAAGTCAAAGGCCCTGGGTTTGAATCCTGATTTTGATAGTTTGAGTATTAGCTGTGAGACCTTGGTCTAGTCCTTTATCTCCTCTGGTTCTCACTCCAAGGAAGCCCTTAAATTCCATAGATTTTTTTTCTGTTTTTTGGAGGGGGAAAATCAGGGCAACTGGGGTTAAGTGACTTGCCCAAGATCACACAGCTGGCAAGTGTTAAGTATCTGAGATCATAATTGAACTCTGATCCTCCTGACTCTAGGGCCGGTGCTCTATTCACTGTGACACCTAGCCACCCCAAATTCCATAGATTTTTATGAGTTCTCATCCTCCTCAACCTCTGTGTAGCTGCTTACAATGTCAGCCACTCTCTCCTCTCTTAGGTTCTTTCTGGGTTCTTTTCTACCTCTCTGACCTTCTCAGTAGCCTTTGTTGAATCATCTGTCTTCTCCCAACCATTAAGAATGGTGGGAGATGGGGAGAGGGAGAGATATGCACATCTCATTCCTGGGCTCCCTTCTCTTTATTCATTCTTTCTTACTAATGTCACCTGCTTTCATAAGTTCAACTATCATCTCTTTGCATGACTCCTCAATGTAGATCCTCATCCTAAATCTCTCTCCTGAATTCCAGCTGGATATCTCTACCTGGATGTCCTATAAGACATCTCAAACTCAATACTTAGCCCTAACAGAATGCATTAGCTTTCCTTCCCTCTTCCTAACTTCCCTGAGTACTACTATCCTCCAGACAACTCAGGTTACTCCTTAGGCTCACATCATCTTTACTGTCCCATCCCCTCCTCGTGTCCAATCAATGGTTAGGTGCTGCCATACTCACTTTTATAACATTGCTTATATATTCATTCCCTTCTCTCCTCTGACACTGCTGCCACCCCAGAGCAGACCCTCATCACTTCTCACTCTGGACTAGTGCAATAGCCTTCTGAGTTATGTCCTTACTCCAGTCTTTCCTCATTCCCATCCATCGTCCACTCAGCTATAAAACTGATCTTCCTAAAGCACAGATCAAACCATGCCATCCCTCTTCCAACTCCATAAACTCCAGCGGCTCTCTATTAGTTGTGAGACCTTGGTCTAGTTCTTTATCTCCTCTGGTTCTCACTCCAAGGAAGCTCTCCACTGTTAAATTCCACAGATTTTATTTATTTATTTGCTTTTTGGAGGAGAGAAGGCAGGGCAGCTGCTTCCCATAGCTCCCAGGATCAAATATAAAATACTCTGTTTAATTGTTAAAATCTTTGATAATCTAGTCACTTTCTACCTTACCAGTTTTTTTACACTTTACTTGCCCTCCCCTAACGAGTATTCTTCAATCCAGTCACACTGTCCCCCAAGCCTGAAATTCTCTCCCTCCTTCTTTTCTAATTCCTGGCTTCCCTGGCTAAAGTCCTACCTTCCTCAGAAAACCTTTCCTGGTCCCCCAGAATGCTAGGGCCTTTCCCTGAGATTATCTGCAATTCCTTCTGAATACATCTCCTATATACATAGTCATTTGCATTAGATGGTGAGCTCCCTGAAAGCAGGAACTGCTTTTGTCTTTCGGCGTATCCCCAATATTTAGCACAGTGCCTAAAGCATACTACTGGGTGTTTTATCAATATTTGTTGAAATGACTTGAATATATATAAATTAGAACCCTTTTCCTCCCTCCCTTAATCCCAAACCTCTTCCGACCTTCCCCACTTCCGTCAAAGGCTTCATCATCCTTCCAGACATCTGGGTTCTGAACCTCAGAGTTGTCCCGGACTCCTCCCTCTCCCTCATCCCCACTTTGCACCAGGAACCAAATGTTATTGATTCTTCTTCCACAATTGTAGCTTCCCCCTTCTATCTAGTCACAGTCACCCCATCCCCACCCCCTTTAAACCCTAATCATCTTGACCTGATCTCTTGCAATAGTTTCTGAATTGCTTTCCTTTCCTCCAGCCTCTCTCCTCTTCAACCCCACTCTCTCCAGCAGTCAAATTGACATTGATCAAATATGCCTAGATGGTGGGTCTGACCACGTAGCTCCCCTGCTCAAAAAGCTTTGGAGTCTATGTCTTCTCCCATGAAATGCCAACTCCTCCCCCTGGCATTCCAAGCCATTCACAGCTTTCTAGACCAATTTCACCTGACTCCCCTCCACAGGCTATTTTCTAGACAACCTGGACCACTAACGATTCCCCAAACTCTGTATTTCCTCTCCCATGCTTGGCTTTTACACAAACTATCTGCTGCCCCAACCCCATCCCCATTCACTCGCCTTCCCTTTGCCTAATGGAATCCTTCCAGGCTCAGATCCTCCTGGAGCCACCTCTTCCAGGAAACCCATCCTGATCCCCACACTTCCAGTGGTCAGAGGTCCCTCTATCCTGAAATGGCTCTGTATTGGCTTCTTTGTGAACCGGCTGTCCACCCCACCCCCACCCCCACATCCAGAGGAATGTAAACTCCTTGAGGGCAGAGAATGGTTCACCTTTGTCTTTGCATTCCCAGCGCCTGGCACATTTCCTAGGTAAAAAGTGTTTGTATAACAAGACTGAAGGGGATCTGATAAAGGGAGGAGAATGGCCTGTCTCAGCCAGTCCCCCTGCTGGGGACTCAGGTAGGGGCAGTCACTTGGGGTGACAGAGACTTCCTTCTTCAGTCGGACAGGATTCCTACTGGTCAGGAGCCAGCTGCGGCAGGTGCCATGTCTTATAACTGACCCACACGGAGTGACCTTGCCCCTCTCGGCCCCGTCTGCACACCCCCAACTCTTCTAAAAGCCTGAGCCTGAGCGGGGCCCTGGAATCCCCGCCCAGCTTGGGATTCCCGGGAAACGCGTAATTAATTCCTGATTACCCTCAGACGCCATTAACCGCGCAGGCTCCCCCCGCCGCTGCCTCCGCTGTAATTACACTCCTGCAGGGAGAGAGATGAGCCCGCCCGCCTCCCAGCCTGCCTGTGGAGCCGGCGAGTCCCCGGAGTCTTCCCAGCCTGACTTGGCCTCCTTTTCCCTCCAGCCCAACCTAGCCTCAGGGTCTGGGGAGCCCTTCTGGGAAAGGGGGTCTGGGGGCCAACTTAAGTGTTATCCTATCACGGAAGAGGCTGGCTGGGAGTCGTGGGAACTGGGGTGGTAGGGTACCCATCATCATGTGGTCCAAGCTCTGTTTCTTACCGAGGTCCAAAGAGAACTAGGGACTTGGACAGGGTAACCCAGCTGACAGCTAGCTGAGCGGAAGGTTGTATGAGGGACTCCCAAATCAGGGCTATTTCCACTATCCTAGATCGCATCTCACCAGCAGAGAATCCAAAACCCTCTGCCCTGGCTTTGGCGTGCACTCAGAGAAAGAGATCCCCAGATATAGAGTGATGAAACAGAGACAGGGACTGAAAGAGATAAAGAGTGAGACAGAGGAAACGGAGATAAAAAAGGAAACAGCTGAACCAGTCAGAAACCATTGGAGATACTGAGACACACAGAGAATGGACAGTGGCTGTCCTGTACATTTATCCCCCTGGTTTTTTTTTTTCTAGGACTTGCTTGGATGAGAGGAGGCTGGGGTCTGACTGGGACTGGAATTGGGGATGGAACCTGGGCTAGGCTGGAGGAAAGCCTGAGACAAAACCTGGAGAAGCTCCAGGCTAGACTGGGGTGGGAAGAACACAACTCCACCTCCCAAAGAATTACTTCTTAATTAATCATTAATTATTATTATCATTAATTAATCAACAACACTAAGTACCACTGACTATGTGCCAGGCACTCTTCGTCCTCTGGCAATACAACTGTAGAATAGTTCTGGCTTTCAAAGAACTTGCATTCTAGTAAGGAAACAACAAACTGGTTTTTTTTCTTTTTTTGAGTAGCAAATACAAAAGTAGTCATACAGTAAGCAGTGTTATATACAGTGAGTATTTCTTTAATTGAATTAGAATCACACATGTAAGTAACAGTTTAGACTGGTCTTCTGACATTTTTTTTTTTTTTTGCCTTTTGAGTTCTAATCAAGAACATATTCCTCTGCAGCTTGGGGCCTCTCCTCTATTCATTCTTCCCTCTTGGTTGGAACAGCTGAACAGAAATGCTTCCTATAAGTGGCCATCCAAGCTTCTGCTTGAAGGCGTCCAGTGAAGGGGAAATCACTACCCTCTGGGGTATTTCCCTAGCTGGTAAGTTTGGTAATCAAACCGAAATTTCATCCTCTTTGCAACCACTACCCATGGCTTCTGATTTTGCTCCCTGGGGCCAAGTAGAACAAATCTAATCCCTCTTCCATTATGCTAGCCCTTCAAATACTTATAGAGAGTTTTCTCCCCCTCCACTCCCCAAGCCTTCCCAACTTCAGGATAAATATTCCCAGTTCCTTCAACAGATTCCAAGACTCTGTCCTGGGGCCTTTTATCTTCTCTCTCTCCACTCTCACTTATTGACTCCATCAACCCCTATTGGTTTAATGATCATTTCCATACAGATATATCCAGTCCTAGCCTCTTTCCTGACCTCCAGTCTTGATTCTCCAACTGCCTATGGCATATCTCCAGCTGGGTGTCTCACTGGCACCTCAAACTCAACATTTCCAAAATAGAAATCATTATCTTTCCTCCCAAACCCATCCCTCTTCCAAGCCTCCCTATTTCTGTAGAGGTCACCACTATTCTTCCAGTCATCCTCAGGACTCATCCTCAACTCTTTACGCTTCCTCAGCCTCATATCCAATGAGCTGCTATCTCTGTCATTTTTACACCCATGACTATATTTATATCCACCCCCTTCAATCCATCCACCCACAGCACCAGCAGCACTCCAGTCCATGCCCCCATCACTTCTCATTGGGACTATTGAAGCAGCTTCATAACCTAACTGGCCCCCCTGCTAGAAAACTCTCCTCTCTCCATTCTGCCCTATACATGGCTGCTAAATCAAATTTTCCAAAGAGCAAGTCTGACCCTGTCATTTCCCCACTCATAAAAACTCCAATACCTCCTAGGTGCCTCTGGGATCACCTATACCACCTTTGTTTGGGTTTTTAAAGCCCTTCACAACCGCCCTGAGGCAGCTAGGTGGCGCCAGAGTGCACAGAACTCTGGACCTGAAGTCAAGAAAGATCTGAGTTCAGATCTGCCCTTGGACACTCACCAAATATGTGAACCTGCACAAATCACTTGAGCGTTCAATAAATGTTTGCTTTCTTCCACCCTGCCCAAACTCTACAGTCTAGCCAGACTTACCTTCTTGCTCTTTCTTGTCATCTTGTCAAATCCCATCTCTGTGCCTTTGCAATGGTTCTCCCCTACCCCCCCAATTCCCCCCAAGGCATTTACTTTCTTTTCACCTCGGGCTCCTAGACTCACTAATAAATTCCAAAACTCAATTCAAGTACCACATGACATCCTTCCTTATCCCTGCCCCCACCTGCTAGTACTCTCTTCCCCAAATGATATGGTAATTTTGCACATATATTGCATATACTGCTCCATGTGTGTATTGCCCCCCCCCAGGAGGATATAAGCTATTAGAGAGCAGGGACTGTTTGATTTTTGACTTTGTATATGCCTAGTGCCCAGCATGGCAGCTGGCATATAATAGGGCCTTTAATGAATGCTTAGTGTGGACAGAGCATGGGACCTGGAGTCCAGGAGACTCATCTTTCTGAGTTTAGATTTGACCTCAGACACTTCCTAGCTGTATGACCCTGAGGAAGTCATTTCACCCTGTTTGCCTCATCTATAAAATGAGCTGCAGAAGGAAATGGCAAACCACTCCAGTATCTTTGCCAAGAAAACCTAAATGGGTTACAAAGAGTTGGATGACTGAACAACAACAATAAATGCTTGTCAATTGATTTATGGATGGACTGACTAAGGGCAGAGGACAGCTCTTGCTCTGGACACTGGACTCCTTCCATTTATGTAGCATAGAGTAGCTCCTATCCCCTCCCCTCTCCCATTCCCTTCCCTTCACAGCCATACTCATGTCTCAGAACAAGCTTGGGTCCTAGCACTTCCGGTGGGTGGGGAGTGTGGTAGGATGAGTCTCTTTGGAGTGATGGGGCTGAGTGGGGAGGGCTCCATAACCCTCTTTGCCTCCCCTCTCCACATATCTCCCGGACAGCTTTAGCTGACAGCTCCCCCATCACTGCCAAATCCCCCTCCCCCCTCCCCCAAAAAGGCTCCTTGTCATTTCCGTAGATCAGAAGTAAGACTTGGTGATTAGAGCCTGGGAGATGAGGCTTAGTGGCTGCAGCTTAGGGAGGTGTTAGGAGGAGGCAGCAGAAGAGAGCATTAGGGGGGAGGAATCAATGGTTTCCCTAGATGGGCTGGGAGGGGGTGGGGAGCTCCCCCAGCTTCTCTCCCCTCCCCCTCCCCACTAAGAGGGGGAGGAAGAGAGGGAGAAACTCATGGAGCCACAATCCTAGCATTGTCGCTAGGTTATAGGAAGGGCTAAGAGACCAACCACAATCAACTCCTTAGTTTGATGGTAGAAAAAGAGGCAGGAGAGATGGAAGGGCTTTCCAAAGACCATGAAGTAAATCTACGGGCAGAGTCAGGGCCTTTCTTCAGAGATGGAGACAGTGGAGGAGGAAAAAAGCACTGGGGACCTGAGGAACTGGGAATGCAAAGCTAGTGGCAGATAATTTAGGCTAAAGGGGCCTGCTCCCCCCAACCCCCCACGAATGCTAGGGGGTGTGGTCAAGGCCTTTCCCCAACAAGTACGAACTCAAAAATTTCCCGATTCTCCTCCTCCCAAAAAGTAGGGATGAGGGAGGAAGGGCCAGAATAGTTATAGTATTAGTAACCCTTAGGTTTTCCATTGTTAAGGCAGTGAGGGGGCACAGAGTGCTGATATGGGGTCAGGAAGACCCAAATTCAAATCCTGCCTCAGAAATTTGCTAGCTGGTTGATCCTGGGCAAGTCAACACTTCTCAGCCTCAGTTTTCTCATCTGTAAAATGGGGATAACAATAGTATCTATCTCACAAGATCGATGTTGTAAGGACCCAAAGCACTCTACAAATGCTATTTGTTCTTGTTGCCATGGTTGTGTTGAAAGAAGGCAAGGTCGGGAGATGAATGCCTGGATAATAGATCTTCTGGAAGGTGGGACAAGGTTATAGAATGAAAGCCCACCTCGGAACCTGAGAAAGGTAACCTAGTGATGACAGGGAATGTGAAGTGAAAATGGGATCCAGAGACAGACAGAAAATGGTTTGAATGTTGCAAGGGAAGGAATCCCCTCTGGGACCTTTGATGGGGTGTGGAGGAGGAAAAAAGCAGCCAAGAGGTCCTGCTCCTGAATGTTCTTCAGGGGAGTTGTTGGTTTTGGGGTAGGGGTGGGAGTGATCTGTAACCAAGGAGTGACTCTGTGACTCACAAAAAGGCTTTCAGGTCCTTGTGACCCTCAGTCAGAACCCCACTGAGGCTGGGGATGGATGTAAGAGGGATTGGGGACAGAGAAAAAGCTCATGGTAGAACTTAAACCAAGATGGCCTCACACCCTGTCCAGGTGGCCATGCCCAAACTGGGAGATAATCTTGACCTATTCTTCCCCATTCCTCCCATCTCCATCTTCAGACCTCCCAGGACTCAGTCCTACCCTAAACCACAATCTCCAAATCTGCATCTTTGGTCCTCTCCTCCAAACACTCCACTCCTTGGGAGCCATTGAATTCAAAAGAATGGAAAGAACATTAGTTTTGGAGTCAGAGTTCTGGGTTAGAATTCTGTTTACTACCAGTTACCTCGGACAATAAGTCCCTTCCTTTCTTTGGACCTGTCTTCTCTTCTGTAAAACGGTAGGTACTGGACTACATGAGCCCTAAAGTCCTTTTTAGCTACAAATCCTACAACTCAGGCATCTGCTTGTTCCAAGATATTCCTTCCTATAGATAAAATGGATGGTAAAGTGTGTAGAATAGGAATCAATCGGGGCGGCCAGGTAGCACAGCGAGTAAGAGCACTGGCTCCAGTGTTGGGACGACCTGGAGATCGAATTCCGGGCTCAGACACTCAGCACCACACCCAGAAATAACTGGCCGTGTAACCTTGAGCAAGTTACTTAACCCTGATTGCTTAAAAAAAAAAAAAGAATAGGAATCAATCCTTCCATCCATTCATAAGGATTTATTAAATGTCTGTTGTGTGTTCTAGGAACCAAGCAAGGTTCTGGGAACTCAAAGACAAAATCAAAACAATCTCTGTCTTCAAGGAGCTCATGTTCTCCTCAGGGCAACACAACCTGTTTATAGATAAGTACATTTTTTAAAATATCAAAAATAAAACTCAGTGATTCAGCAGAGGGGTTGGAGAGAGGAGATTGAGGTGGGAGGTGGCTTTAACAACTGGGGGAATCAGGAAGGCCCTCCTGTAGGGGGTGGCCCTTGATGTGAGCCTTGAAGAGTGATCGAGGCATTTCAAGAAGTACAGGACAGAAGGGAGAGCATTCTAAACTGGGTCTATGGCTTGTGCAAAGGTTTGAAAAGAAGAGTGTAGCATATGGGCAAATAGGCAAGCAGAAGGGCACAAAGGGAAATAGTGTATAAACAACCTGGAAAGGTAGGTGGGACCCACATTAGGAAGGGCTTTAAAGGTCAGGCAGAAGAATTTGTATTTTGTCCTAGAGGTGATAGGGAACTGCTAGAGTTTCTTGTGAGAGGATAACCTGGGAAGACATGGACTTTAGGAATATTGATTTGTCAGCTTTATGGTGGGTGGATTAAAGAGGGGGGAGACTGTAAGCAGTCTTGGTGTTTGGAGTCTTTGGCAATAGTTGACATAAGAAGGGATGAGAATCTGAACGAGGCTGGCTGTGGTATCAGCTGATGGAATAGGTGGAGGACATGAAATGAACATCGTTGGCATCAGATTAGGTACTGAGAATGAGGAAGAGGACAAAGTCTAGGATGATCTTGGGAGGCTCTGATCCTCGGCAGTCCTGCCCCCCTGCTTCCTGGCACCCACTACCAGGACCTTCCTGGGCCATCCTGTGTCATCCCACCTGGTCTCAAGGTCCTGGCTGTCTTGGTGCCCACACTTCCATGACCAGTTATGACAGAAAAGCTCCCAAACCAGTTGGCAGCATGTGACTGGACCCAGAGGATGTAGTGAAAAGCCTTATACCCTTTGGGAAAGGGTGTGGGTAGGGGTCTTTGAAGGAGAAACCAGGAACTGGCTGTAAACAACTGAGTGAGGGTCAAAATGGCCCTGGGACCCTCACTTTGAGGGCTGCTCTAGCTTAGGTCCTCCCTTCCTCCCCATGGAGGGACATTCAACATTTTATTGCCAACATATATACATAATAAAGGTAGGAATGTGGGTCAGAGGGTTGGAAATTAATGATCTTGCTTTCTTCACATGACATGTTCCGGCCCCAGCTTCATCTGTGTGTGAGTCAATTATAACTCACATTCTAGAGCACTTTAAGGTACTTTAAGGTACAGAGTACTTTTCAAATATTGTACTGTTTGACCCTCACAACAACCCTGTGAAATAGGGGCTCTTATTAACCCCATTTTACAGATGAGGAAACCTGAGAAGAGATTAAGGGTCTTGGTCATGTGGTTAGTGTCAGGAGTAAGGGTTCAAACTCTGTTCTTCCTAATTCTCAAAAAGGATTCTGGAAACAAGGGTCACTTTGGTGTCCCAGCCTCTTTATGGCTCCTGTGGGGAATATATGTGCTATATGTGCCCCATGAGTGAAATCTGGGTGCGTTTTTTCCACTTTATTTGCCATGTTGATTGATTAAATGAGGATTAGCAGGATTTGGAGAGTCAGAGAAAACAGAGAGGATATAGTTTAGGGCTCAGTCTATGATCCGAATTAAGGGTCAATCTATGAATAGCCTCTCCCTTGACCTACTGTAATAGCCTCCTAATTGGATTCTTGGCTTCCAATAATTTTCTTCTTCAATAGGTCCTCCACTACACTGCCATAATAATTTTCCCAAGATGTGAGAAAATTGGAACACTAATACTTTGCTGGTGGAGTTGTGAACTGACCCAACCATTCTGGAGAGCAATTTGGAACTATGACCAAAGGACTATAAAACTGTGCATGCCCTTTGATCCAGCAATACCAGTACTAGGTCTATATCCCAAAGAGATGATACAAAAGGGAAAAGGGCCCACATGTACAAAAGTATTTATAGCAGCTCTTTTTCTGGTGACAAAGAATTGGAAGTTGAGGGGATACCCATCAATTGGGGAATGGCTGAACAAGATGTGGTACGTGAATGTAGTGGAATACTACTGTGCTATAAGAAATGATGAGCAGCCAGACTTCAGAAAAACCTGTAAAGACTTACATGAACTGATTCTGAATGAAGTGAGCAGCACCAGGAGAACATTGTATACAGTAACAGCAACACTGTATGATGACCGACTTTGTTAGACTTAGCTTTTCTCAGCAATGCAAGGATCTAAGACAACTCCAAAAGGTTCATGATGAAAAAGGCTATCCACATCCAAACAAAGAACTACGGAGTCTGAATGCAGATTGAAGCATGATGTTTTCACTTTTTTTGTTTATTTTTTGCAGCTTTTCCCTTTTATTCTGTTTCTTCTTTCACTGCATGACTAATGTGGAAATGTTTCTATGATTGCACATATATAACCTATATCAGATTACTTATCGTCTTGGGAAGGGAAGATGGAGGGAGAAAAAATTTAGAACTCAAAATTAAAAAAAAAGAATGTCTAAAATTCTCTTTGCATGTAATTGGAAAAAAATAAAATACTATTTTAAAAAATCATAATCATCTTCCTAAAGTTTGGGTCTGGTGGTGTCACTTCCCTACTCAAAACCTTCACCTTGACAGTAGGATAAATTACAATAACATCCTGGTTTCTTTTTTTTGTTTTTAAAGCCTGGGTCTCCCTATTTCAACCAGACTAGAAGTGCAAGGGGCCAGTCACAGGCCTGATTCCATTACAGATTGGCACAGGAATTTGGACCTGCTCCATTTCAAACACAGGCCAATTTGCTTCTCCTTAGGCAAACTGGTAGCCCTCGTTCAACAAGATTCTCCATATTGGTGACAGATGTAGTGAGGACACCAGACTGACATGATCCAGTGAAGCTCAGAATTCCTGAGTTTAAGAGATCCACCAGCTGCAGCCTCCCCCAGTCTCTGGAATTATAGGCATGTACATCCATACCAGGCTGAAGTCCTGTCACTCAGGACAGTTCAAAATTTGGACCCAGTCTACTTTCCAAAGCTTACTTCACATTATTCACCTTTATGAACAATATATTCCTATCCAACTACCTACTAATTATTTCCTGAACCTAATCTTCCTTCTATCTATGTATTCATAGAAGCTGTCCCCATGCCTGACATGCCCTTGATCCTCATCAAGGCCTCTAAATTAGGGCCATTTACCACAGCAATAGGAACCAGGCAGCCCGGAATCTGAGGAATTTTGAAATGAAGAGACTTTTTCAGTTTCTGCAACTCAATTCCATTCCTTCATTTGATGGCAAATGACTTTCCAAATGAGTGATTATGGAATAATACCACATTCCTGCTCAGGAGGGGAAAAAGAAACCCATGCTTAGGACTTGTGTATTGCAATGACTGGTTAAAAGATATTCTTTCAAGCACTGAGGATGGGAGTGGGGTGCTCCCCACCTCCAAATCAGAGCTCTGATGAGGGTGATGGTGAGGAAGCTCAGGAGATGCCTTCTCAGCTTTCTCCTTTTATCTAGAAAATTACCTCAGGGCCCTTCTTGGGGACTGGAAGACCCTCTACTGGTGCTCATGGTTTTGGGTTTGGTTTTTTCTGCTTCTTGGAATTCTACATGGGCAATACTAGATCAGAGTTCATAAGGGAGAGGGAATGGCTTTCCTATGCACACATACTTTAACAAGAAGATTGTGATTTATTAATAGAACAGAATGTAAATGTTTGTATATATTCTAGAGCATACAATATTGACCTGCTTCCTTCCTTAAGGGGAGGAAGTAGCATATATGGCTCCCAAATGCTAAGGAGTAAAACTATAGACCTACAGAGAACAGACATTATGGAAAGCCTTGCAGCACTGACTGTTGTTGGCCCCTCCAATCTCTCAGAAGCTCCATCTTCCTTCAAGGCTCAGGTCAGGGGCCATCATTTTTCCTTTTAAAACCTTGCCTGTTCTCCCTCTCCCCATCGAACCCAAGTTGGTAATGTTCTGATCCTTTCAAGTTACCTTGTGTTCAATTATTTGTATACATACACTGTTTTCCCAGTAGAATGTATCTATCATTTTTTTGTCTCTATATCACCAGAGCTTAGAACAGTCTGGTATAGGTGGTGTGGTGGGGTGGGGTGGGGGGGGAGTAGGGAAAGGTCTATTAAATGAATGTTATATGTTTTGTAGTCAGGTCTATAGCCAGGTCTAGGGAATTTCACAGAATCATAGAGAAACAAGGAAGAAAGAAGAGACCCCTAGATGGAGAGAAGAGGGGCTTGCCAGGGTGGGCAAGGCTTTCCCCCATTTCCCCAAACTGCAGGCAAGGTAGGGCAGCTATTTTCCTAAAGTTTTCCCTGGCCTGGCCTACAGTTAAGATTCCTGGGGTTCCAGGCCCTGCTTCTAGAGTCATTCTGGACTCCTGAGCTGTCAGAAGAAGATAGACTGGTCCTAAGGGACCTGCAGGGGAGTTGATGGGACCTGTCTGTCAAGGCATCTGTTCTCACCAGGCATTCAGTAAATATTTGTTGAATGGATGGATGAAGGGGGAGGGTGCTTCTGTTGGCCCCTTGGTACCATCTGCAGGCATAGAAAAGGTATTATGGAATATTGAGGTGGGAGAAAGTGCTGGTCTTCAAGGGAGAGCTCAGCTCAAATCCAAGCCCTGGTAAAAGTGACCCACATGCATCACTTGACTGAGAAGAAAGTGTCCTATAACCTTTCAGGGCTGTGAGAACTTGGTCTGATATTATGTCATGAAGAACCAGAGGTCAGAATCCTGCCCCGACAGACTCTGGGGGTTCATGAGAGGAGCTGTGAGGGTCTTGGGGGGGGGAGGCTAGGGGAGACCACCCCTCCCATTGGAATGTTCCCTTTGGAGGGTAGTGGGAGAGATCTGAGTGGCCTGAGAGGACTTGAAAAGAGCCAAATAATTCCTAATCACTGGCTAATCAGAAACTCCAGGGTATGTGCTATGATAGATGATACATGGTGCAACAAATCACACAATTCCTCTTGGCCTCCATTTATTTATCTGTGAAGTAAACGAATTGGATTCCACGAGCCCTAAATTCTCTCCCTTCTTTGCCATTCTCTATTCCCTGTTCTAAGCTCCCTCCCAGCTCTAACATTCCCTGTTCTAAGCTCCCTCCCAGCTCTGGCCTTCCCTGTTCTAAGCTCTCTCCCAGCTCCAACCTAGTGCTGTGTTCTCAGGTCCTTCCAAGCTCTGACCTTCAGGCCTCTAAGCGTTTGTGTCATTTCAATGTGCAAAACTGCTGGCCGTGGACTTTAGAAGAGAGACCAAGGCTCTTCCAGGAGGGACTAGACAGCTCCAGGATTCACATGAAGTTGGATCGAGCTGTGGATAGAAAGAAAGGGCTTTAGTCTGTGAGTCCAACTCTGTGGTTCCAGAAAATTTCACCTCCTCCACCTAATAGCTGTGTGACCTTGGGCAAGTCTCTTTCTTTTTCCTCTGACAAAGGGAGATTAAAAACCCTGTCCTCCTTCCCAGAGATAGTGGGAGGAAGGCGCTTAGCAAACCTTCAGGTCCTATGGAAAGGGGCAGTGTAGTTATTATATCTCAAAAGAGCTGAGCAGCCGAATTTTTGAGCCTCTGCATAATGTTGAGCCCCTGCCTTTGCCCCACCAACTAATCCACCACAGCGGATAATCCAATGCCCACTCTCCCTGCAAGAGGGGAGCTCCTTTTGGCAGTCCCCCAGCCCCTGCCCCCCTCAGTTCTCTCCTTCCTTCTGCCTGGACATCAATGTGACAAAATGAAGGCAAACAGTTAATGAGTGTGCTTTCCCTTGGAGGCCCATGACTGACAGCACCCCAGGCCTCCATGCGTGCACCTGGAGGATGGAGGGTATGTGACGGAGGAGTGTGCACCAGTGTGTATGCCTGAGGAAGAAGAGTAGCTAGGACCCTCCCCCTCCTTCATGCTCAGAGAGAGCGCCTAGGGTGTGCTCCCCAAAGGAAGGCTGGGGAAGAAGTAGGCACCCTGGGGAAGAATCTGGGTGATAACCTCAGAAGTGCCTAGGGGAGAATCTCAGAAGGGCCTGGGGAAGAGGCTGGGGAGAATATGGAGAGAACCTGGGGGAGAAGACCTGGGGGGAAATCCCGAAAGAATCTGAGAGTTGGGAGGGAACCCAGTAGTCCAATTCATGGATGACTGGAATCCCCACCATAACCTAGGTCCAAGGGTTCTTCCAGATTCTGCTTGAGGACTCCCTAGGCAGAGCTTACTACCTTAGGAGGCAGCCTGGTCCCCTTTGGGACAGCTCAGTGTGAGGAAGCTCTTCCCCATATCTAGCCTCCGTCTTCCTCGTAGTTTCCCCGCATTGTGCTCGGTTCAATGCTCTTTTTTTCTTTCCAGAGCGCTCCCTATTGTCTAAGGGAGCCTATCCTCACCACTCTGCCTCATCAGCCCCTGCAGAGGAGAGACCAAGGCACTGAAGAGTAGGCATCAGTTAGCCAGGAGAGGGACTGAGGACAGGCTGGGGCAGTGGGCAGAGCCGGCGTCTGCAGGCACATGCTTCTTACCCCGACATCTCCCCACTGTGTGACTATGAGCAGGTCCGTTGGCTCCTTACCCCCAGTTTTCCCTTCAGTAGAACATGGACGGCTGCCCCTGTGTCACACACTCCCTCCCTCCCAGAGATGTATGAAGGAAAGTGATTTGTTCACGTTAAAGTCCTCGAGAAGGGGGATCAGTGAGTGTCATTAGAGTGATTATCTCACCGGGCCTGGAGAGAAGGGGGGGTGGAGTGAGGAGAGGGAGGCTGCCGAAGAGCTTCTCGGGGGTCTCTGGGCTGCACACAGGAAATCACAAACTCAGAGACCACCTTGTCCAATTGCCTCATTTTACCAATAGAGAAATTGAGATGTAGTGAGGGGAACTCACAATCCCAAGGTCATAGACATGGTGAGGCAGTAGCAGACTTGGGACCAGAGCCCAGGTCTCCTGACTTCCAGCCAGGCTCTTACCTCACCCCCTCTTCTTCCCTGCGGGACATCCTGGATAAGTGAGAATGGGGAGGTGAGCTGGAAAGAGCCCCAGGTCTGTAGTGAGGAGATCTGGACTCATCTTCCCCTGATTCCTGAGGGACCCGATCAAGTTCCTGCCTCTTCTCTGAAGCTCAGAGCAGGCTCAAGGAGGAGTGCTAGGCTGCCAGGGGGCTGCCAGAGACACTGCTGTGGGGCCCCAGAGGTCCCCAGCTGGTCACTGCAAGGAGGGTGGAGGGTAAGCAGCCAACCTCAGAGTCAGGTCTAGGACCTCTCACCTTCCCTTTGGACAGACAAATGCTAATGACATGACGGGGATTGACCAGAAAGGGATAAATAATTCAGATAGTCTATTGACAAGCCCAGGTCCTGCTTCATTAGCCCCCGGCCCTGGCCTCCAATCGACCATTGGAACGTCCTCCACTGAAAACAAACGCCCCTCGGCATTCCAGCCCCCTAAGGCCCAGCCTTGCCCCTCGGGCCTTCCTAGCCCCGACCTACCCCCACCTTCCAACTAGAGGGACTTGGGGTGCGGAAAGAGGGCTGGGTCCTGCTGATGTCCAGGCTCTCAGGACCCTGTTCTAACTCTTGGTTCCAATTCCCCCAGAAAAGGGGATGACGTCGAAAATCCCTCCAAGTTCTAGATTCTCTCCTAAGGCCTGCCCAGATTCTTCTGAGGGGCTCTCCAGAATCTTTCTAGTCTTCCCCCAAATCTTCTCCAGATTCTCCCCAGACACCTCTCTGACTTTCAGGTCCTCAGATTCTCCCCAGGTCCTCTCCCCATTCCCCTTCCATATCTCGCCTCACATCCTGGTCATGCTGTCCTCAGTCTCCTCCAGGTCCTTCACACGTTTTCTCCACATTCTCCCCCACATCTTTTGTGCCAAGTCTTTCTGACTCCAAAGACAAGAGGAAGGTCAGAGAGGAGCCTGGGCTAGCCCATGGTTGTGGGGCTGCTCCATGGAACTTTCTTTACTCTGTTTACCCAGAGTAAAAAAGTATCTGTGATAGAAGGCAAAGAGTCCTCTTGGCCTGGCATTGTGGCCCCCCTGCCTTCCTGCTGCAGCATTTTAGGAAAGTCATTTCTCTGCTAAGCCTTCATTTCCTCACCTGTAAAATTGGTACCAAAAAAAAATCTTGTACTGCCTCCCTCAAGAGATTGTGGTAAAACCAGTGCTTTGAACACCTTCAGCATGAGAGAGACAGGAGCTGGCATTGTCTTCATTGCTATTATTGCTGCTGTTGCTGTCTTGTAGCAGTAGGTGAAGGAAAGGGAGGGGGAGGAGAGTCAATGGGAAAAGGAAAGTAAGAAAAAATGAAGGAAAAGGAGAGGACAGTAAAGATAAGAAAGAGGAAGAAATTTCCCTCCCTCCCCCTTCCTCCCCCAAAAAATAACCCAGGAAAAGCCGTAATTTTCCTTCAGTTGGTAGAGGGAAGGAGAACCAAAAGGGCCCATTTTTCCAGGAGCTTGGTCCCATGGGAAAGGCTAAGAGCCAGGTCAGCTGACTGCCCCCCAGGCACCAGGTATCCTGTCTCTGAAGTCTGTCAGCCTCCTTCCCTATTCCTCAGTCAGGAGCTCCAGGACCCAGATTCTGACCATTCTCTCCTCCCCTCTGCCTGCTTCCCCCTGCCTCATGCTGCTCTCTGATCTTGTTCCAAGACACCCCCCTGACCCATCCCTGCCATCTCAACTCTACTGTAATAGCTACTTTCCACCAAAATGCTTCCCAGGTTAACTTCCACTGAACCCTGCTCCCCAAATGCTGTCATAACTGGGACTCCGTCCAGGACCCCTATACCCAGTATCTGTCAGTCCCCGATTATTCCATGGGATTTCAGATGTGGGTTCTCGGGCTCCACTGTGAATGGCTTTTTCTCTCACTACTCTACCCCTCAGACCACAGGTTACCTAAGTGGGGCCACCTACCAAAACAGACCACCAATCCTCCCAATACACTCATCCTGATTCTCCTCCTGATTCTTCCATGATTTCCTAGCATGATCCCCAAATCTCAGCACCAGGGCCCTGGAGAGCAAAGCAATCTCTCCTTGGGCAGAAGGACCTGAAGCAAAGATCTACCTTGGAACCCAGCCTCTTCTCAACACACTCTAATCTTCCTCTATTCTCTTGCTCCTTGGATTTAACAACAAAAATAATGCTGTAGTGTATATTGGGGAGGAGGGGCAGATGAGGGCAGAGTCCTGTCTCCTATGGTGGCGGTGGGGTTAGAATACTCTCTCCTAAAAAGGCTGGAGCTCTGCTGGGCTGGACAGGGGCAGTGGGCATTGGGGAGACCTTGAGGGAACCATGGCTGGCAATGCTGCCTTCTTCCAGAGCTAAGTGGAATTAGACTCCTCTTTTGAGGAGGGTCCTGCTCCCCCCAGCACCCCCCAGCTCTGCCCCTAATCTCCCTAGCTTCCTAATCCCCCACCACTTTCTTAGGAATTAGCCCTGGGATCTCAGCTCCCTAAGCGCCAGCCCTGAAGAAAGAAATGAGGCAAGCAGGCAGGCTGGCAGCGGGAGAGAATTAGGCCAGGCTTCGAAAGGATGGCAGGCCCTCATCCTGGAAGCCTCCTTTCTGTCCTCTCCCCTTCCCCCTCCCCTCTCTTCCTCTCCCTCATCTTATTCTTCCTCCATCTCTTCCTTCCCCTACTCCTGTCCCTTGTATTTTTCTCCTCCCCATATCCTCATCTTCTTCTCCCTCCTCCTCCTTCCCTTCTTCTCCCCTCTTTTTCCTCTTTCTTCTTGGGAGGGGACTGGGTCTTTCCCACATCTGAGATGGTTCTTAGTTCATCTGGCCCAGGGAAGAAGGAGGTAAATCAAAGGTCTCCCTCAACAAGTCCCCTCTTGTGAGAGGAGGGTGGGCAATTACACCATCTTCCTAGAACCCCTATATGTGTGGAGTCCCTCAGGAGCTTGACTTTCTAGGGTGAGGCAGGTGAGGGGAGAGGAGAAGGCTCAGGCCTTCTTGGGGACAGCTCCCAGCCTAGGAAGAGACAGGTCTCACCTATAGGAGACAGAACTGTAAGAAGGAAGGGTTATATAATCTGGGGGGGGGGGAAGGCTACAAGAGAGCGGAAGGGGTGAAGGGGGCACTCTGAGGAGGCTTCCTAGAGGAGGGAAAACTGGCTCTAGTCTGGCAGCTTGTCATGAAATTCTGAACACACACACACACACACTTCACCACTTGACAAATGTTTGTTGACTGGACTGAACTTGAATTGAAGGTTAGAGAGGGCCTATTCTAGGGAGCAGCTATTGTAGAAATCAGCTAGGGTGAAAGGGGAAAAGCTTGGGTCTTGGAGACAGAGTACCAGGGTTTGTATCCAGGCTCTGCTATGTGCTTCCTTTATAATCTAGGGGAAAATTTTTCCCCCTTAGAAGCCTCCATTTTAACTTCTATATAATGGGTATGTAAATGAACTGAGTCCCAGGATTCCTCCAAGTTTGACTATTCCCTATCCTAGGTTTTTAGGTCTCTCCTAGCCCTGACATTTTATCATCTCTGTTCTAAAGTTCTTCCCAGCTCTGAAATTGTTTGCTCTATCCAAGGTCCCTCCCTGATCTCTCACATTCTCTGTTCTATCTTCTAAGGTCAACAAGCATTCGTTACTTTTTCTAACACTGTTCTAAGGACCTTCCCAGTTCTGACATTCTCTGTTCTGTGGAAGTTTCTAAATACTCACTGAATTGAATTGAAACCCAAGCCCTCTGGGCCCATAGAGCACTCCAGTCCACCAAAGACAGGATTTCCCCACCCATTCAGGGGCCCAGGTGGCAGATGGAGATCCAGCTCCAAGCTATTAACTCTAAAGCCGCTTGCCTCTCTGCAACAGAGGTGGCCGGCCACCTCTGCCTGAGATAATTTTTCAGCTCCTGGAGAGGTGCTCTTAAATCACAGGAATTTTCAGAGTCTTGGGTGGGGTAAGGGGGCAACTCTCCCAGATGTGCCCATGATGGACCTGCATCTGCCAAAGCCAGGGACAGTGATGACAATGATCCCAGCTTGAGTTCTCTCAGAACGATTTATAAGGAGCTGCTCTTGTGATATTTCAGTGAGGAAGCCTTAGACACTAAGAGTTAGAGAGGAAGGATCCACAGGGCTTGAACCCAGTTCTCCTGACTCCATGCTCAGGGCTCTTTGTACTAAGCCTCAGTGCCACCTAGGAGTGGGGGTGGGCAGACTGAGGCCACATCATCACAGGTCAAAGAACATGGGGACTCAGTTTCCCTATTTGTACAATTAGGGGTTTGACAGGCTGCTTAGATTTGGAGTCAGAGAACCTGTATTTGAATCTCAAGTCTACTATTTACTACCTGTGTGTTCTTGGGTACATCCCTTTCCTTTCTGGGCCTCGGTTCCCTTTTTTGGAAAATGAAAGGGTTTGGACTCGGTGGTCTTTAGTTCTTATCCTACCACCTCACCATCCCAGGACCCATTCCGTTCTGAGTTGGAAGGTAGGAGGGTAAAACTCAACCTCACAAAACTCCAAGTCTCACCTGAACGCTGGGGTAGGAGGCAGCAAATGACTATAGGAGGGTCAGCCTCAGGCCAACAGACTCCAGGAAGGCTTGGAGACATCTCGGGTGAGTGACAGGGAGGAGTGTGAGGTGGGGTCAGGGAGGGGCCCAGGATGTACCCCAAATCCCCCCTTATTCTCATCACAGAACCTGAATTCTATAACTCATTAAAGACAATAAGACTTTGATTTGATGGAATTTATCCCTCTCCCAAGGAGCTTTCCATCCACTTGCACCTTTAATCCTCCAAACTGTGGGGAGGAGAGAAGGGAAAGGAGAGGGGAGGAAGGGAGGGAGAGGGGAGGAGGGGAGGGAGAGAGAGGGGAGGAAGGGAGGGAGAGGGGGGGAGGGAAGGGAGGGAGAGGGGAGGAAGGGAGGGAGAGGGGAGGAGGAGCAGCAGAGATAAAAATGATTGCTCTCAACTCACATTTCAACTTCAAAGGTTTACAAAGAGCACTTTCCTCACAAGATCTGAATGAGGAAGAGGGCACAAGTATGGCTATCCTCATTTTACAGAGGAAGAAACTGAGACTCACAGCTAACAAATGTAAGAGCGGAGATTTGAGACCATGTCTTATAACTCCAAATGCAGCTCGCTTGAGTTCTCTCTGTCTGTCTTCTCTCCTTCTCTGTCTATCTCTGTCTTTGTCTCTGTCTGTCTCTCTGTCTCCATCTCTGTATGTATGGATATATGTATGTACAAACATTCCCCATTCTACTGGGGAGAAACTGAGACCCCAGAGGGCAACAAAGCTGTTCCCCAAAAGAAGGGGTTGCTTCCACAAGTTGTGAGCACCTCTCTCATGGGAGGTCTTCAAATATGTACGGGTTTGTTGCAGACAGAACTTCTGTCTGCCAGAGTAACAGAGTGAGCTAGACTTGTGGACTTCAGGCTCTGACCTGCCAGGATTCTGCGAGGAAGATTGGTCCTAAGTCACACAGTGAAACGGGCAGAACGCCTGCGAACTTTAGAGGCTCATAACCCTCTGATAGCAGTCCTGAAGGATCTCCTAGCCTGACATTGACGCCCCCCGAAACCTGGGGCATCTGAGTTCATAAGTGAGTAGGTTACTTGACTGAGTCATTGGAGTCAGGTGGGATAAACAAGGAACATGTATGGGAGAGGAGCTGAGGAAGGTGAGGGCTATCCAAGGAGAAAGAGGACGAGGAGGTGAGGAAGAGGAGGAGGAGGAGGAAGAGCAGTTTTGGCAGTAGGCAGGCCGGGTGGGGCTGTGAGGAGCCCTGCAGCCTCGGAGCAGCCTAAGCTTGATCCGAGGGACGCAGAGGGCATGGTAGGGCAGAAGACGCAAGGGGAAGCTGGCTGTCGCCTGGCGGTTGGATCGGCTGGGCCAGGGCAGTCAGGGGCTCGGCATAGCCTCGCTCGGCCCCAGGCAGGCAGGGCCTCAGGGTCTCACCAGGGCGTAATTAGCTTCCCAGGATTAGCGCCTCCCGCGACTCAAGTCTCAGTTGACTCTGTCAAATCTCGTTTGCATTTTAAATGGGAGTTTGACAAGGTGGCCAATTTATCTGCTGACGGGGTTAATGGGTGTTCGCGGTCCTGGAAGCCCCTGCTTGGGGCAAGGAGAGGGGAGAGGGCTGAGCGTTTGCCCTCCTGCACCCCTTGCCCCGCCCTTCTGCTGCCGGGTCCTCCTGCCCCCCTGCCTCCCGTCCTCCCTGAGCCATGACCCTCCGTCCTTGCCGCCCTGCGCCTCCCTTCAGCCCGCCCACCGCCTCCGATACCCGGGTCCTAGTAGCTCAAGAGAAAGGGAAGGACCAGGAAACGTAGTCTTAACCTCCCTTCCCTCTCCGTAGCTTTCCCTGATTGTCAATCAATGAGTAAATTGTTAAGCTCCTAATACGAGCCAGATGCCGCCACCGCCACCACCCTGTCCCCAGGGCTCTGAGAACTCTCAGTTCTAGGAGACCTGGCCTAAGGGGGCCAGTGCAGTCACGCCCTCCAGCAATCCTGGGCTGGTCGGCTTCCCAGATGGGTGGCCTTGCTTTGTCCCGCCCTACCCCCCACCCCCGAAGACTCCCGGAAGGCAGAGGTGCATCTGCCCCTCAAACCAGGTCCCCTTCCTCCAGTTTGGTGCATACCCAGACCCTGCCCCCCCTACACATATATCATCTCCATTGGGTGCCCAGGAGCGACAGCACAACCTGAAGAGGTTTCCAGCAGAAGGGGTGCTCCCCTATTCCCAGAACCGGGTCCCAAGGTGGGGAGAAATCCCCTCCTGGGATAGGAAAGGGTAGTCACCGCCCCCAGGACTCCATGTCAGGGCGCTCGGAGCCACTGCCGGAGAGGGGAAGAGCAGAAGAAAGGAGGAGGCAAGAGGAAGCGCCCCCCTCCTACAGCCCCCGCAGCCCCAGGCCCCTAGTCCGCTCCCCCCAAAGCCAAGCTGCCCCCGCCCGCCCGGCCGCCCGGCTAATGGGGCCCAATTACCTCCTAAGTGCCCAAATAAATGGGCGGGCTGGGGAGGGTGACAGTCTCCAGGTGATGGATTCGGGCCATCTCGGGCTGCGCGGCCGCCGGGTGGGGGGAGAGGGAGGCGGGGGCCGGGCTGGAGGGGGGGGCAACACTAATATTGTACCAGCGCCGCCCGCCCGCCCGCCCGGGCCGTGATGAATATGTGTCACTTTCGACGCCGCCGCGCACTCGGGGGCCTGGCCTAGCAAGCATGGAAAATGGAGTGGCTGGGATTAATGATATTGAAAATGATAGAGAGCAGATTGGAAATGGCTTCCCCGAACCGGCGAGATTGAAACGTACCTCACAGCTATCTGCCCGAGCCCGCCCCCACCCCACCCCACCCCCGCCACATTCCTGAGACACACACGCACCTCCGCGTGCGCCCCCGCACTCGGCGCAGCCTCCCTCTTTCGGCTCCCTGCCCCCACTCCCATCCTAGCCCCCCCACTCCCAGCTCAGCTCCTCTCCTGTCCCTCCCCAGGTAGCAGAGCCCTGCCACACTCACAGGACA
>NW_027185852.1:28928379-28964071 GCF_028583685.1 Petaurus breviceps papuanus
CTCCTGTCCCTCCCCAGGTAGCAGAGCCCTGCCACACTCACAGGACACACACACACACACACACACACGCACCTCCGCGTGCACACACACACACACACACACAGGGGAAGGAGTCTGGGTTTGCCACTGAGAGCAGGTGTGTGTGTCCTTATTGGGGTTAGGGAAAGAGGATATCTGGGTGTGAGATCCTCCCCGTTCCCTGTATGGGTGCATACTTTGGTAACTGTGTAGGTGTGTTTATTTCTGAGTGAGCATCATGCCTTCTGAGGCCTGTTAGAGATGAGGAATCAGCACATCACACCTGGGCGGAACCTCCTCCAACTGTTCTCTAAGATCCTTACCACTAAGCACTTACCACCATCCCTGGCACACAGTAGGCACTTAATTGTTTACTGACTACTATCAACTCTGTTAAGGGACCTGAGGAGAGACACTCGCTCCCCAGAGGGGGCTTCAGGATCTCAGAAGGAGAGGTCATTATGATGACCCTGCCTTTAGGGAAGCTCAGGTCAAACAGGACAGACACAGCATCCCCCTCCCCTTCCCCTCTAGGCTTCGAAGTGGGGAGAGGCTCCCTTCCTGCCTCAAACACTTCCTAGCTTCAGTCAAAGTTAGCACCTACCTCGAAGGGCTGTTATGTGGATCCAATGAAATAACACACATAATGTGCTTTGCAAACCATATATAACTGTTAACTATTCTTGTTAAGGGGCTGGAGGTCAGGAACTGATTTCCATTATTAAAGAATCCCAGAGCTGGCCAGAGCCCTGAAGGCCTTCCCTCTAGGCCATGAGGGAACACGGCATGGCTACAAGTGTCTGGGGATTGGGGGAGGGAGATCCATTAGTTATTTCTCAGGAAGCCCCTTCCACCTGCCAGGTAGCCTGAATGCTTGAGCAGTTTTTCCTTCCATAGAATTTTAATTGCTCTAGCTGCAACCCCTTCCCCCCCCCCCAATTGCTTCTGATTCTGGCTCCCTAGGCCAAGCAATGCAAGTTTGGACCAGTGGTCTCTTGAATACATGCTTGCAGAAAGCTCTCAAAGTCCCCTGAGAGAGGATTCCCCTTTTCCTTTCCTAATGTGGGCCATGCTTGGGTTCTTTTGCCTGTGGAGGTCACAAAGACTGTCCTGGCAGTGTGGAAAGAAGCCCCTGAGGGCACTGCCAATCTCTTCCTCCCCCTACACCCAATGCATCCCCTCATTCCTGCTCTGACTGGCTTGAAAGGGGCTGGTGAGAAACAGACCAAGATTGAGTCTGGTATCGGAAACCTGGGTGACTAACTGTGATCTTGGGTAAGGCCCTTCCTCTCTCTGAGACTCAGTATTTTCCTCTGTGAAATGGGGTTGGAGCAAAATGTCTCTATGGTTCCCACACCCAGAATTCTATGATTCAATAAATCCCTTTAAAGATGGAGGAATGTATCCTGGACATAACCTTGCTTCATTGGACTCTCCCCAGCCAATCAGACAGTACTATGCAAATTACCTCGACCTTGCTCTCTCCTCTGGCACCAGGAGGCAGTGAGACTGGGACTGGCATCAGATTCCCAGGGAAGGGAGAAAATAAACATTTACTAAGCACCTGCTGTATACCAGACATTGTGCTAAGGGTTTAAAATATGATCTCATTTTATCCTCACAAAAATCCTCAGAGGTAGGTGCAATCATTATCCTCATTTTACATTTGAGGAAACTGAGGCTTGCCCATAGTCACACAGCTAGTAAGTGTCTGGGGCTGCATTTGAACTGAAGTTCTACCCACTTTGCACCCAGCTGCCTCTGCATCCCAGGGCATCTAAAAGCACTGGCTCTGCCAGAATCTACTAGTATGACCTTGGGCAAGTCACTTCCCCTCTGTCTGTTCCCCAAATATAAAATGAAGGAGGCCGGACTAGACAATCTCTAAGGCCCCTTCCAGCTTTGGGTCTATGAATTATCTTCTTCCCTTCAGATCTGAGGTCTCACAATATCACAGAATGCCTGAGTTAGAAGAAACCCAAGAGGCTTCTAGTCTAATCCACACCTGAACTAGAATGCTTTCTACAACACATCGGACAAGCAGCCATCCGGCTTATGCTTGAAGACCTATGGGAAGCTCACTCCATCCAAAGGCAACCTTTGGGGTCGCTCTGACTGTTAAAAGCCCCTCCTAATAACTGCTGAGTGACTGAGTATTTAGTTCTGGGAGTCCTTGTCAAAGCTCCCCTCTTTGGTGTTCCTCAGGAAAGAGGCCCAAGGTAAGGTATTGGGATAGACTCCCTGGGCCCTTCCTCTGCCCTTCTGTGCTGAGCTCCCTTCCCTGGGCCTCTAGGTCTTAGGAAAGACCTAAGTGGGGTGAGAGGAGCTGGAAACATTTGCCACCTTTCCATAGAGTGAAGGAACTGAACTCATCAAAAAACAGGACAGTCAGTGCTGGTCATGCAGGCCAACCCCCTTATTTCACAGTTGGGGAAACCATGGCCCAGGCAGAGAAAGACTTTCCCAAGGTCACACAGTGAACCAGGGGCAGAACCAGAACCCAGAATCCAGGTGTCCCAACTCCCAGTCCTGTGTCCATGATTGAAGCAAGGTGGGATTGTTCATGAAGGCTTCTTGGAGTAAGTGAACTTGACTTTTGAAAGAGAAGACAAGGCAAAAGAGAGGCATGGAAGAGGGGAGGAGAAAGAGAAAAAAAGGAGGATTGTAGACAGGAGGGGGAAGAGGAGGAGAGTAGAGAGGAGCCAAGGGAAGGGAAGGAAAGGAGAGAGCAGAAGAGAAACGAATAAGATGGAAATGGCAAAAAGAAAGAGAACAGGAAGGAGAAGAAAAAAGAGGAGATGGTAGAAGATGAAGGCGGAACCAGGCCCTTCTCTGTCTTTCCATCCCTCCTTGCCCCTCCCCAGACCCCCCACCCCCATCCGTCTCTCTCTCGTTGTCAGGAGCTCAGAGATGGCCTTGCCCATCTGGGATCAAGGGAGGGAGCCAGGCCGGCAGTGACGGAGGCCCAGGTAATATAGCTGAGTGGAGGAGAGAGAGACGGGGAAATTTATGACATTGAGAATGACTGAGAGGGATGAGGGGGGGGGGAGCTGGCCAGGCAAGCATTACACACACACACACACACACACACACACACACACACACTCCTTCTGCCCAAGGAGACCAACCTTGCACAAAAGGAAAAGGCATGGGGGGAGAGCTTCTCCCCATGAGAGACAGACAGATAGGAAGATGGAGAAAGACCCAGAGGGAGTTTTTCACAGAGAGATGACTGAACAGAGTGGCAGAGTGGAAGCCAGGCCCTGACTGGAGGGACAGATTGGCCCTGAAAAGGGTAGGAGGGGGAAGGTTCTGCTTCAGCCCTTCATGGTAGCGGTGAGGCCTGGATAAATAGAAATAAATTCTGTCTCAGGTAGCCTCCCATTTCTGGGACTGGACTGCCCATGGTTCTGTCTCTAACCCTTTCTCCTTTTATGAGTATGAGTCACGGTGTGTATATTTGTATGGATATAGAAGCATCATCTAGTGCTTTCTGTGCCCTTGGGGAGTCCAGAGAATTCATACATTCAAAAAGGCTCATATAGTAGGAGTCGATCTAAGGAAATGTCTTACCGATTCTTTGTTTTACAGGTGGGGATGCTGAGGCCTAGAAAAGAGAAAGCATTGTTCAGATTTCCCACTCCTCAGAATCCTCTCCTCACAGGCGAGGGAGGCCAGTGAGTGACCTGAATCTTATAGCTCCAAATCTGAGGGAGAAGGTTGGGACTGAGTTCTAGTCCTGCCTCTGGCCAAGTGATCTTGGGCAAGCCATTTTCTAGGCCTCAGCTTCTTCATCTCTAAAATGGGAATAGTAGGGGTGGTTAGGTGGCACAGTGAATATAGCTCTGGCTCTGGAGTCAAGAAGACCTGAGTTCAAATCTAACCTCAGATATTTAACACTTACTAGCTGTGTGACCTTGGGCAAGTCACTTAACCCCAATTGCCCTGCCCTCTCCAAAAAGAAAAAACAAGGGAATAGTAAAAAAGAGAAAAGGACAAAATATCAGAACTGGGAAGGGACCTCAGAGACATGTAGACAATGGAGCTAGTGAAGACATCACTGCAGAGCCTCCCAACAAGTGCTTGGGGACCTCTAAGGAGGGCCAGCTGCCTTTAGAAGCAGCCTGTGCCCATCTCAGATAGAATGGATTGTGAGGAAGCTTGTCCAAATGTCCAGCACCAATTGGCCTCTGGGTAACTCCACCCCAGCTTCCCCTTATCCTGCCCCTTGGGGCCAGCCTGTTAGATGACAGCCTTCCTCTGAAAAGCTTGAGCACAGCCAGCATGCCCGACCCCACCCCCACCCCCACCCCAAATCTCCTCTCCTCCATCCTGGCCTTGATAGAAGCAAATACAAGACTTCAGAAAAAGATGTGACTGGGACAGGCTAAGGGGATGGTCTCTGTCTTCTTCATGGAGGCTGCCTTGGAACCTGTCCTCCTGCAGGATCAGACTGCATATCTTGGCACAGCCACATTCCACTGCTGTCCCATATTGAGCCCACAGCCTCAGGTCTGGCACCCTAAGCAGCCTCTCAGACTGGGTGCAGAACAAAGCTTTAGCATAATGGTACTGACTGACTAACTTCTGAGCCCTAACTCTCACCCTCCCTTCTCTGTAGGGATGGTTGGAGAGCCCCAGGAACTGGGCTGGGCTGAGCTGGGCTGGGCTGGGCTGGGCTGGGCTGGACTAGGCTGAGCTAAACTGGGTTGGGGGGCTATCACAGATAATGTCTGGATAATGCTAGAAGAGACCATTTCCCACTATGTATGAAATAGCAAATGGTCAATGCCCCATCTCACCCTCCAGGACCACCCAGCCAGCTTAGGACTCTGGGCTCTGCTTTCTTCTTGTTTCTAATTAGGCCCTGAACAAAGAGGATGGTCTGGGGACAGACATTCTGGGAAGGGGCCCCAGAAACAGCCTCGGTCCTGGTTTGTCCTGCCCCCAAGGGCTCTCTTCCCTGGTCTGCAGGAAAGAATCCTGCCCTCCCTGTGATTTGGAGGACCTGTCTCTGCATCTCTCCCAACTCGATGACCCTGCCCCCTGCTGCCACAACTTTCCCTTGAAATCCTATGAAATCGATAATGGCGAACATTTAAATACCAGTTTTTGTTTGTAAGGCATATTACACGTATCTCATTTGAGTCTCATAATAACCCTATGAAATGGATGTTATTATCATCCCCATTTTACAAGTAAGAAAACTGAGGACAAGAGAAGATAGATGACTTGTCCAGGGTCACCCAGGTAGGGGAGTTGTTCTGATCCTTAGTCGGTCCCATGTTCCATCCACTGCTCCACCCTGTGGCCTCTCTGGGTAATGCAAGCATTCTTGTCCCCTATTTTACAGAGCTAAAAACTGAGGCTGGGAGAGGGGAACAGTTTTGTTCAAGGTTGCCTAGGTAGTAAGGGAATCTCATGACTTCTTTACATCCCCAACATTACTTGGCACAATTCTTGACACATAGTAAGCACTTAAAATGTTTGTTGATTGATCAACTGATCTTCCAGCTCTGACAGGCTGAAATTTTTAACCCTCATAGGGGAGATTTATTGGGGATTAAGGGGAGCCCTGACATAATAAGGGCTTCTCTAACCTTCCAAGGCTTTGGATTCAGAGGACTGACATGGGTTCAGATTCATCTCCGTCACTTACTATCTGCATGACTCTGGGCGAGTCACTTAAGTTCTTCAAGCCTCTGTTTCCTCATCTAAAAAATGAGGTTTAGATGGTGCAGTGAATATAGCACCAACCATGGAGTCAGGAGGACCTGAGTTTGAATCCAGAGTCAGACAACACTTACTAGCTGTGTGACCTTGGGCAAGTCACTTAACCCCAATTGCCCTGCCTTCCCCCCTCCAAAAGGCAAAAATAAATAAATAAAAATAAAAAGTGAGGCAGCTGGACTCTATGGCCTCTGATGTCTCCCCCAGCTCTCAGTCTATGGGTCTAGGGTTCTGAGTTATATAAAACATCTCCCATATAGCAACCCTGTGTGGTTGACAGGACAAGAGTTATTACCCCATTTTATGGAGAAGGAAACTGAGACTTATAGCAAGTAGATTGGCCAGAGAGGCAGGAATCTTTCACCCAGGATCACACAGCTAATATATTTCATGGATTGGATTTGACCCCAAGCTTATTGCCCTCAATTCCTGCACTCATTCAGTCCCCTACCCCACATTGTCCTGAGTGGCCTCTCATCAGCTTAGAGCCCTTCAGAGAATGGGGGCTGCAATTCCTCATCGAGGAAGGCAGGGGGCAGTGCTTAGGAGAAGTTGTAGCCCCCCTTCTCTGAATGTGGCATCATGTCACCAGGCCTAGGGGCAGCCACCTAGGGCACTCCATATGTTTTCCCCCAAACCTTTCCCTTTTCCTAACTTCCCAGGACTGCCATTCTTCACCCCTGGAATTCTCACCCCCTGCCACATCCACTGTGTTGCCAAGCATTGTCCCTTCTGGCTTCCCAACATTGCCACCCCCAGTGGGCCCCCATCACCTCCAGCCTACACTATTGTAAAAGACTGCTGGGGAGGAAGGGGAATCTAGCTGCTTCCAGACTCCCCACTTCAGTCCATCCTTCAGTCAGTCAAAGTGATCTTCCTAAAGGGCAGGTCTGACCATGCCACCCCACTCTAGCCCCTACTATTCACTATTTTCACCACAATTAAATAGAAAGTCCTCTATTGGACATCTAACTCTTCACATTCTGACCCCTTCCTGTCTTTCCAGTCTTTTCACACTTTATTCCCCCTCAGGCACTCCATTCTACATTCCTGCAAGATGGTCCTGCTTCTAATTCCTGAAGAAGCATGATCCATCTCCCACCTCCACACCTTTGCACTGGCAGTGCCTCATGCATGGAATTCCCTCCCTCCCAATCACTTACTTTGAACTTCCCTGGCTTTCTTCTAGACTCAGCTCAAATGCCACCTTCTACAGCTCTTTCCTCACACTCCCAGCTGCCAACTCCTTCTCCTCATAGACTACTTTCCAATTGTTCTCTTTTCCCTAATTATTTACAGGAGATCTCCCCCATTAGAGGGCAGAGTCTTTGGTTTTGCCTTCTCCTCAGCCTCTAACATAGGGCCTGGCACTTAGTAAATATTTAATTAAATGCTTGTCAACTGACTGATGGACAGTTTATATTTTCAGCATCGTGAGAAGAGCTCTTTGTAAATTTTAAAGTTGGGGGGGGGGCAACTAGGTGATGAAGTGAATATAGCACTAGCCCTGGAGTCAGGAAGATGTGAGTTCAAATTTGACCTCAGACACTTAACACTTAGTAGTCGTGTGTCGTGTGACCTTGGGCAAGTCACTTAGCCCCAATTGTACTGCCCTCCAAAACAAAAAAAACAAAAAAAAATTTTAAATGAAGTTTATAGGGATGTGAGTTATGATCATTCCTCATCATCATCAGGATGTATGTGGAGGAATGTAGTTGGGCAGGGGGAGGAAAAAGGGAGAGATGTCAATCTCATTCTGCTTTGCCCTTCACTTGCTATGTGACTTTCCAGAAGTACCCGGACCTCTCTGCTCCTGAGTTTCTCCATCTACAAAAGCACAAGTAAGATATGTCCAAACACACACCTGAGGTCTTTGGCCTTTCCAAGCTTGCCCAGCCCTGGATAGCCCTCATTCCCATACTTCTCCTTCCCTTCTCTCTCATCCTCAGTACTACCCTCCTCTTCCTCCAAGATGCCCTTCTGGATTGACCCTCCCAGCTCCTCTGTGCCTGAGGATATAGGGTTTGACCCAGACTGACTAGCCCCTGGGCTCTCTTGTTCCTGCATCCCGGCCACCTGGGTCTCAGCTCTGCTTGGGAAGGATCTACGTTTTCCTAGAGCTGAAATTAGTAAAGACCCCTTCCTCCCCACCCTCCCAAGTTGGCCATGCTCAGAGAACAAAGATCAGTTCTTATAATGAGAGGGATTCTGGTAGGATCTAACACAAGAAAGAAAACAGAGCTGCATTGGGAAGAAAGGAGCATAGAGATTTGGAGAAACTTCAGACAAACAAAAGCCAAGAATAGTCAATGGACCATTAAGCACTTATTAAGCCCCTGACACATGGCGGGTGCTGTGCTAGGTATTGAAGATACAGGGTCAGAAGTGGAAAAGTGTCTTCCTTCAAGGGGCTTACAACCCAGCTAAAGTCAACATACAAGGTGGCAAGGTTGAGGGAGCCTAACACATTTCACTGACACCAAGGTCTTCCCAGTCTTTGCCTGGGTTAGGCACAGCCCCATGCTGGGGAGGAAGGGGAATCTAGCTGCTTCCAGACTCTCCCCACTACAGCCCCATCCCAAGGCAGACAGATGCATAAGAAGACAGCCCTACTTAACAAGAGAGGAATAGGGTCTGGGGGCCTTAGTGCTTGATCTAAATCAGCCTGGTTCACGTTGGCCCCGGGACCATGAGGGGAAGCTGAAAAGGGTCAACTTAACATCCAGTGTAAGGAGATTTCTTAACAATCAGAGCTGTCCAAAAGTGGAATGAGTCACCTCAAGATGTAATGAGTTTCCCATCACTAGAGGGAATTCTAGGAGAAGCTTGTTGGGCTCTTTTCATCTCCAATGTGGGGAGATCCTGCCCTAGTATGGGTTGGTGATAAGCTCTGAGGGTTTTCCAACTCTGAGATTCTGTAATCCTGTGATCCTGTCTGAACACTTTTTAATTAAAACCTCCACAGATGGGGAAGCCACATACTTCCAGTTAGTTTAACACCCCATCATCCAGCCCCTTCACTTTGACAAGGTCTTCGAGATGAACTCCCTCACACGTAGATGGGTACCGTGGAGGGTACTGAGCTCCCTGTTAGCTCAAAAGCAGAGGATATATGACTATATGGTCCACGATATGGCAGAGAGGATTCCTGATGGGCTGGGAAAGGACTAGCCTGGGTGTCCTCTGAGATCTCGTTCAACCTGTGTCTGGGACTCTGCTAACTGGCCCTAATATCCTGAAGGCTCCTCTCTATGGGGCTGAGCAGGGGTGAAGAGTTCAGCTGGCCCATGGAGCAGAGCTCTTTGGGACTTGGGGTGGCTGCCTGCCAGGGTCTGTCTCAGACCCACCCCCCCATCACCCCTCCTGCCTCAGCAGCATAAAAGGTGACAAATGGTTAATAGGGGAGATAACAGGATTCATAAGGGAAATTTATCGGCCACTCCGGGGGTATAAATATATTTACACCAGACGGGGGAAATGAAGTCACTGATAAATCATGGCATATCTACCAGGACGCTAATGGTAGGAGTGACCGGTGGAACCACCAACATTTTCACATGGAGGGTGCCCTCCCCCTCGCCTGCCTGCCCACCCGGCCTCAACACCCCCTCTGGCTGCCTGATAATGGGAAGGAAGGCCAGTCAGGCCCTGCTAATGGGAATCAGGCAGACTGCCTGACATGGTCCTGAACAAGGCCTCAGGGATCTGGCCCCTGCCCCCAGCCCAGGGCCTAGTTCTCCCCCCCTCCCTTACTCTCTTCCTTCTTCTGGCTCCCATAACCCCCTCCTTCTCTGATCCAAGATAGAGGGATGGATGGGCCTACTGAGGGGCTTCTGCCCAGCAATCCAGAAAATCATGGCTTGGTACCCCCAAGATACAGATCCAGGAATCACAGCATAAGGTGGATGTCTGGGGTGGGGGGGCTTTTCTATAACCCCCACAGCCTCAAAGGCTTGACTCAAGCTGCAATGGAAGACAAGATCAGAGATAGCTTTAGGGAGAAGAGCTTTAGAATCTAACCTCAAGGACTTCCTTAGTTTGAATCCTGGTTCAAGTCACTCACCCCTCTTGGCCTCAGTTTCCTTATCTGTAAAAATAACATAATTCTCCCATCTCTTTCCTTAATATCACAGGATTTAGGTCTTGCAGGAACAATAAGACGATCTAATTCAGCCCCCCCCCCACACACACACATATACACTCACACTTTATAGATGGGGCAAGGAACTTGCTCAAGATAGCAAGTAGTAGAACTTAGATTCAAACCCCAGAACTTGAAGGAGAGTAATATCACTGTCTCTGTTGTGCAAATAAAGAACCCAAGCCTTAGATTAACTCTAAGGCACTCACACAGGATCACACAACCAGTTAAGTGCTGGAGCAAGTTTAAAATCCAGACCTTCTGCCTCCAAATCCAGAGCTCTTTCCACTGAATAAGTGCTGAATTAGTATCTGAAGACATAAGGTTAGAAGGTTCTGCTTTTTGGCGAGCCTCTGGGAGTCCATGACCTAAGACAAGGAGGCCAGAAATCCAGTCCAAGCCAGAAGGCAGGGGTCTAAGAGTTGCCAGGGCAAAATGAAAGGGACATTCACAGCAAGCACTGGGGGAGGGGGTGGCACTCTGGGAGACGTCTTCCCTGTGGTACCACAGCTGGGCCCTGGAGCAAAGGGAGGATTCCCCAAAAGAGCAGAAAGAGTAATGAGGAGGTAATTCTGCATTTAGTCAGGAAAGCCCTTAGGGGTCATCAGGTCCAACCCCCTCATTTCCTAGAGAAAGTCAAGCCTCCAACCTGAGTCACATCCACAAAAAGGAACAGAGCCAACATTGGCACCCACAGCATCTAATGTGCATTCAGAGTTTCCCCTACTGTCAACCTGCCTTGGGGTTTACAGAGGAACTTGAAAGCATGACTACATTTAAGCCCGATAACACTTGCATTCACAAGTTTGAGTTGACTAAAAGATGAGGGAGGCATAGCTAGATATCAATTCTTCAGAGAAAAAAAAAAAGACCTTGGGGTCTTTTTGAGGATTTCATTATCAAAATAAATCACTAGTGTGTTAAGGCTGCTTAGAGAATTAGGTGATGTGGGGCTTCATTGAAAGAGGCAGAGGGTCCAGGCATAAGGTAGAGACAGAGATAGAGACAACCTGGCCTTAGTCGGGACACAACTTGAGTATTGGGCTCAGCTCTGAATATTGAACATCAGCAGGAGGGTATTTAGAGGATGGAAGCCAGGATTGTGGAGGAATTTGAATGCATGCCCTGTGAAGTGTTTGAAGAGATATTGAACCTGGACAGGAGATTTAGGGAGGCCATGAAAGTTGCATCTCAGGTTTGAAGGCCTGTAAAGTGGAGGAAAGTATAAATTTGCTCTGCTTGGCCCCAGAGGTTAAACCCACAGAGAAAATGGTAGGGAGGTTCAAGGAGGCAGGTTCTGAATATGGCAGGTTCCCTTCCCTGGTCACTTCCAGGGATATTGCCTTTGATTAAAAGGCATTCTTGGGTAGGCACAGGTTGGCCTAGATGTCCCTGAGGTCTCTTTCTTCCAAACCCAAGATATCTCTCTCTCTCTCTCTCTCTCTCTCTCTCTCTCTCTCTCTTTTTCTGAGTACATTCTTAAGTGTGATTTCTAGGGTTTTATTCAGAGGGGGACATTGAGATATCCACTGTGATGCCTTGGGGCTCTGGGAAAGGAACCAGGAGCTGATTACCTGAATGGGCACAGACCTGATACCAGTAGTTGGACCACTAGCAGAGAGCAACCACTCATGAAGCTTCTTCCTTAAGACCCAGAGGGGCTCATGGAACAGTTTAAGTAACTGTTAAATTACTTAATACTTTCACCTCCCTCCATGCCCCAAAAAAGGTGTGTGAAAGATTGGACCTACATGAACAGTGCACCCACTTTTTCCAGGGAAGAGCTGCAAAGTCCAGAATCTCCTAGTGGGGATGACTGGCAGAGCTCACCCTGCCAAACCTGGACCTGAAGCCATGAATCACTGCAACAACCACGGCCCTCTTGGCTCTGGGAAATGAGAGAAAGAGATCTCAAGTCCTTGTAAGCCTTAAAGAACTCTACAAAAGTCAGCACCCTCCCTTCCTCACTAATTCTTGGGCCCTGGGATCTCCATAGAACTTCTTTTGAGAAGGAGCCCGTTAGGATCTTATGGTCAGAGTTAAAAGACACCTCATCTTCCAGATGACAGATGGTGTCAGTCAGAAAGGAGAAGAGACTTGCCCAAGGTCACGTAGGCAGGAAGTAGGAGTTACTGGATAGCTTTAGCCTCTGAGGCCCTGAGCCCAGGTCCAGTGCTCTTCCCACTCTCCCACGAAGGAGTCAGCATCCTCCCACTACATCTGCAGATACGCTGCTTTCCTTGGAGACGAAGAGAATCGCTTTAACCTGAAGGGGAAACTCCAGAGACTGGGACAGAATGGCGTCAAAGGGACTTCAACAGATTCCTGAAATGATTCTGGAGTCCAGATCTGCCCCAGTTAGACCCAGAAGCCCAGAGACACAGTCAGTCGTAGAATTCCAGGGCCAGGAAGAGCGACAGAGAAATAGGATCAGATCCCCCGGGGATTCCCGGATCTGTTACAATCAGAGTCATACACAGACACAGAATGTGGGTCAGGGTCGTGGGACCCAGCATCCCAGAGGCCCTAAAACAGAATCTCAACCATTGCCGGGGCCTCTGAGCTCTAAACAACTTGGAGAGTAGGGGAAGTATTTTCAGCCAAAGGAAGAATTCTCCAACCTACTTCAACCTTTCATTTAAAAACCTGCCCGACAGGCTCCAATCCAGTCCAGGAAGGCGCTACCCCGCCCCCCCCAGCTTCCTTCAGAGGGGCCTTGGGAGCTCAAAGGCTTTCCAGTCCCACCCCTCAAAGAAGGAGAGCCACTCTCACACATCCTCCTTTCTCCCTCCGCTTCCCCCCTTTTCCTCGAAGTCTTCCCCGCGTCCTTCCATTTCTCCGATCTCCTCTAACTCCTTCCATATCTTCCCATATCCTTGCTTTCCTGCATCTCTCCCCAATTCCTTCTCTCCCCATCTCCTTTATCCCTTCCCAAGTCCTTCGAGCTCCTTCCATCTCCCTCCACGTCTCCCCATTGTCCACCTCCCCTCTACGCTCTCCAGCTCCCCGTCAGTACTCGGTGGAGGAGGGGGGGATGTCTTCCTCCACCTAAGGTGAAATATTCCCCCCTCCCCGCCAGTCCCGACGCAAGTAGGTAAGGCCTGATCTCTTCACTCGCCACCCCCCTTCCCGGTGCTTCGAGCTTGGGGAGGGGCCGGCTGGGCTTCGAGAGGGAGAGCTCTCTGTCGTCCTCCCCCGGGGCGCCGCGGTCAACTTCATCAGTAAACCTATTACCGCCGCCTCATTTCCCTAAGCGCCCCTCGCTGCCCCCGGGAGGGGAAAGGAGAGAAAAAGATGGGGAGAGAGGGGGCTGGGGAGTGGGAGGTCGATTAAGGGGAGGGGGCCAGGGCCGGGAGATAGTCTGTTGGAGAGGGCACGGGCCAGGCAAGGGGCCTGGGAGCCGCTAACTCCAGGGCCCAGTCTGAATTCATCTTGTCACTGCACTCCCAGGAAGAGTGGGTGTTAGATCGCGTGCGTGTGTCCACGTGAGTGTGTGCATTTAGAAGGCTGCCTGAATATGTGTTGATGTGTATGGGGGGGGGGGGGATCGGGGAGGGGAGACAGAACTAGAGACACACAGGTAAACAGTAAAGGTGGAGACAGAGAGACACAGAGAAAGCTGTACAGAGAGACACAGCCCGAGATCCTGAACCGAGAGAGAGACGGGGAGAAAGCCTGGCAGACAGAGATAGAGAAACATAAGAGACAGAGACGTAGAAACACGGGAAAGACACCGAGACAGATACATAGAAAGACAGACAGAGAGGCTGAGATAGAAGCCCGAAGCCTGCTGGAGCCAGAAGGGGAATTGGACCGCTGCGGGACGGCGCCTGCCCACGTCCCTTACGGGGCCCCTGCCCCGCCCAGTCTTATGCCCCTGCTGCTGGGGCCCCCCTGGCTCCCCCACAAAGACAGAAGGCAGCCGCAGCAGCCCCGCAGTCCCGCTCGCTCCCTCGCTCGGGGCGATCGCGCCCAGACGCGCGGGGCAGAGCCGGTAATTGACTCCTTTCAGTTGATAATTCATAGGTTGCATATGCGGCTTTAATGCGGGCGAGGGGGGGCGGGGAGGAGGAGGGGCGGGGGCCGGAGCGGGAGGGGGCTGGGGGGGAAGGTGGGCGACGCCCATGATGGATGGGCCGCATTAGGGCTTTGGGAATGAGATCGCGCCGCTGCCGAGGCCGCGGGCAGGGAGGCGGGGAAGCGGGAGACGGAGAGACTGGGAGGGGGAAACATGCGGTGCTGGAGTTGAGGGAAAGAGGAGTGGGGCAGGCCAGACTTGGGGCGCTTCCTGCGGCCCCCAGCCAAGGCCACTCTGGGAGGGTCTTCGCCCCTGGAGTCATTGCTAGTGTTCTTTGGGCCGCTGTCCTTTCCCTGAGACGGTGGCCACTCCCGCCCCCCCGCCTCCCCCAAGGACTGACTGTCCCTTTGGGTCCCCGACGTCCAGCACTTTCTCCCCTCCAAGAACCCCCGTGACCTGTCCCAGTATGACCTGAAGTCCAGGAAATTCTTCTCTCAACGCCTCGCGCCCCTCATAGAGGGCCTGCTCCTCGGTTCTAAGCCCTGTGCTCTCCTCTGCGCCTTCATAGTCCCTAAGCTTTGCCTTTTCCAGAGCCGAGCCAAGTGTGAGCACCAACCAAGCCACTGACCTCTCCCTGGGTCTTTGCTCGCGGCCCCCCCCCCCCAGATCCTTGGCTTCCTTCTGGCCTAGGGCTTCGAACGAGGGGACCCCTTGAAACTGCCCCGCAACCCCTGAAACTCTAAGGCAGGCAGTCTGGGTTTGGGAGCCTCGGCCAAGTGCCTCTGCATCGCGCGGTGCCACATCCTCCCATCCTCTTGAGATAGAGGGAGAGAGCCCGGGGAGGGGTCGGTGACAGCATTTGGAAACAAACTCGGTTTGGAGGGCCTCAGTGCACTTTCCCTTCACAGGTAGTATAGCTGCCCTCTGCCCAGCCCGGGACCCGCAGGGTGGGCCGTTGCCGGCAGGCAAGGAAGATCTTCTGAGCCGCAAGTTCGAGCTGAAAACACCAGCCCAGGGTATGGAGGGGCCAGGAGTCCGATCTGGCCCTCCCTCTCTGCAGCGCAGGACCTGCGGTGGAGGCGGGCAACCTTAAGTCCCTCAGAGGCGCTCAGGAGAGCCTCCTTGTAGGCGCGACCTTTGCAGCCTCCAGATCCTGACCCAGCTCTAGAGGACGCTGGGCTTCAAAAGACCCTGGAGAAGCGGCCTTAACACATCCGCCTACCTTCAGGCTCCCCCACCGCTCTCTCTGTGGACTTCTTTCTACATTCCTCCTGCGGCAGTGACCCGAGGCTCAGTCTCTTCCCCGTCGTGGGCTAGAAAACATCCGCTGACCAGTTGGAGGCGGATCCCAGTGAAGACGACAGCGCCCAAGCACCTAGAATGCGCTCTGGAGTATGGAGTATGCCTAGTGGCGGGAATTCTGCCTCGAATGGCATTTCTGACCTCAGGCCCCCAGAGTTTATTGTTATTACTATTATCGATATGAATAAATGATCTCCCATTTCTTTATCACCTTAAGGTTTACAAAGTGCCACTACCCCACTTCCCAGAAGCCTTTCCAGGTGCGCAGTGCAGACATTATTGTCTCCATTTTATAGAGGTGACTGAGGCTCAGAGCAGGAAAGAAAGGGACTTGCTCAGAGGTCAGTCGGGGTACCGTGCAGTAGGAGGGCAAAGCTAATCTGGAGTCAGTCTCTGAGCTGGAATCCTGGCTATTTTCACTCTGGATGACCTCATCTCTTCTGTCCTCCCCCTTCTCCAGAAAATGAGGGTGTAGACCAGAGAGGGATCATGGACCACCCTGACCCTTTTTTCCTCCCAGTGAATTGGTTCCTTTAACAGATCCTTTTGTGTCTTCATGTCAAAGAGAATTCTCATAGGCCTCCAGAGATCATACCTCCAGGGAGATGACCAGACAACCTCACCTTCAGATGGCAGAAGGACCCACATGTAGTGTGTTTTTCCTTATATAAATGTGGGGAATGAAGGACACAGAGGTTCTGTGACTTCCCAGGCATTAAATTCAGGCATTAAAGTCCTGTGAGAAGAGAAGTGTGTTTTCTATCTTCCCTTCAGCTCCTCACATCTCATTGAGCCCTATTCCCTCCAGGAGCTCTCTTACTCTCCCTAAGCCCCCAATTCCTCACGAAGCCCCTACCCTCTCATTGAGTTCCCATGTAATGCCTAAGCCCCCCAAATTCCCTTCCTTGAACCCCATCTTGTCACTGAGTCTTCATTTCTTCCTGAGCCACATCTGTTCCCTGACTCCCTCCTGAGCACCCATCCACTCCCTGAATCTCCATCCCATCACTGATTCCTCCATCCCTACCCTGAACCCCCATCTTCATATTGGTCCCCCATTCTCTACTGAACCCCAGTCTCTCACTGAACTCCCATCTCTTTCTTGGGTCTCTATCCTCTTACTGATCCCCTACCTCCCCACTAATCCCTCATCCTTTCATTAAGTCCCCTTTCTCTCCCTGAGACCTCATCATCTCATCCCTGGTCCCCCATTTCTCATAACTTCCCTCCCCATACTGAATCACTATTGTCTCACTGAATCCCCATCACTAAGGCTCTCATGTTCTCACTCCTATTCCTTCTTTGCCACATTGGATAAAGTTCTGCACCTGAGTCAAATTACTCTGACAATTGCTAGCAGTGTGACTCTGGGCAAGTCACAACCTCTCTCATCGTCTTCTGAAAAATTATGTTGGGTCAGGGGGTGTGGGTTCACTACATGACTTTCAATGTCCCTTCCCAGCCCCCATCCCACTACCAGTGCTCTCAGTCCCAGAGCCTAATCCCTCCGCAAGCCCCTACTCCCTTATTAGCCATATGGACTGCCAGCCTCAGACTTTTTTGGAGCAGAATAGCATCCTGGTCTAGCACAACTGTGGGAAGAGAGTGTAGGTCACCTTGTCCCGTTTCACAGGCTTTGTTCCAAGGCAGATATACAACTCAATGCTGCCCCTTAGTGGCCCAAACCAGGCTTCGCCTCTTCAGGGCTGGTGAAAGCAAGGTTAGGGAGAAACAGACAAGGAAGGGAAGGGCTGTGTGATGAAAGGCCAAGACACAGCACATGGGTCTCAGAGAGGTTCAGCAGCCATCGCTGCTCTGTCCCCAGAACCTACAGCCCCACCCCGAGCAGAAGAGGTGGCCTCAGCATTTGGTGAGAAGATACCAGCTGGAAACTGGGGAAGAGCTCAAATGCCAGGCTGAGGAATCTGGACTGTTCCTTACTTGTCATAAGCTTGGGAGAGTGTCTTCCCTTCTCCAGGCCTCAGTTTTCATATCTGTGTAAAATTCTGTTTGTATGGGAGGGGGCAGAGACTGGGTTTCATCTGTAGCCCCTTCACCTCCTTTACTTAGCTAAGAGGGACTAGAGGGTGAGAGAATGATGAGATGTCAGGGCAGCAAAGTAGAGATCAGGGGCAGGGAGAGAGAGGAAGGCCCAGGCTGACCACTGATTCTGCTGGGCATGCTCTGGGGTGAGACCAAATGATGTCAGCAAACCACCAACCCTTTTGAGTTCTACTTCCTCCTGGAGCCCACCTTCTAGCAACCCTGCCAAGGGTGAGCTGAGACTGACTCCAAAATCAGATCCTGTCTCTTCACCAGATGACCAGACCTCTAGGAAATGTATGTTGAATAACCTGAGGAAACTATGATTGAATTTCTTTACCTGCCCAAGGTAGGGTTAGGTCAGTTAGGTCCAAATCAACACTATGTCTGTGAAGACTCCCAGGGTCTAGGACAGCCCCTGCCTCAGTAGATATTATTGTTTGTTATTACATATTGTCTCCTTGAAAGCAGAGACCTCCTTGTGTAGGGTTTATATGGTATTCTCAGCATCTGGCATGATACCTAGCTTTTTATCCATTATTAAGAATGGTATATTGACTTTTTGGTTCTATACTACTGGATGTAACGTTTCTAAATGTATGTCTGCTAGGGTGAGAGGCAAGGAGAGGAACCCTCCTTTTGTACTAAAGTCAAAGGAAGAGAGCTAATTGGAATAGTAAAGTTCAAGTGAGTCAGGGTTAACACACTGGGTGGGGGCTCAGAGCTATTTTTGATTGGGTAGATACAAAAATCAATAAAGTCCTAGACAGGGAGTGGTGCTATGGATTTAAGGAATAAAGGGTCACTGGATCTCTCTTATCCATAGGGAACACAGAGTATGTGCAAACTGATGGGACCAGCTTATTACACCCTGGCAAACAGCTATCAGAACCAGCTGTCGGCTAACTATAAAATGGAGGCCAGGGCTCTGAGGCATTCCAGGCTGTGCTTCCTTCTACCCCAGCTATGCTCCTGGTTTCCCAGACACCCCCACTTTGTCCTAGCACCCTGGCAATGCCTTCACTACAGTGACTCCCCCCCTCCACTGCTGATCAAGTTTCTGCCAAGAACCTCCATCAAGGAAATGCCTGAGACAGCCATGCTCACCCCTAACCTGACCCCTTGGACTTTACCCCATGGGACGTTCCCAACACTCCAGCTTCTCAGCTTTTGTGTTTTGTCTTTCCTTATCAGAATGTGAGCTTTTTAAGTCCTGTCTTTGTTTTTGTACTTGTATTCCCATTCCTCAGTAAGTACAATGCCAGGAGCATAGGGTACTTAAGAAGTGCTTTATCTAAGGGACATCGAGGTGCCAGGACTGGAGTCAGGAAGACTCATCTTCATGAATTCAAATTTGGCCTCAAATTAACTGTGTGACCCTGGACAAATCACTTCACTCTGTTTGCCCCAGTTTCCTCATCTGTAAAATGAGCTGGAAAAGGAAATGGCAAACCACTCCAGTATCTTTGTAAAGAAAACCCCAAATGGGGTCAGGAAGAGTTGGAGTCATGACTGAAATGACCCAACAATAATTATCTATCTTAATCAATGTTCTATTTTTTTTTACCATCTCTCAATGTTCTAAGGTTCCATCTAGCCCCAATGTTATATTGTCCATGTTCTAAGGTCTTTCTCAGCTCTAAATTATTGTGCTCTATGTACTCCAATGTACTCTATGTAGTTCCAAAGTTTCTATTCTATGTTCCAAAGTTCTCCCCAGCTCTGATGTCCCCTTCTTCATCTGTTGATTTCCTAATCATGTCTTAAAGTCAATTTCCAGGAAGCTTCTCCTGGGTTTTGGGTAGAAATCGTCTCCTTTGCCCCTTACAAAGGGGCCATTGTTTTAAACTTAGTATGAAAAATCATGTTTTATCACTCTGTCATTTTATCTCATCTCCCTGCTAGGTATAAGCTCCAGGAGGGCAGGGCTCAAACATGCAATTGGATCTTAGTACCTATTTGTTGAATGAATGAATGAGATAAGAGGGCTGCCATAGGCATCATCATCCAGGTAAGAGAGGACGAAGGCAAACTCTGTAATCATCTTCTCAGATTCCTGCACCAGCTAGAGCTGATAGGAACCAAGCCCCTCCCCTGAGAGAACAAGGTCTTCAGGCAGCTGATCAGGAAACTTTTATTGACCAATCCCCCTGCCCCCAGTGAGCTCCCATGGGCCCTGGCAGATTGGGGTCCAAGAAGAGGCAGATTCAGTCGCTTTGTGTCTTGCCATGGACCAAGGTCTCCACCTCCTTCATAAAGCGAAGGCATAGCTCTTCTCGCCAGGGCAGAGCCACACACTGGACTGCTATGGGAAGACCCAGTGATCCAGAGATTGCCTGCAGAACAGAAATCTTCCTAAAGTCCTCGAGTTGGCTCTGCACTCCCAGGCCCCCTCAGCAGCCCTGTCCCAATCCCTGCACCTCACAGACTCTCAGCTCTGGAAAGGCCCTCAGAGGCCCCTCAAGCCATTTCCTAAGCATCCATCCAGCTAATTAGGTCTCTAGACTTTTCTTCTTTTTATCTAACTAAAGCCAAGTTTCCATCACCAAATTTATGACAGGTAGGTAGATGTAGAGACCACTTGAATTGGAATCAGGAGGACCTGAGTTTGAATCCTGCCTCACACACTTACTAACCGTATGACCCTGGGCAAGTGACAACTTCTGTTTGCCTCAGTTTCCTCAACTATAAAATGAGGATGATGATAATAACAGCACCCACTTCCCAGGGTTCTTTCAAAGATTAAATGAGGTAGTAGTTGTAATCAAATGGGGTAATTAAATGAGGTAATTAAGATTGTCCTCCTTCCCTCTTTTCCTTCCCAAATCCATAATCTCTCCTAGAAGGTGAAGAAAGGACAGAACTCTCCTTTATCTAGAAGCTGATTCTTGTATAATTAAAGGTCTATCATCTGTCTGCTGGTGGGTCGGCATAGAGTATGTCCTGGCTCAGAAACTAGGTGATTACCTTGGGACAGTCATTTTGACTCTGAGCCTTGGTTTACTCATCTCTAAAATGGGGCTGGTAATATCTGCCTAACTAATTCACAGAGCTGTTGTAAATTCTTTATCGTTATAGAAGTGGGAGGTGTTATTAGAGATATTAAGCATCATCAGCCCCAGGAAAAAAACAGCAAACCTCTGAATTTCATAATTGGACTTCAGAGTATTATAGAATATACGTGGGTGTGTGTAGACTATATATAAATATATACTACATATAGACTATATAGAGAGACTATATATAGAGAGAATTATAGTCTCTACATGTGTATATATGTATGTATGTGTGTATATATATGTGTGTGTGTGTATGTAAATATATAATTAGCTTAGCAAAGTGGTTGTTGAGCCTCAGCTCATGACTGTGAAACCCCAGACCCACTATGGAGACTCATATTCATGCTAACTTTTGGTCATAATAATATCTGTCTTTTAACCTGCCCTTTATATATGAATCTCTACTTGAGGGGAGTAATTCAGCTCTTTCTCTGGGGATGGATAGTATTTTTCCACCATAAAGCCTTCAGAATGATCTCAGATCATTGTATTGCTGGGAATAGCCAAATCATTCACAGTTGATCATTGTACAATATTGCTGCTACTGTGTACAACTTTCTCCTGGTTCTGCTCATTTCACTTTGTATCAGTTCATATAAGTCTTTCTAGGTTTTTCTGAGAGCATCTTGCTCATCATTTCTTACAGCACAATAGTATTTCACTACAATCATATACCACAATTTGTTCAGCCATTCCCCAAAGGATGAGAATCCCCTCAATTTCCAATTCTTTCCACCAGAAAAGAGCTGCTACAGATATTTTTGTACATGGCCTTTTTCCTTTTTTTTCATCTCTTTTGGGATATAGACCTACTAGTGGTACTTGCAGGTCAAAGGGTACATGGTTTTATAGGCCTTTGGACAGAGTTCCCAATTGCTCTCCAGAATGGTTGGATCACTTCACAACTCCACCAACAGTACATTATTGTCTCATTTTTCCCACATCCTTAAGGAGAATAACTCAAAGAAGCAGTCGTTAACATGCTGGGTATATGACCCTGGGTGAGCCCCTTCCTTAGTTTCCTCTTATGCAAAATGAAGGGGCTAGACTGTCTCCAAGGTCCTTCCCAGCTCCAATGTGCTTAACAGATTTCCTCCCCAAGAATTCTCAGCTCACCTCCAGGAAAGGTAACATGCTACAGTCAGACTTTCAGAGCTTCTCCTTCCCTGTGGATACAGGAGGTCTCCCTAGGAACTAGGGTCATCTTCAGGCCCTACTCTTCCTGCTTTGGACAAAAGCTTCTGGGGTGAAGCCAGAAACTCATATGTGAGCAACTTTCATTTTTGGAAGGGATTCATTTTTTTGTACTTGCATCCCCAATGCCTACAAGAACCCCATTAGGTTGCAAGCTCCTTGAGTACCATGGGCTGGTCTCCTAGGGAGAGTCCAGTCAGCTGGGGAGAGGGGAGAAGGTTCAAGCTGACCAGATAGCAAGGGCTCAGAAGGGCAGTTAACCTTTTTGAAGTTTTTGTCTATGGAGTCTCCATAGTAGCCATGGTATGAAGCCATTTCCTCTTCGTCCTGAGCTGTCACTGTCCCCACGGGCACAACACCGACTGGGAAGTTCAAGCAATTGAACAGAGCCATGTAGGAGATAGCACCTAGATCCCCAAGATGGGAGAGAATCAGGGAGGAGCCCAGATCTCCACTCTCCTGCCTCCGAACCCTCCTCTGGCCAGGTCTCTCCCACCTCTCTGAGTAGGAGCAGAACCTTCTACCTCCTGTCTCAGGGAGGCAGAAGATGGAGTTCTGGCACAAATAATCCCAAACAATAAAATCATCTCAAAGTCATTTCTACAGGACTATGTATCTTGGGCTGGATAGAGCTCTAGATGTTCTGGAATGGATTTTACTCCAAATAAATGTGCTTGGTAAAGATCTGACATGGAAGAAATGAGTCATCTCATGGTCTATGATGCTAGGAAAGTGATAATAACATCATTTAGGAAAAGAGCCCAAGTAGAATGGTGCTCCCCCCTCGATTTCTCTAAGTTTCCTGCCTCTCTGGCTTATATTCAGGGTGAGGAGAGGGAGAGTATCATTTGGTTTGGGTTTTAAAAGTTTCCTCTGATGAGAATGAGCAAAGGTGGCAATTGTGTCAAAAGATTTCAGAATGCAGGCAGAGACTTAAAACCCAGCTGTCTCAATCCCCATGTGAACAAGACTCTTCCACTTACTCCCCAACAAGATCCCCTTTGCTTATAGACCTCTGGAGAGGGCTAACATGGTGCTTCCCAAGGTTACCTTTGGACAGTTCCTCACTGAAAAGCCCTTCATGGAGCCTAAAATTTTCTCTTAGCAACTTCCTTCAATGTCTCCTAATCCACATTAGGGAGGGTAGTTTAGGATTAGATTTATGGTTAGGATTGGGTTTGGTTGGAGGCAGAGTTGGGATTCAGATTGGGGCTTGGACATGGTCTAGGTCTGAGGTTGGCTTTGGGTTGCCTTTGGGGTTAGGATTGGCTAAAGGGGGAAGGTTAGCATCACAGATACATAAGTCCAAGAAGTCTCAGCCTATCAGTTCAGAATAATATTTCCTCCACCCCTACCTCTAAGAATTCCCATTCACTGACAAATCCCAGATATGTCTCCTTTCCTTGCGTCTTGGCCAAGTGCAAGTGGACAGATCAAACTCTCAGCCTTCCTACCTGTTGCTTTGCTGGTTGTCCCTTTGTCAAAGGCAGGGCAGAGAGCTGGGTACAGCAGCACATCCAGATTCTGAGCTCTCCAATTAGACATAATCTCCTTCTGATAGTCCTGGGAATATGGGCAAGAGAGAGGCTCAGGAAAGCACTGCTTGCTGATTCAAGTCAGGCCCTAGAAGGACCTTCCCATCATGGAGATCTTGGGCCACCAGGGAGGGAGTAGGGTCTCTCAGAGGATGAAAAGATCAAGTGCCTCTGGCATGGGAAGTCTGCAGCCCAGTGGTGGGGTCCAAGCCAAGACTGGCCCTCCAGGCTCCCTCCCTTCTTGGACCAGAATATCCCAAATGGGCCTTGAGGGTTCCCCTCAAACCAGGGACTTCTCAAGGGCTGGTGACATGACTCTTGTGACTCAGAGGCATGTGTGTTTGTTGTGGGGGCTAGGGTCTTCTTCCTTCTCCTACCCCTCCCTCGAAGCCTCCCTGGGCTTTGCCCTGGTTCAGCTACCTCCACAGCTACGTGTTGCTCCCAGAGATTCCTGGGTGTCCTAGGAAAGAATAAGACCCAGGGTCTGAGATCCCATGGAACCTCTCACATCTTTCCCCTGCCCTACCAACCAAGGACAGAGGCATTCCCTGGTCCTTTGGAGAAGACCTGCCAGTTCCCCAGGGTTGGGTCTTCCCAAATTCAGACTCCTCACAGGTTTCATTCCCTCTTAAAAGGTGAAAATGATTTAGATGTCACATCCTTCCTGTCCCCTCTGAAATATCTGGGCCAACCTTGGGTGCCTTCCCTACCCCCAGGATGCCTGCCAGAGTCCCTTTGGGTCCTATCTAACCACTGTCTATGGCAACCTTAAAGAGAGTTGAGTTCCCACTGTGGACAATGTGACCATGTGATTCTCGGCAGCACAGCTATTTGCACCAATCCCCCTCCTAGAATGTGAGCCCACATACTAGGGTTACCTCTCTACCACTCTGTATGGCCCCCAAACTTTGCCCAAGGCTCCATACACAGTCTCTTTGTTAATAAATGTCTATTGAATAAACCCTAAGTACAAGTTCACCATGGACCTTCCACCCTAATCCCATTCCAAACTCAGTATTCACCCCAATTCACACACTGATCAGTATCCTAGTCCTAAACCCAACACTGTCCCCAGTTATTGTCATCTCTACCCAGGGCTCCAGGGAATACTTGATGGAGGGTGGGGAGGGCTGCACACTTACCCCACCCCTCGAAAAGCAGCAAAACTCTCTGCTTTCCGTATATCCTATGAAAGAGAAGAATCGATCATTAACCTTGATTCTGAGACCCTAGCTCCCTCTCTGAGTTTGTTCTCTCACTGACTCTCCATCTTTTCAGTGAGTCCTGTTTCCTTCACTGAACTTTCACCCCCCTCATTGCACTGCTGACCCTCTCACTGTGCTGCCACCTTCTCTGAACCCCATTCCCATTCTCAGTCTCTGTATCCTCATGCTAAGCCCTGTCTTCCTTTCTGAGCTCCCATCTCTCTGACTGAGCCTCTGTCCTCTATTCTCAATACTTACCACAGGGGTGGCTAGGTGGCGCAGTGAATAGAGCACAGGCCCTGGAGTCAGGAGGACTTGAGTTCAAATTCGACACTTACCATTTAAAAAAAACTAGTGGTGTGACCTTGGGCAAATCACTTAACCCCAACTGCCCTACCGCCCCCCCTCCAAAAAGCAAAAAAAAAAAAAAAAGAAGAAGAAGACTTACCACAGGCCTCAGGACCCAGGAGAGGAACCACTTTATGAAATCTGGGAGTCGGAGAGCAGAGATTATAGATGAAATGACAGGATCTATGATGTCCCCTTGGCTGGTCAACAGAGAGAAGGGGTCATCAGGATTTCTCCAGTGCCAGTCCTTACCCTACCCATCCTCCCACCCCCAGCCCAGTAACTGCTCCAGGACCTCCTAGCTCCCCTAACAGCCTGGAAGGGGATCCGAGGAAGCAGAAGGGTTGGCACTTAGACCCCAGGAAGGTCTTCCCATTCATGAGGATCCTCAGAGGTACAGGAAGATGTGCCCTGAGGTGGAAGCCTTGGTATCTATCTGCATATTTGCGGGTGGGGGTGGGGCCCAGATACTTGACCAAGGCCACGCAGTGGTTCTGTCTGGTTTCCTGGGCATCCCACTCCTTCCAATCTCTAGCTTTGATTTTGCCTTCTGGCTTAGTGCCAAGGGCCTGGGCTTCCCTGGAGCCCTAATTCTCCCTCCCACATGTCCCCACTATCCTGGAAATTCAACTCACAGTTCTTCCAGAAGCATTTCACCCCCATCAGCATAGAGTCCTTCCAAAAATAATTTTGTCATCATATAATCAGATCGCAAGATAGAGAAGGGAATGATCTTATTGATAAGAGAGAAGAAGGATGAGTTGGACACAGAGGCTAGAAGGTTATTCCCTAGAAGAACCCACCTTCCCCCAGGGCTTCAGTCTTGCCTTGCAGTGCCCAAGCTTCCCAACCTGGCCTTTAAGGCCCTCTTCCATCTATGTGTCTGGCCTCTTCTGCTCCTGATCCACATCCCAGATATAACCCTCAGGCCAAACCAGACAGCCCAATATCCCTTCAACAACTACTACCTCCCTCTGTCTGCCTCCATAACCCTGCCAGTCATTCCCAGTTTGGTTACAGCCTCACCTTCCCTGACCATGCAGTCTCCTCCCTGCTGCCCCAAGGGTCTGTTGTTCCCACTTGGACTCTCTACCTGGATTGCCCACTATCCTGTCTCCTCCAGTCATCTCCTGTGTGTGGGAGGGAGTGAGGAGTGTGCAAAGTATAACATGTCCCAGCCCTGAGAGCACCCCAAGGGCAGGAGCCGGAATCGCTTCTCCCTCTAGGTCCTCCTGCAGCACCCTCATGGAGGGGGACTTAGCAGGCTTGGAGCAGATGGACAGAACCGAAATGGAGGCCCAGAAAGGGCTGCGGGCCAGGCCCAGCCCATGGCCTTGAAGGGAGCCAGAGACAAGAGCTGCCAAGCTGCCTTCCCCCTGCCTGGTAGGCTAGACAAGGCTTTCTGGGTGTCTGAGTCACTGGAGAGATGGTAGGGTCATCACTTCCTGAGAGACACACCCAACCTACTTTGGGAATCAGCCCATCAGGTAAGGACTGGATGAACAGCAATCCTATCCACTGATACTTCTGAAGGCTTCCTTGTTCAAGCCTCACAACAGTCCAGGAGCAGAGGATAAGTCTCATTAACCCCACTTCACAGATGAGGAGACTGAGTTTCAGAGAAATGCAGTGATTTGCCCAGGGCCAGCCTCTCCTGACTCAGATTTCTCCTCACTCTACCATACTGCCTCTCTTGCCCAGACTGCACGTTACCTGATGTCCAGCAGCCTGGAGCTTCTTTGAGACATCTCGGATGGCCCGAACCATGCTGGGAGATGGTTGTGTATAACCATCTGTCTCCACATAACCGATTCGGAGGGGCTTCGTGCTGGAGTATACCTGGCGGAATGAAGGAAGCTAGGGGCTCCCCACATTCTCTTCTCCTACCCAAATGCTCCCCAGATTTCCTCCTCAAATCCCCCAAGTCTCTCCTCCACAGTCTCTACTATCTGTCTCCCTAGTTTTTTCCCCAGGGACTCCCCCATAACTCAATTGATCATACAGGCCCTTTCAAGGGTGATAGACAGACAGGTATTGATAGGCTGAGTAATTAATGAGAGAAGACAGAGCAATCAATGGTGATAGATAAGGAAGGACAGATGAGAAGAGACAGCAAACGTGGTGACAAATGATGGATTGATCCAGGCGGTTAGAGATGAGGCCAGGTAATTGATTCGCTGGGGACAGAGGACTAGAGATGGTCGTAGAACAAGGAACATGAACTGTTTGAGTTGGAAGAGGCCTTAGACCATCCCCATTTGATGGACCAGCACCACTTTACAGAGGATGAAGTGGAGAGCCAGAGAGGTAAAGGAACACGTCCTGAAACAAAACCGAGAACCCAGGTCTCTCTGCCCTTCTCTGTTTGGGACAAGGTCCTGGCTTGTGTCTACAGGCCAAATCCCATGGAGGCTGTCAGTCCAGGGCACTGCCTCAGGTGCCCCGTGAAGGCAGGGTCAAGGCCACAAGTGGGAATGGGGAGATTCTTCATGGGCCTGAGCAGCCAGACCCAGACAATACTTACAGCCTTTCCACGCAATCAATGTCTTGTCTATAACACCTGTAAAACTTTTCAAATCATTGGCTTCTCCCAGAGCAATCTTTTGTACACAAAGATCTGGTCATGCTCCTCCTCTGCTTAGAAACCTTTAATGTCTCTCTAATGCTTACTGAGGAAAGTCTAGTTCCCTGCAGTTGGCATTCAAGGCCTTCTATGATCTGACTTTCCAATCTTGTCACATCCCACTGCCCTCTATGTAGTCTATGCCTCAGCCAAGCTGCACAGTTCTGTCCTTCAAATAGATCCTGAATTTTCCCACCTCCTGGTATTTGCTTAGGTTGTTTGCAATGCCTATAATGCCATTCCTACCCCTTTTTGGCTCTTGAATTCATTAGTAGTCTATAAGGCCCAATTTGAATGGCACCTCCTCCAGCAAGCTCTAAATCTCCCCCAGACTTTATCCAGAACATTGCTTCTTCTCAGTGTAACATGGACTTGTCATAAGCACCTTCTAGCCCAAGGGCTCCTTGAGGGCACGGAATTATCTCATCTAAACTTGGCTTCTTCCCCCAGCCTAGCTCAAGGCTCTATACATAGTAGGTCTTCAGATGAAGGCTGAATAACTCCCAGTGTAAGATGGTCTAGGCCAGGCCAGATGCCTCTGAGGTCTTTACCCACTCTGGGAGAATGAATTTAGGAGGTGGGAAGGAAGGAAGGAAGGAAGGAAGGAAGGAAGGAAGGAAGGAAGGAAGGAAGGAAGGAAGGAAGGAAGGAAGGAAGGAAGGAAGGGAGGGAAGGAGGGAGGGAGGGAGGGAGGGAGGGAGGGAGGAAAAGAAGACAGGTAGACATTTATGATGATGACCAGGAGGTATGGAGACTTTTTTTCAAAGAGCTAGTCCTACACAACTTCCTTCCTTCCTTCCTCAGCCCAATCTGTCAAGTAGGCTTGACAGGGGAGAAGGGAGTGGGTCTTATGGAACTCTGTCCATTAGACCACTAGGGAAATTGGACCCAGGGAGATTCAGTCACTGCCTGAGCTCACAGAGATCAGCAGTAGATCCAGGAATTAAACCCTGGCCTCCTGCCCCAGCCTGGAATCATCCTTCATAGGCTGCTCCCTCCCTACCTGCATCCTCCACCCCTGCTCACCTCCTCCCTGAAGGGCATGGGTGGCACCATGGGGTCCAGTTGGAACATGTATTCAGATACCAGCAGTTTGAAGACCAGAACCAGGCTGTCCACATCTCGAGCCATGGGGCCAGCCATGGTGATTACTAGGATTGGGGAAGGGAGATGGGGAGAGAGAATGTAAATGTTCCCTAGCTCCCACCAGGAGAGGAAGCACTACATACAACAGGGGATAATGAGTCCGGACTTCCCAGGAGGCCAGAATCAGGATCCAGGGCTGGGGGTGGAGAGGTGTGACCAGTGCACAGGTCAGATCTGATTAATCAGCAGGGCAGTTTGGATGCTGAAGTGACAGGGAGAAGAGAGCTAGGGAAGGCTTACCTGACTTCTTCCCCTTTATGGCTGAGTTGATGCCATTGTAACTATAAATTGGAAGACTTAAGGTTAGTGGTGGGTGCATGGAATAGTAACCTCCGCCCCAGTCACCCTCCCCTAGAGTAACAGTTGCCCTGCTATAATGGAATCCGTCCAATATCTTCATAGCCCAGGGCATGCTCAGTAAAGCAATAAAGGTAACCAGACTGACCTCAAAATGGAATGAATTCCCCAAATATAGAGAAGGCAAGAATAGGAGTGGAGGATCAGAGGGGGGTGATCAGTTTAAGGACGGAGAATGTTTAGTCTGGAGAATAGAAACCGAGATGGCACTTTGTGGCTAAAGTTTTTGAAGGGTTGTCCTGTAGAAGAGATATGAGTTTTGTCCTGCTTGGCCCCAGGAGGCCATAAAAAGGAACAACAAAGAGGGAGGGACAGAGAAAGATGTTTAGACTCTTAGGCAATCTTTGCAATAATTAGAATTGTCCCCACAGAGAACAGGAGACTTAAGGATGCCAGTGGACTCATCCAAAAGAAGGTAATGAGTTCCTCCTCCTTGAAGGTCTTCAAGCAGAGACTGGCTAGTCACTTGTCAGAAATGACCAAGAGAAGTTTCTTGTTCAGGCTCAGAACTAGATGCCGCTGAGGTCCCTTCTAGCTCTGAGAATCAATGATTCTATGGTCTCTGACACATGACTAACCAGCCTCCACTTGAAGACTTCCCAAACAGACTGATCTGTAAAGAAGAAAAAGAGGAAAAGGAAGAGGAGGAAGAGAAAGGCTCCAAGGGTACTCTCAGGTGATAAGCAATTGAGTAAAGGTCAGAAGAAGAAACAAACAGTGATAATGGGCACTTCCCTTCTCAGAAGCAATGAGGCAGCAATTGTCAACCCAATAACAATGATAGAGAAGTCTGTTGCTATCTTGCTAGGGAACATATTTAGGCCGTGGCAGAGAATCTTGAATACTCATCAAAAGAGATATCTATTACCTACCTCTAAGGATTTATGTGGACAAAAATGACACTTCCAGGAGGAATCTAGAAAGCATTACTAAAGTTTACAAAGTCTTGGGAAAGAAACTGAAAATCTCAGGGGCATAGGAATTGTTTCCATCACTGCTTTCTTTGAAGACAAGGATTGCAGAAGAGAGACAAACTTGGGGAGTGAACAGCTAGTTAAGATGATGCCTGAAAATGGAATTTGGATTGCTGAAACATAGCTTAAAATGTAGGAATGATAGGCTCCTGGCCAGGAAGACAGGGTACCTAACAAGGACCAGAGGAATGTATTCACCTGTGGCCTTACAAGCCTAATCCGAAGAACTTTATACTAAAAAGAAAGGGATGTGGTGGAGGAAATTGCCTGCTTAACCACCAAGTTAGATACCATAAAGCAGACCTATAATGTAGAAAGAGAAGGACCCACATGTGCAAACATTTATAGCAACTCTTTTTTCATAAGATTGAAGAATTGGAAACTAAGAGGGTGTCCATCAATTGGGGGAATGACTGAACAAAACAAAAAAAAGGGGTCAGAAGCAAAACCCATTGCTTTGGATATGGATATATAAATTCATAACATCTACATCTGTAGAGAGGTAACCAGAAAGATGAACTGGAGAGCTTAGTTCAAAGAAATAAATCTGACCTTAGAGGTATCACAGAGAGTTGGTGGGATATGACCTATGATTGGAATTTTATTTTGGAAGAGTTTGCCTTATTCAAAATAAATGGTATGAATACTTTTTATTAATTATTTAATTTCCAATTAACTGGAAAAATGTCTTCGCAGAAAGTTGTTCTGACAAACATTTTATATCTAAGTTCTATAAGGAGTTGATTTAAATTTATAAGAAAAAGACCTGTTGGCCAAAATATAAATGATCAAAGAATATAAATAGACATTTTTCTTTCTTTTTTAAATGGCAATAATTTCTTTTTTTCCACTTAATAGTATTTCTTTTTTTTTTTTTTGCAATTACAAGTAAAATTCTCAACATTCACCTTTTTAAGATACTGAGTTGCAGATTTTTTTCTCTCTCCTCCCTCCTCCCCTCTACCCAAGACAGCAAGCAATCTGATGTAGGCTATACATGTGTAATCATGTTAAACATATTTCCACATTAATCATGTTGTGAAAGAAGAATCAAAACAAAAGGGAAAAACCATGAGAAATGGGGGAAAAGAGAGAATAGTATGCTTTGCTCAGCATTCAGCCACCATATTTCTTTCTCAGGCTGTGGATAGCATTTTCCATCATGAGTCTTTTGGAATTGTCTTAGATCATTGTATTGCTGAGAAGAACTAAGTCAGTCATAGTTGATCATTGCACAATGCTGCTGTTAGTGTATACAATGTTCTCCTGGTTCTGCTCACTTCACTCAGCATCAGTTCATATAAATCTTTCCAGGATTTTTCTGAAATCTATCCATTCATCATTTCTTATAGCAAAATAGTATTCCATTAAATTCATATACTACAACTTGCTCAGCCATTCCCCAATTGATGGACATCCCCTCAATTTCCAATTCTTTGCCACCATAGAAAGAGCTGCTATAAATATTTTTGTACATGTGAATCCTTTTCCATTTTTTATGATCTTTTTGGTATATAGACCTAGTAGTTGTATTGCTGGGTCAAAGGGCATGAATAGTTTTATAGCCTTTGGGGCATAGTTCCAAATTGCTCTAAATAGGAGTTTTTCTTCTTCTTCTTCTTTTTTTTTTTTTTTTTTTGCCTTTTTGGAGGGCAGTTGGGGTTAAGTAACTTGCCCAAGGTTACATGGCTAGTTTTTTTGTGTGGGTGTTAAGTGTCTGAGGCCAGAACCGAACTCAGGTTCTCCTGACTCCGGGGCTGGCGCTTTTACTCACTGCACCACCTAGCCGCCCCTAAATAGGAGTTTTTCAAAGGAAGATATTCAACTACCAGCAACCATTTTTTTAAAGTGATCCAAATCTATAACAATTAGAAGCACGCAAATCAAAGCAATTCTGAGGTTCTACCATTCTCCTAACTGATTAGCAAATGTGTCAGGGGGGAAGAAAGAAAATGACAAATGCTGGAGGAACTGTGAGGAAACAGGTATATTAATGTCCTATTTGGTGGAACTGTGAGTTGGTTCAGCCATTGTGGAAAATAATTTGTAAGTATGCCCCAAAATTTAATCAACTGTGTGTATTCTTTGATACCACTACTAGTTCTATGTCCAAAAGAACTCAAAGAAAAAGGGCCCATATGTACAAAAATATTTATGTCACCTTTCTTTTCATAGTGGCAAAGAGTTGGAAACTAAAGGGGTACCTATAATTTGGGGAATGGCTGAATAATGTGCTCTATGAATGGAATGGAATGCTAGTATATGAAATGATGGAGATTTTTAAAAAATTATTTTTGCTTTTTTGGAGGGGGGAAGGCAGAGCAATTGGGGTTAAGTGACTTGCCCAAGGTCACACAGCTAAGTGTTAAGTGTCTGAGGTTTGATTTGAACTCAGGTCCTCCCGACTCCACAGCTGGTGCTCTATTCACGGCAGCCCCAATGAAAATTTTTTTTAAAGAAACATGGGAAGCCTTGTATGAACTGAAGCCCAGTGAAGTTAACAGAAGTTAACAATTTACACAACAACATCATAGAGACAAAAATATTTGAAAGACTTAAAACTATAATAAATAAAATAACTAACCATGATTACAGATGACTCATAATGAAATATGCTGCCTACCTCCTTATAGAAAGATAATGAAGTCAGATTGCAAATTGAGAAATTTTTTTGGCCATGGTCAATATTAGGATTTGTTTGCCTGACTATACATATTTGTTGTAAGGGTTTTGTTTTGGAGATTTTTTCCCCAAAGAGGGGGAAAGCAGTAGGGAGAGAAAGTAGAATTTTGTTAATTGAAAATAAATGAGTAAAATCTTTATTAGACCTATACTCCAATGAGAAGAAAAGGATCTCAATGTAGAAGTATAGCAGTTCTTTTTTTAGTGGCAAAGAAACTAAGGGAATTTTAGCATTTGGGGAATGGATGAATAAACTATGAGCTATGAAAGTAATGGAATGCTATTGTACCAAAAGAAATGATGAAAGAGATGATTTCAGAGAAACCTGGGAAGATTTGTATGAACCAATACAGAGTGAGGTAAGCAGGAACAAGAGAACATTGTATATAATATCGAAGACATAATAAATAAAAACAACTTAAAGACCCTGATTAATGACCTGACCTACCAATATTACAGAAGACCAATAATGACCCATACTAACTTTGTCCTGACAAAGAAGTTTTCATTACTGTGGGCAATGATCTTTGGACTCAAAAGGACCAAACAACAATGCGCAATAAGGAATTGAGAAGAAATTGTTTTATACATTGTACTTTGATCTCCAGTACCTGATCTGGTGCTTGGAACTGAGGAGGAGTTTAATAAATATGTGTTGGATGACTGATCAGAAGTGAGCACTTGGCTGCCCAAGATGAGTTCAAGTCACCACTTCCAAATGAATTGGGGATACTGAAACAACCATCGTCTGTGATTGCTTGGTCACTCAGTGATCTTTGCAGCATTTTAAAGAGCAGGAAAGGCACCACAAGACTGGAGAAAAGTCAATGTTGTCCCAAGGTTCAAAAGAAGATAGGGGAAGGAGTCTTCAAACTGCAACTAGTGAATTTGGTTTGAATTCCTGGTAAAACTATAGACTATATAATTAAAGGGATGGTTATAGAATGCCAGGAAAAGGAAGTGATCACTAAAAGCCATCATGACTTCAGGAAGAACAAGTCATGCCAAATTAACCCCACTTCCTCTTTCACTGTTTTTACTATCTTTGCTGATCAAAGGGATTCAGTGGGTATGGTTTATATAAACTTAGTAAAGGCATTCTAGCAGACTTATAGACATTCATGCCATTCTTGTGGAAAAGATAGAGCAGCATGGACTAGATTCATTCAAATTGTTAGATGGATGGACCCACAGAATAGTCACAGGGAAGAAGAACGAGATTTGTTTTGTTTGGTCCCAAGATAGAAGATAGACAGAGATAGAAGCAAGGAGGGTGGTGGTGGGGAGGGAGGTGTGCAAAGAGGCTAAAATCAAGAAAAACTTCCTAATAATTTGAGCAGTCCCAAAGTTAAAGGACCTCACTGGAACTCTTCCTGCAAGGGATGAATGGCTCCCTATTAGATGTGATCTCAAGGGGATTCTTTTTTTTTTTTCCTGGTTAGGTTGGACTAGATGTTGGTCCTTTCCAACTCTGAGATTCTTGGATTCTGGATTTGGGGAATTCTGTAAACTCTTCTCTTGATTTTAAATCATACCCTCTTTCCGTTACTCAGCAATACCCTAGACAGGACCCAGTGCTGCCTTGAGTGGAAGAAGGAAGACTCATGTCCCAGCCAGAACTGTACCTGAGGCGAAAGCCAGTGAGTTTAATGCCATAAATGCCACAGAAGGCAGAGGGGATACGGATGCTCCCACCAGTGTCAGTGCCAAAGCCGAGGATGGAACCCCCCGAAGCCAGTAGTGCACCCTCTCCTCCAGAGGAACCTCCTGAGGTTTTCTTTGGGTTCTGGGGGTGTAGGGTCTCACCAAAGATAGGGTTGCTGCAATCAAAGCTGCAGAAAGAAGCAGAGAGCTGAAAGTGAATCACTGATCTGCTCTAAACTTGCCTTTCCCTCCCCACACCTGAGAATCATTGCAGAATCAGCACTATTTTGGCCTTCAAGGCTCTTTGGGGCTACTCCTGGAACTTCCCATCTCTTCCAGGGATGGAGGCTAGGCTACATAAAGGGAACCAACTTAGCTCCTCAGAGGTAGGAACCACAATAGAAAATTCCATTAAACAAATGTAACATATTACATAATGGGTCCCAGATTTTGAGAGCTGAGGGGGAAAAAAAAACAGCTTAGAAAAGAGAATATTAAAACAGTATTGAAGTAAAAGCTCCAGCCCCAGAGTCAGGAGGACCAGAGTTTGGTTCTGGCCTCAGACACTTAATACCCACATAAAAAAACTAGCCGTGTAACCTTGGGCAAGTTACTTAACCCCAATTGCCCTCCAAAAGGCAAAAATCAACAACAACAAAAAACAGTATTGAGCTTAGAACCTAAATCATTAGACCATAGTTATAGATGTAACATACAGCATGAAAATAGATTGTTGAGCAGGAAGGGACCTCAAATGCACAACAAAGCTTGCTAGCATACACAATAAAGGAACGCTGGACGAGACTATCAGCTGAAAGTGGAGAAACTGCGGAGTCCAGCCCTTTCCTTTGGCCAGTGGGGAGAAGAAGGCCCAGAGCATAGGCCTGGGACCTGTGCCTTTTGCCTCCCAGACCAGCAGCTGTCCTGCCCCCTTCTGTCTCCACCCCCACCCCCACCAGCTCCTCTCCCTCTACTGCAGACCTTAGCAGGATCTGGGGGATGTTGGTCTTGACAAAGGGCACTGCTCCTTGACTCTTCAGGACCTTCACTATGGTGGCATCTTCCTCTGCAGGCTTCCCTAGGAAATAGGCCATGCCACAGGTGGAATCATGGCCCTAAAGAGTGGAGAGGAGAGGAAACATCAATGATGTAGCTGACTTAGCCTTCAGGAGACCCAGGGGCTTCTTGTTCCCCCTCCCCCACTCTTCTGGACCCCCCCCCATGTAAATGATATGTAAATGTTCATGACAATATTCACCTCCAGCCCTCAGTCCTCTTCCTCCAGATGGCTTCAAAGGGCAGGCCCCTCCCTTCACACACACACTCACACATACACAACTAATTTATACGAACACACACATTCACACATACATACATACTTATATATTCACACACTCACACACATACACAACACGTTCACACACACAACACATTCATAAAAACTCACACACATACACACATACTCATATTCACACACACATTCACACACTCACACAACACATTCACACACACATACATTCATACACTAGCACACACATTCACACATACTCACACACCCTCTGACTCACACACACACTCTAACACACATTCTCATACTCCTACTTCAGCTCTCTGGGATCATACATTCACACACACATATACACACACTCTCACACTCCTACTTCAGCTCTCTG
>NW_027185852.1:28964081-28964918 GCF_028583685.1 Petaurus breviceps papuanus
CACATGGCCCCTCCTCCCTCCCCTCCTTCACCAAACCCTTAGGAAGCTGCTCCCTGTGCAGAGCCCGGGTGATGCTCCCTCCCGTCCTCTCCTCAGACTGCAGGGCCTCACCTTGTAATCGTAAGGGTCTTTGATGCTCACAGGGACCCCATAGAGCAAGCCCCGCTTCCCCTTGGGCTGTCTTTTCAGCTCCTGCAACTGAACCTCACAATCCTCCAGATAGTCAGTGAGGCAATTCAGCTCCCGGTGCACCTCCAGGGCCTGGTTCAGAGGGAGGAGAGGCAGCTGTGAGGGGGGGGGGGGGGGGGTCAGCTAAGAAGCCACCTTCCCTCAAGGAGCCTTTCCCAGCTTTTCTTCAGGAGGCCTCAACCAAGACACAGAGGTGATGCCCCACTGCTCATCAGCGCCCCAAGAGGTAGACTGAGGTTGTGGACCTGTCCTCTTACATTTGGGACCTGACTATCCAGTCATCCAGTGGGAGGGTAGGATTGCTGAGGTGGGTGAGGTGATGCACTCCTGACCTCACAGCTCTGAAGGCCCCTCACCTTTTCCATGTAAACGCAGAGGACACTCTCCGGGCTCAGGGAACCCTGGCGTAACTGGTGGGCCAACTCTCTAAGGGACAGTGAGAGGACTTGCTCTGGGTCCACTTTAGGTGCCTGCAGAGAGAGAGAGAGGGAGAGAGGGAGACAGAGACAGAGAGAGGGAGAGACAGAGAGAAACAGAGAGAGACAGAAAGGTAGAGACAGAGACACAGAGAGACAGAGAGGAGAGGGGGAGAGAAAGAGAGGAGAGGAGAGGAGAGAGAGAGAGAGAGAGAGAGAGAGAGAGAGAGAG
>NW_027185852.1:28965018-28979924 GCF_028583685.1 Petaurus breviceps papuanus
AGAGACAGAGAGACAGAGAGACAGAGAGAGACAGAGAGAGAGAGACAGAGAGAGATGAGAGAAGGAGAGAGAGAGAGAGGAGAGAGGGAGAGAGAGGAGAGAGAGAGAGGAGAGAGGAGAAAGACAGAGAGGAAGAGAGAAAGAGGAGAGAGGGAGAGAGACAGGAAAGAGAGAGAGGAGAGAGACAGAAACAGAGAGACAGAGAGGAGAGGGGGAAAGAGAGGAAAGAGAGAGAGAGGGAGAGAGAAAGGAGAGAGAGAGAGAGATGAGAGAGGGAGAGAGACAGAGAGAGGGAGAGAGAGAGGAGAAAGGGAGAGAGACAGAGAGAGAGAGAGAGGGAGAGGGAGAGAGAGAGGGAGGAAGAGAGAGAGGAGAGAGGGAGAGAAAGAGGAGAGAGAGAGGGAGAGAGACAGACAGAGAGAGGGAGAGAGACAGAGAGAAAGAAAGAGACAGAGAGAGACACAGAGAGAGAGATGAGAAAAGAGAAATCATGGAAAAGGAGGCAGAGATTGGGTGGAGATCAAGTCAAATTAATTAAATTCAATAAGCATATGGATAAAAATCTGCAGATAAAAAATATAACAAACGACTGATTAGCCATTGATCCTTAAGACCATGTACAATGGGTTGCAATCCCTATCTGCATTTTGGAATATGTGAAGACATTCTGTAACTCTTTTCTGGTCCACTAACTATGTGATTAAAAAGTCAGGTGGCCGATTGGCCGTGTGTCAGAGGTGAGATGCATTCAAAGGCATTTACTTACCAAAGTCAAGAAAGAGGCAAGAGGGTCTTCATTCCTATTGGTTCCCACCCTCAAGTGATGAAGCAAGGACTAAGCCCTAGGTCTTTATCTCTCTCCTCCCCTCCTTCCAGGGCAATTTAGCCCATGTGCACATGGCTCTGCTGTTTCTGTTTTTTGGGGTTTTTTTTTTTTACTATTTAAGGTGAAGGAGGGTGGATATGGTTATGCCCTTGTGAACATCAAAAGGTCATGAGAGAAAGCCACTAGAAGCCTGGAAGTCCATGCCTGGATTTGCCAGAAGCCAGATGGTGAAGAGAGAAGACCAGAGCAACCTGTTTGACTCAGCCCATGTAGCAGAGATGCAGATTCCTCCATCCATTGGCCACAACACATTTGAAAGGAAGCTTGGTGGGACAAATGCTATGTAGGAATACCGTTGTCTGAGACCACTCTTCTCAGGACCTGATGTGGTATAAGAGAGAGTGTGCCACAAGGTGTCAGCAGAAAATATTTGTAACTTCTGGTCTTGTTATATCTTTGAAGTAAATATCACTTTTGAAAAGTTAAGTGATCTTTTTTTGGTGGCCAAGAATTGGAAGTTGAGGGGATGCCCACCAAATGGGGAATGACTGAACAAGTTGTGATGTATGAATGTGACGGAATACTATTGTTCCATAAGAAATGATGATCAGACAGATTTCAGAAAAACCTAGAAAAATTTACATGAACTGATGTTGAGTGAAGTGAGCAGAACCAGGAAAACATTGTTACACAGTTAACAGCAACATTGTGTGATGACTAACTTTGATAGTCTTGTCTCTTCTTAGCAATACAAGGATCTAAGACAGCTCCAAAAGACTCATGATGGTAAATGCCGTCCACATCCAGAGAAAGAACTGTGAGGGATAATTTGCAGTGAAGTTTCCCCATTCTGAAAAATCAAATCTAGAGTGGCTTCAGCATCCACTAGGCCTAAGTTTAGGAGTCACCTGACCTTATAGGAATCTGGGACTTAGAGCAATGGAGACCCTCCCCAGAGCCACCCCAACATAAGATATGCAAAATAAGGATAAAACTGCCTTCCTGGCCTTGCATTGGACACCCACATGTTTCTGTGTCTTTTGCCTCAGGTTTAGATTCCTGGGCTTAGATTGTGGGTCAGTCTCCCTACCAATGAGAGTGAAGGCCAGTTGGGGGTTGGGTTTCTTCATTAGAAGTTTATATAACCATGGGCTTGCTTCTACCTGTTGCTCTCTCCCTGGAAGATGCCATGTGAGTGACAGGGCAGAGCATCCTTTCTCATGAGAAAGAATAAAGACCTTTTCTGATCTTAAACTTAGACTCCAAACTCTCTCATCCCACACAGAACTGTGAATCTGAATGCAGATCAAAGCAGACTATTTTTCTGTCTTTTACGTTGTTCCTTTTTTCTCATGGCTTCTTCCATTGGTCCTAATTTTTCTCTACAACATGACTAATGTGAAAATATGTTTAATATGAATGTATATGTATATTAGATTGCACACCATCTTGGGGAGGGCGAGAGGAGGGAGGGAGAGAAAATTTAGAACTCAAAATTTTATGGAAGTGAATGCTGAAAACTAAAAATAAATAATTTTTCTAAAAAAGAAAAGTAAATTTATGCTAATTGGTTGATGGGAATGGGGGTGTTAATTGGAGTTAATTCCAAGGTTAAACAGAATTGGGGTGTTAATCACTGATGATAACAGTGGTAAGAACACACTGGAATGGAAGCTTGAGCTACAAAAAGTCACTCCTAACCCTTTAGGAGTACCTCTAGAACTGTGAGGGAACAGTGAAGCTCTCCTTGCTATGAGTGAGTCCAGAGTATCTCTTTCATAGATAGGTAGGTAGGTGTAATGCCATGCACAGAAGCTTTCCAGAAGAACTGCTACTGTGAACAGTCTTTTTTTAAAGGTTCTGATTACTCAGTATAGTAATCACTCTATTCCATAACAAAAGCAAAACATCCATGGAAAATCAAGGTACAGCATAATTCAAAGTACAGCATTCACCATATTTCAACAAAATCAGTAGTCTCAAAGTCTTCCACTCTTCCGGCAAAGTCTTGATTAACTCAATCAGTCACTAATCTGTAACAATAGTCAAATTACTCAAAGTACAATCAGTCACTTATTCAGCAAAGTCTTACTAAGTATCATACACAAAATCCTCCACCCCTTAGGTCACTAGTAAACTATAATTCCATAATTACTCAGTATTGATATTACCAAGGAGAGGTCTTTTCTTCATCTTGACTTGGGGCCTGTTCTCAGATTCCCTGGATCCCCTTCCATGGTCCCAGATTCTACCTGGATTCAGTGGCAGACCGCTCCCAGTTCCTTGACCGGCTCTCTGGGGAGGTCCTGCTCCACACTGAAGTTCACAGGGTCTGGTCCATGTCAGATCCTTCACCATGGCTGCTCCAGGGAATTCAAGGCTCAACCAAGCCACAAACAAACAAGGTCTCAGCATCCTGGGGCTCATGCTTCAGTCACCTGGCCTCCCAGGCTCCTGAGATCCTGTTCAGAAGAAGCTCCACCACCACAAGTTCTCAGGACTCAGTTCTTCATTCTTCTGTAGCTGTTCTGCCACCAGATCTCAGTCTCAAGGAAATTCTGACTGTGCCTCTCTGGGTCTTTTCTTATATACACAGTATTACCTACTTCACTTCCTTCAGCCAACTTCCTGTTAATTCAGTTAACAGGAGACAGGAGCTCATACCTTCTGTTCCCCCAATCAGAGATTTGATCAGTTACTAAGTATTAAGTACCTGCTACTTTTTCCAACACAAAAGGGATCTTCAAGTTCAAAATTACATTACCATTACAGTAGGTAGGTAGACAGATTAGATAGATAGATAATACTTTCTATTTCTTAAATAAATATTTTATTAATGAAAGGGGCAGAAATAAGACATTCATGTGAGAAACACATGAAGAGAATTTTATCACCTAACTAACTTCTAACCCTGACTAATTCTAACCCTAAATATACACAATTTTTTTTAAAGCAATTGGGGTTAAGTAACTTGCTCAAGGTTACACAGCCAGTTATTTTGTGTGGGTGCCAAGTATCTGAGGCCGGAACCAATCCCAAGTCTCCTGACCACTTGGCAGCCCCAACACACAAAATTTTGAGAGAATTAGGATAAGAGTATAACTGAAACAGAAAAACACCAATTGTAGCAATGTCTACAGTGCATTGTTATCCAGCAGTTAACTTTAATATGACTATTTTCAGCACTTTGCAGGTTATTTCTGGGAACCTGAGCCAAAGAAATGCTTTGGGACTATAGTAGAATAAAAATTTGTGCCCTATCTGACAGAAATGTACACTTACAGATATATAGAGTTTCTCAACCTAAGTCAGAGATGAGTCAGTACACATTAGGAGGCCCTGACTTGAGGCATTAGGAGCCAGATGAATCAAGATCAGAAGAGCAGGAGTCTGTAACCAAGAAAGCTGAGGGCTGGAAAGAGATCTGAGAAGCCCATGAGAGAAGCTATTTACAGAAGTTCAGAAAACAGAACACAGAACCTGCTAGAAATTGAGGTCAGCTAACTAGAAGTTCTGCCATTAATGTGGGGAGATGATTTGATTGGAGGAAATTTCTGTTGTGTGAACAAGTTAACAGGAAGAAAGATAATCCTCTACTACAGGTGAAGAACCATATGGGGGGAAATGCTGCCTTGCTCTCTAGCTTGTGAGAGAAGAAACCCCTCAAAGGCTTGCCTACACAGCTCTTTTTTCCATTTAAAAATTTTTATTTAGTATTTTATTTTTCCCCAGTTACATGTAAAAACAATTTTTAAATTAAATTTTGTTTGTTTTTAGTTTACATCATTCATATCCTCAAGATTTTGAGTTACAAATTTTCTCCCCATCTTTCTGCTACCCACAACCCCAAAACAGCTATACCACTGTATCCCCCCTCCACCAATCTGTTCCCTCCTATATCCTCCCCCATCCCCCTCCAACTTTCCAGTAGGGCAAGATGGATCTCCATGCCCCAGTGCCTGTATATCTTATTTCCCAGTTGCATGTAAAAAAAAAATAATTATATATATTAAACATTTGATTTTAAAACTTTGAATTCCAGATTCTTTCCTTTCCTCCCTCCTCACCCACCCTTACTGGGACGAAAAAGCAATTCAATATAGGTTGTACATGTGTAGCTATGCAAAACATTTCCATAGTGGATATGTTGTGAAAGACTGACTATATTTCCCTCCATCCTATCCCGTCCCCCACTTATTCTATTTTCTCCTTTGACCTTATCCCTTTTCAAAAGTGTGTGCTTCTAACTGCCCCCCCCAACCTGACCTCACCTCCAGCATCCCCCCTCTCATCCCCTTCCCCCATACTCTCCTGTAGGGCTAGATACCCTATTTCAAGTGTATGTCATTCCCTTCCTAAGCCAAATTCAATGAGAGTATGGTTGACTCATTCCCTTTTGCCTTCCTGTTCTTCCCCTCCATTGTAACCATTTTCCTTGCCTCTTCTATATGAGATAATTTACCCCATTCTGTCTCTACCCATCTCCTCTCATTATATTCCTCTCTCACCTCTGAATTTCACCTTTTAAGTATCATCCCTTCCTATTCAATTGAACCTGTGCCCTCTGTCTATGTATACCTGTACACATATATATATACACTCACATATGTATTTATACTCCCATATACCCTCCTATATAGACATTTATGTATGTATACATATATATATATATATATACATTTATATTTTCTTCAGCTATCCTCATACTGAGAAAAGTTTCATAAGTTACAATTATCACTTTACCATGTAGGAATGTAAATAGTTCAACTTTGATAAGTTCCTTTGATTTCTTTTCCCTATTTACCTTCTCATGCTTCTCTTGCTTCTTGTATCTGAATGTCAAATTTTCTGTTCAACTCTGGTTTTTTCATCAAGAATGCTTGAAAGTCCTCTATTCCACTGAATAACCACATTTTCCCCTGAAATATGATACTCAGTTTTGCTGGGTAGGTGATTCTTGGTTTTAATCCCAGATCCTTTGACCTCTGGAATGTCACATTCCAAGCCCTTCAATCCCTCAGTGTAGAAGCTGCCAGATCCCCTGTTATCCTGATTGTGTTTCTACAATATTCAAACTGTTTTTTTCTTGGTTACTTGTAATATTTTCTCCTTGATCTGGGAATTCAAGAACCTGGCTATAATATTCCTAGGAGTCTCCTCTTTGGGATCTTTTTCAAGAGGTGATCAGTAGATTCTTTCAACCTCTATTTTGCCCTCTTGTTCTAAAACGTCAGGGAAATTTTCCTTCAGAATTTCTTGTAGGATGATTTCTAGATTCTTTTTGATTATGGCTTTCAGATTGCCCAATAATTTTTAAGTTATCTCTCCTGGATCTATTTTCCAGGTCAGTGGTTATTCCAATGAGATATTTCACATTGCCTTTTAATTTTCATTTGTTTGGATCTGTTTAATAGTATCTTGATTTCTCATAAAGTCATTAGCTTCCATTTGCTCCAATCTAATTCTGAAGGAATTATTTTCTTCAGTGAGCTTTTGAAATTCTTTTTCCATCTGGCAAATTTGACTTTTTAAGCCATTCTTCTTCTCATTGGCTTTTTGTGCATCTTTTGCCATTTGAGTTAGTTTGTTTTTAAGGTATTTTCATCAGGTTATTGACTCTCTTTTTATGATTTTCTTGCATCATTCTCATTTCTCTTCCCAATTTTTTCTCCACTTCTCTTATTTGGTTTTCAAAATCCTTCTTAAACTCCTCTATAGCCTGCAACTAGTTCATTTTTTTTTAAAGCAATTGGGGCTAAGTAACTTGCTCAAGGTTACAGACCAGTTTTGTGTGTGTGTGTGTGTGTGTGTGTGTGTGTGTGGGTGTTAAGTATCTGAGGCTGGAACCAGTCCTGGGTCCTCCCAACTCTGGGGCCAGCACTCTTACTCATTGCACCACCTAGCTGTCCTGCCAGTTCATATTTTTCTCTGAAACTTTTGGTGCAGGAGTCTTGACTACATTGTCTTCCTCACATTCCATGCTTTGATCCTTTTTGTCCCCAAAATAGGAATCTAAGGTTTGACTACCGTGCTTGCTTTGCTTCCTTTGCTTGCTCATGTTGCCACTCAATTACTTGACTTTTGAGCTTTTTGCCACAGTAGAACTCTGCTTCCAGAGAGGAGAGCTTTGTCCCAAATTGATGGGGTTTTCTCTGCTGTCAGTGCTGTTAGTTGGGTGTCCTCTCAGAAGCCTCCACAGGCTCTGGTACCTGGTCAGTCACACACCCCAGCACCTCTATCTAAGACAGCTATCCAGATCCAAGCAGGTTAATGCAAGAGTGATTACCCCTCAGAGTGGTTGCTTGGTCCCCCTATGATCTGCAGGCCAGGAGTTCTGAAAAAGCCACAGGGTGGCAGCCACTGCATCTCAGCTGCTTCTCCCTCTAGGGGGCAGAGGCTGGACCACACTCCCAGACCCCCTGTTCCCAAAGTCCACACTGACTTTTGACTTTGCCTTTGGTATTTATGGGTTGATAATTCTGGAAACTGCCACAGCTGCTGGTGAACCACTCTCCCAAAATCCCTCCAGCTGGGGCTGGTCAGGGCCACCCTGAGGCTAAAACCTGAGGGCTCACTCAGGGCTGGGATCTGTTCCCAGCCGGCTACAATGAACCCTTCCTGTTGGCCTGCCAGGCTGCCTTCAGCAAGAGGTTTGTTTCTCTCTGTCACTTTGTGGGTTCTGTAGCTCTAAAATTTGTTTAGAGTCATATTTTATAGGTATTTGAAGTGGTTATGGGGGAAGTGCATGGAGTTTTCCTGTTTCTATGCTGCCGTGTTGGCTCTGCCCCCCCATAAAAACCATTTTTAACATTCATTTTTAAAATTTTGAGTTCCAAATTGTCTCACTTTCTCACTGAGAAGGCAAGTAATTTGATATGGGTTATACATGTATAGTCATGGAAAACATTTTCTTAATATGCTGTCAAAGAAAACATAGACCAAAAAAATTCCTCAAGAAAAATAAAGTTAAAAAAAGTATGCTTCAATCTGTATTCAGACACCATTAGTTCTCGCTCTGGGGATGGATAGCATTTGTCATCCTAAGTCCTTCAGAGTTGTCTTGGATTGTTGTATTGCTGAGAACAGCTAAGTCATTCACAGCTGATAATCTTACAATATTGCTGTTACTTTGTACATGGTACATCAGCTTAATACATAACTTTTTTTTTTACTTTTTGGAGGGCAACTGGGGTTAAGTGACTTGCCCAAGGTCATATGGCTAGTTTTTGTGTTAAGTGTCTGAGGCCAGATTTGAACTCAGGTCCTCCTGACTCCAGGGCCAGTGCTTTATTCACTGAGCCACCTAGCAACCCCTCACTGCATAACTCTTAACCTCCTTCTGTGGCTCAAGGTGAGAAACCCCCTCAAAGCCTCAAGCAAAAACTCATCTGCTTTGCATATTCCAGCATTAAAGAAACCGAGTTCAATGTTGCCTCAGCACCTAGCCAAGAGAGAGCACACTAGGTAACCCCAAAAAGATGCTAGCCTTAACCCTGCTGCTGCCAATTGGTTAAAAGAATTTAACATCAGTGATCCAAGAGTAGTAGAAGCCACTTCACTCAGTGGGAGAGCAAAGAGACCCAGAAGAGGGCTAAGCAGAAAGAAAGAAGACTGTTCCTGCCCTCAAAGGATTTATATTCTAATAGGGGACAACAACTTGTAAAAGGAAGCTGAATACTGGGGAGGTGGAGGTGAGGGGGAAGGTATCTAAATGGGGGAATTGTAGAGAAATTCTGGGAAGTTAGGAGTGGAACCTGAAGGAGCAGGAAGTTGTGACTGACTTGGGCATTTCCTTAAAGTAAAGGTTCTGGAAGGAACCATCCATTTAGAGGAAAGGGCCTCAGGGAAGAGTACAGGAGATTACTTCCAGAGAGAAATGCAGAGCTGGACTGAACGTCGCGGATAAGGAAGCTTCTGTTCCATGGTATAAAAAGTCCAGAGAGTCAAGAGTGAAGGCATGGCTGGGCTGGACACTTTCCTTAAAGTGTCCATACGGGAAGGAACTAATCAATAACAGGAAGGGGCAACAGGGGCAGAGAGGGCTTCCAGTGTGAGAAATCCGGGGGTGGAATAAAATTCCCGGGTGAGAAATTAATGGTGTCATTGTGACCCCTTTAAACAAAAGAGAAGCACACTGGTGGGGCTCTGGTTAGGAGCAACAGGCATGAGTATATGGCTCCTTCCACACCAGGGTTACCTTTAGGACCCTGAAAATAAACTGTAGATGTGTTGTAGCTGTCCCCTCTTCTGAGATCTGATAGAATGAGAAGAGGATAGAGTGAGTGAATGAGCTAGCAAGAGAGAGCAGAGAGGTATAGAAAATATTTTGTCCATTATATATATGTGTCTATGTATATACACATATGTACATATATATGTAACATCTAGCTGTATGTCATAATTTGGACAACATTATTCATCCACTTTTTTTTCCTGTGTGGATGGTTAAACCAAACTCTTGGGTGGTAACAAATATCTTCCAGAAGATTCTGCTATGTTCTGGGGTTTGATGCAACATGCTACTATCTCCAAACATGAGCAGCTCGAGAACCTCACAATCTATAGGGATTTACAATCTGTTTTGGGTGTCCTCCACCACAATGACCAACACATTCCATGAGCAGATCTCTCCCTGTTGTATGTCTCACCTGATATTTATGATCCAAGGGTAGTTGAACGAAATTATTTTGTTGTTATGTCTTTCGAGGAATCTTGAATGATATTCATGTATGGATAGGAGACACTTTTTTGGAGGAGAGGCTTTAAGGATGCATTTTCTTCTACTGAATTAAATTCTATTTCATAATCAACAGAATACAGTGAGAGCTTGTATTTGCTAGATCTTTCTGTCAGTTAAGTGATGGTAAAGATGTTTTCTGGGATATCACTAATGAGAGCCTGCCTGTTCCCTACCAATACCCTCATTGAGGAAGTCCCCAGTGGCTCATTGCTTAGAAGACTCATTAACATAACATGTACCCATATAAGTAAATGCAAGATAAATACACAAGTCATTTCAGTTCGTGGTAGAAGGGAAATAGCAACAACCAGGGGAATTAAGGAAGGATTCCTGTAGGGTGTAGCACTTGAACTGAACACTAAAGAGAACTAGAAGTTCCAAAGGGTGGAGATGAGGAGAAAGAACATTCCAGGCTTGGGGGATAGTTGTGCACAGGCACAGAGGTGAAGGAATAAAAGGGAGGAAGGAAGGAGGAAAGGAAGGAAAGAAGCAAGGAAGGAAGGAAGGGAGGAAGGGAGGGAGGGAGGAAGGAAGGAAGGAAGGAAGGAAGGAAGGAAGGAAGGAAGGAAGGAAGGAAATCAATAAATGAGGGAATAAGTAGAAAGACCACAAAATTTAGAATAACAGGTACTGAATTCAAATTTGAGTTCTGTTACTTACTGCCCCTTGAGTAATGATAATAATGATAGACATTTGTGTAATGCTTTAAAAAGTTTGCCAAGTGGGGCGGTTAGATGGCACAGTGAATAGAGCACCGGCCCTGGAGTCAGGAGGACTTGAGTTCAAATGTGACCTCAGACACTTAACACTTACTAGCCATGTGACCTTGGGCAAGTCACTTAACCCCAACTGCCCTGTCCTCCCCCTCAAAAAAAAAGCAAAAAGTTTGCAAAGTATTGAGCCTCACAATAAGGTGACCTATGGGTTACATACTTTCTATAGGTATTATTTTCTCATTTTTATATGAGGGAACTGATGGTCTTAGAGGAAAAATGACTGGTTATGGACACGTGGCTAGTATGTACCAGAGACAGGATCTGAACTCCTGCTTCTTGACTACAAATCCAATACTGTATTTCTCTACCCTTCTGGGCCTCAATTTTCTAATCTATAAAATTAGGACATTGGACTTGGTGACCCATAAGATTCTTCCAGCTCTAAATATATGATTCTATAAATTAATAATCCTCTGACACTGCATCACCCTGGTGCCCTCACATGTGGACCATTGCACTAACCACTGGTGGGTCTGCCTGCCTCAATCCTCTCCCCACTCCAGGCCATCCTCCATTCAGTCACCAAAGTGATTTTCCTAAATCGCAGGTCTGATTTTGTCACCCCACCCCACCTCTATTCAGTCAAAGCCAGTGACTCCCATAGGATGGGATATAAAATCCTCTGGAGTGCAAAGTCTTCACAGCCTAATCCCATTCTCTTTCTCATTTTCCACCTTACACCCTTCCTCTATCATACCTTCCCTCTTTTAATTATTTCCTGTTTATCTTCTCTATAACTTCTTTGTATGTATTTGTTTGCTTGTTTTTCCCCATTAGATTGTGAGCTCCCAGAGGGCAAGGACTGCCTTTTGCATTCTTTGTAGCCCTAGCCTTTACAGAGTGCCTAGCACAGGGTAGGTGCTCAGTAAATGTTCATTGACCGACTGAGAAAGTCAAAGTTACAACAATTCAGACCTTTCATTCTAGGATAATCTAGAATGAGGTCCTACTGCTTTGTTTGGCCCAGACAGGACATTTCCTCGTGATGACAGAGAAGAATGGTCTCAGTTCTGTGAGTTACAGCTGAGGGAGTGAGCCGGGGCTGGGAGCCAGCTTAACAATAGACAGCAGGGAGAGCACTGGGGGCTGGTAAAGCCCTTAGCATCTTATCTCATCTGATTTCCACAAATACCCTGGGAGGTAGCTGCTGTTATTTTACAGATGAAACTGACTTGCCAAGAGAACAATGACTTGCCAAGGGTCTCATGGCCATTAAGTGACTGAGGCAAGATTCCCACTCAGGTCTTCCCGACTCCAGATTCAGCATTCTACCCATTGCACCACCATGATGGATCCATCATAGACAGCATTTACAGAGCACTTGGAGGTTTGCACAACACTTTACAAACACTATTGCATTTGATCTTCACAGGAACCCTGGAAGGCAGATGTATCATTATTATTTTTACACATGAGGAGACTGAGGCAGACAGTGGCTAAGTGACTTCCCAGGGTCACACAGTTAGTGCTGGGAGGCTGGTTTCGAACCCAGATCTTCTTAACTCTATGTTGGGAAGCACTCCATCCCCTGCACCACCTACTGACACTGTGTCAGAGAAAGGTCTAAAAACCCAAGCACTTCTCATCCTACAGTCACCTCTCTAGTCATTACTTCTGCTGCTGAGGGTATTGTGGTTGAATTGTTTTTCAGTCCTGTCTGACTCTTTGGGGTCCCTTTTGTGGGGGGCCTTGATAAAGACACTGAAATAGTCTCCCATTTCCTTCTCAGGCTCATTTTATAAGAAAACTAAGGCAAAGAGGGTGAAGTGACTTGCCCAGGGTCACACAGCTTGTAAGTGTCTGAGGTGAGAATTGAACTCAGGAAGATGAGTCTTCCCGATTCGAGGCATGGCACTCTATCCACCGTGCTACCTAACTACCCACACTGAGAGTATTACCAACAGTGGATTTCAGCTGCCTATTAAGAAAGTACTATGTGGACATGTTATTATTTTTTTAAAGAAAAGCTGATATCCTGGCCCGGTTCTGGGTATTATCTTGTTGAGCAATATCTCAGACAAAACTAATGACAAAAAGAAAAAAGGGCATTTGCCCTCATAACCGAATCACAGGGATCATCTGCCAAGATCTAAGACTGAGCAAAGCTTAGTGAGGCTTTAGCTAGATAGACCAACGCATCTGGGAATCCCTCTCAAATAGCAGGAACTGTGTGTGTGTGTGTGTGTGTGTGAGAGAGAGAGAGAGAGAGAGAGAGAGAGAGAGAGAGAGAGAGAGAGAGAGAGAGAGAGATGGCAGGAGGAAGCATAGTGGGGTGGAGGGAAAGAGATCTTGGATGGAAGTCACAAGATCTGGATTCTAGTCTTGGCTTTGCCAATGAATGGCTGTGAAACTATAGTCAAGCTCCCTCCCCTGTCTGAGCTGGTTTCCACCTCTAAAAAACTAGGAAAGTTAACTTAACTCTTAACTTTGATACTCTATGATTCTATGGGAGCCAGGTAAGGAAGGAACTGATCTATTAGTGAGAGACCTCTGGTCCCTAGAGAAAGGAGCAGATAGGTTGACCCAGGACACACTAGCAGAAGGAATCCCTTTTCTCCTCATTTTCATTCATCTCCATCTCCCTCCCCAGGGTCACAAAACATAAAGTTGGAACGGATTCCAGAAATTATCCAGTCCTACCCCCTTCATGTTACAGAGGTGGAAACTGAGGCCCAGGAAAGGTAAGTGATTTGACCAAGGTCACACAGGTAGTTTCAGTGGTGGGATTTGAATCCAGACCTGGCAACTTTCTTCTGTTCCTTCTACATAGATACTATGTCCTCTGCATGGCTGATCCTGGGACAAGTCTCTGCCAATGCTTACAGCTCTGAGTTAGGGCCTTCCTTGCATCTTGAGTTCCCTCCACCCAATAACCCTTGCTGTCTCACTGGTCCTTAGAGATAAGTCCTACCTCTAGACAGACTAGAAGCCCTCCAGGCCAGGCCTAGGCCTCACTCCTCCCCTCCTCCTATCTCCTTCTGGCACAGGACTAGCCTGGGGGGGGGGGGGGATAGGGAGAGAGGATCCAGCCAAAAGCTCAGTGGGTAAGCCCCAAGGGACACTGTACAACTTTTCACTGGGGGTCTGGTTGTGGGGGCTCTGCAGGAACAGGATTGGGGGGTGGAGGGGAGACAGAGCCAGGAGCTCTGGACCCAACAAACCTGTGAGATGGGTCAGTGTGAGCATTGTTCATCCCACTTTATAGATGAGAATCCTGAGACTCTTCCAGACTCCATGACAATCACACCCACCCAACAAGCCCAACCTCACCTTGCACCTCAGTGGCTGCCTATCCAGTCTCGTCTGATCTCCTTGTCTGCCAGCAATCTTGGTAGATCAGTGCTGTTATTATCCTATATTTCCACTTGAGATAACTGAGGGTCAGAGGCCAGGGTCCCAGCCATTAGGGGTTAGAGGAAGAATGCAAACCTAGGCTCCCCACTCACCCCAACCCCACACAGTGGCTCCATCGCCTCTGCAAGGCTGGCCCTCTCTCCTATGTACATTCACAACCCCTCCCCACACACACACAGAAACATACTCCCTACAACAACCTCATTACACCTGTCTGGCCTGCTCCAATCCTGGTGGGAACAGCCCAGTCTCTCTGGGCAGATTGATTTATCCAACTAATTAGCCCCAATTAATATTAATACACATTCTTCTCCCAGGCTGTCAGAACCTGACAGGAGGGCCTGGCTATAATCAATCTCCCCATCACCGGCATCCTGGTGACGCTACCGGCTGGGACAGCAGCACGAGGCTGGAAATAGACTGACCTTCCTGGCCTGGGGCTCCATGGGCCTGGCTTAGACACTGGGCCCCTCACTGTTCTGTCTGGGCCAGGGCCCTCTGGGCCCCCCACCTGCCACCCCCACCCCAGGGACATGGAGCTGATTATAAATGATGGCCACAGGCCGTGGGGCTGCCAGTGGAGGCCTTCACCACAGCAGGAAGGATCTGAGTTAGACCTAGTGAGGGCCGCCCCAATGGCAAGGGCAGTCTGACTGCCGCAAATGAGGGGTCAGAAATAACTTGTTCACAGAAGAAGGCTGGGCTGAGAGGGAGCAGGGAAAGATGGGGCCTCCCTTTTTGAGGCACTGTCCCAAGGACCAGCTTTTAGGCTGCTTTGGTTGGTCCTATGGGGCAGAACCAGGAGCAGTGATGGGGGTAGGGAGAAGGAAGCCAATTCAGGCTGGACATCAGGAGAAACTTCCCACCAATGAGAGACATCCAGAATCAGATTTGGCAGCCCAAAGGAGGTCTCCAAGCAGAAGCCAAAGCCAGATGGGGCCTTGTTAGGGGAGTTCTTAGAGGGGATTCTCACTCAGAACCAGAGGCTTTTCAGGTTTCTTCTAGCTATGAGATTCTGGAACTCTGTGAATGTGACCCCAATAACCTGGCCCAGCTGAATGTTCACATCTACCTTGGGTGAGGGATGGCTCAGGGGAGAAAAGAGAGACCTGGGTGGGAAGTCAGAAGATCTGGGTTTAAAACTTTACTTTGGTATAGCCATGTGTAATAAGAATGTAAATTTTAAAGATCTTCCCTGCCCCTAGGCTAA
>NW_027185852.1:28979934-28994136 GCF_028583685.1 Petaurus breviceps papuanus
ATGTGGAAACCCAGATGTTGACTGGGTATGGATGTAATGGTTGGACAATTTGGAAATCTGTCTACTTGATGTTTCTGTCTTGATAATTATGCCTGTATACTTTGAGGTTCAGGGTGCTGACCTTTTCTCCTGAACAAGGTAAACGATATATGTCTGACTGATTAAAGTAAGCTTGTTAACCCATTTTGAGTTGCTTTCCTTTAACAAAGCAGATCCAAGAACCTGTATGGGCAGCAAACCCTGAGGACGCTTGGGGTGCTTGCTGCTACACCATGACAAATCATTCCCTCTCTGGGCCTCAGTGTCCTCAACTATAATATCAAGGGATTGAACCTGATGCCCTCCAAAGTTCCTTCTGGCTCTAAAGCCCATGTTAAAGCCTGGTCCCCCCGCCCGGGACTTCTTGCAGTTAATGTTCCATCACCCCATACACATCCCAAGTATTTCCTACAGTTTTTCCCCCTCTTTTGGGGACAGGGGGACACGAGCATCAGTGAAGCCTAAGATTACAAGTCTTCGGTCCTCTCTAACTTTCAAACTGAGGTCCCAAGAAAAGCTGGGGGGACATTCTATTGGTTGATGAGTGGGGAGTCAAAGTCAGGGCTCTGAAAATGACACTCCCCTGCTCTGAGACCTTCACTGGCTCTCCCACTGACCCAGGTCAAAGCCAAGTCCTTGTCTGCCTCCAACCTCATCTCCCATTGTTTGTTCACCGACAACCCCTCTTACATACCCTCTGCCTCAGTCAGGCTGACTCTATCATCCCCATCCCTTATACATGTCAGATTCATCTTTCCCTCCAAGTCTTTGTTCAAATCCCCCGAAGGTCCAAAGCACTTTTCTCTTTCCCTATTACTGGTGGCATGGTGGATAGAGCTCTGAGCCTGGGTCAAGAAGACTTGAGTTCAAATCTGAGCTGATACTAGCTGTGTGACTCTGGGCAAGTCACTTAATCTCTGCCTGGCTTACTTAGTTTCCTCACCTGTAAATGAGGATAATAACAGTAACACTTATCTCCTAGGGTTGTTATAAGAATCAAATGAAATTTTTTGTAAAGTGCTTAGTACAGCACCAGGTGCACAATAAATGTTTTTTCCTTCCTTCTTTCCTACTATTTCAGGAACTCCAGAAGTCCCTGACTTTTGGAGCCCCTTGAGGGCAGGTCTGGGTCTGTTCCCCCCCACTCCATCTCCTGCCCCCCACATGCTCACAGGGCACCTAAGTTCAGGAAATAGGGGAGATTAGTGAAGGCTCAAGGTGGGGAGGGGGAGTGAGATAAAACCCAAGACCTTTCCATGGAGGGTCAAGTTGACCTCAGCCAATCCTTGCCTGCCCCTACATCTTTCAAAGGTCCCTGGTGATGTCTAGGACCTAATGCCCCAATTTTCCCTTGGATCATGAATCAAAACCCCTCAACCCACCAAAAAGCAAGCTGAGCCTACTGCCTCTGACTCATCCCTGGGGACAGACAGAAGATACTCTAGACTAGATTTCAAGGGTCAGACCTCAGTGGAGGGTGCACTCCTAGGGTAGGGGAGCCCTGGGCTAGCAGCCAGCACCCCCACTGACTCTCTGTGGGGCATCATTAAAATCCTCCTCCTCTCTGGCTTCCTGCTGGGCAAAATGAGGCTAACAATATGAGCTCTCCCCTGGCCCCCAGCAGCATTGTGTGCAAGACCCAATGAGGGTGATTTATATAGCAGCTCTTTTTGTGGTGTCAAAGAATTGGAAATGGAGGGGATGCCCACCAACTGGGGAGTGACTGAACAGGTTGTGGTATATGAATGCAATGGAATACTATTGTGCTATAAGAAATGATGAGTAGGGGGCGGCTAGGTGGCACAGTGAATAGAGCACTGGCCCTGGAGTCAGGAAGACCTGAGTTCAAATCCGACCTCAGACACTTAACACAAAAACTAGCTGTGTGACCTTAGGCAAGTCACTTAACCCCAATTGCCCTCCAAAAAAAAGGTAAAAAAAAAAAAGAAATGATGAGTAGTCAGACTTCAGAAAAACCTGGAAAGACTTATATGGACTGATGCTGAGTGAAGTGAGTAGCCCCAGAAGAACATTGCACACAGTAATAGCAACATTGTATGATGATCAACTCTGAATGACTTCACTATTCTCAGCAATACAGTGATCCAAGACAGTTCTATAGGACTTATGTTGAAAGATGCTGTCCATCTCCAGAGAAAGAATTGGTAGAGCCTGAATGCAGATCAAAGACACTTATCCTTTGCTTTCTTTATTTTTCTTGGGTTTGGTGTTTTGGAGGTTTGTTTTTTTTGTGTGTGTTTTCTTTCACAGAATGAGTTACATGGAAATGCGTTTTGCATGACTACACATGTATAACCTGTGTCAAATTGCTTGCCTTCTCAACGGGGGAGGAAGGGAGAGAATTTGGAATGCAAAATTTGAATAAAAAAGAATGTTAAAATTATTTTTATGCTTTTCCCCCAACTCCTCCATATTCCAGTGAGCTGCCAAAATGATGAACACAAAAGGAAAAAGGAGAGGAACATGATACATGTTTTTTAGGCCCTTTCGAAAACATAGTGTTGTCCCTTTGGCTACATATATGCAAATATACAAGAAAGGTGATACTGTAGATCTCAAGGGTATGGGCATAGTTCAGCAAGGAATGCCCCACAAATGTTACCATAGCAAGACTGGATGGGTTTATAATGTTACTCAGCATGCTGTAGGCACTGTTGTAAACAAACAGATTAATTAAGGGCAAGATTCTAGCCAAAAGAATTAATGTGCGTATTGAGCATATTAAGCATTCCAAGAGCAGAGATAGCTTCCTGAAGCGGGTAAAGGAAAATGATCAGAAGAAGAAGAAAGCCAAAGAAAAAGGCACTTGGGTTCAACTGAAACTCCAGCCTGCTCCGCCCAGAGAAGCACACTTTGGGAGAACCAATGGCAAGGAACCTGAGCTGTTGGAACCAATCCCCTATGAATTCATGGCCTAAGTGACTAAAAAAAGAACAATAAAAAAAAACTTGGATTATGGAAAAAAAATTATTTTTACATGTGATTGGGAAAAAATAAACATTAAATAAGTTTTTTTTTTTTTAAGATCCAGTAAGGATGATGGATGTTAATTATTGCCTCTTAAGTTCTTAAGAAACCCTATGTGTATTTACTCTAGAGAGGAGAAAATGTGATAAAAAGCCCAAGGGCTTGGAGTCAGAAGACCTGGGACTGGAACCTTGGACCACTCCTTCGCCCTCTCAGTCTCAGTTTCCTCCTCAGTAAAGAGAGGCATAACATCTGCACTATCTCCTTCAGAAGACCACTGTGAGGTCATTGTTTGGTCAGTGGTTAAAATACTAGAGAAATGGGAGCTGGGCATTTTCCTTGTGTCTTTTCCTCTCTGTGGGCCTCGGTTTCTCCCTCTGTCAAATTAAAGCCCTGGTCTAAGTAGTGTACGTCTTTGCCAGCTGAAACAATTTCTGATTGAACTATCAATACCTGTGGCATGCACAAGGTCCCCACCTCCTTGGAGAGTCCCTGTGTACCAAAGCTTCTCACCTCCCCCCAAGCTGCCCTGGAGATGGAAGGATCCTGTCCTTGGATGTCAGAATTGCTCTAAGTACAGTCTGCCTTCCAGGTTCCCAGCTGGTCCTAGTGCCTGGGGGGGTGGGGGTAAGAGGAGGGGAGAAGGCAGGGTGGGTGTGTCTGGGTGGGGCCCCCAAGGAGGGTTACCTCTTGCTTTAGTCGTTCAATTGCAGCCTCCATCTTCTTCAAGGCCACCTCTCTCCTCTTCTGGGCCTCTCTGATCTTGGCCCGGGCCTGGGCTTTGGCCGCCCATTTCCGAAGCAGACAAGTGCCAACCGCAATGACCAGCAGGGCTAAAAAGAAGGAGAGCAGGAACTGGCCTAACTTCTGGAGTGCCTCGGAGACTCCTTCCTGGTACAACATCCTACAACCAGTCAACAGAGAGAGGCCTGGGTTAGGCTGGGCTAGACTGGGGCTGGGCTGCCTGGATTATCCAACCACTCTACTGCTACCCTGGGTTCCCTGGTCAAGCTGCCCCAAGTCAGGTGCTGGACCCAGTGACCTCAAGCTCTGATGCTTTGGATTCTCTGGGGCCATGTTCTGGAACCGCGGTGGAGAAAATGATGAGGCAGGCAGTGAGACTTCTGTCCTGGGAAGGGTTCTGAGCATCCCATTTTTTGCTTGCCAACAAGTGGCTCAATCAGGCCTCACCCAACCTCGGCTTTGCACCAAGGGTGGACCTCACTAGAAGCTAGCCCTGGAGACTGCAGGTGACAATCTCTCGGCAGCTGCTGGCCATCCTCAATTCTTCCCCCTCCTCTGCTGTCTAGTCTCTTTTTAAGCAGGTCACCAAGTGCTACATTTGGTGACATCTAGCCCCAGGCTGGCATTTAGGAGGACTTGTGGCCTTCTGGTGCCAACCTACCTGTACTGTTGTTCAGGAAGACCCCCCGCCAAGGGAGGCAGGTACAGTGGGAGAAGAGAAGCTGGCAGCAGCAGGGAGAAGGGAGATTTAGGCATGGGGAGGAGCCCAGCCCAGCCCCCAGAGTCCAGTGATGATTGGGGGTAAGAAGGAGACTGTCCTGAGTTACTGCCCTTGGTCCTTCCACCTGCAGCCTTATGCAACTGATGAGAAACTGAACAGGTCCCAGATACAGAGCAGGGCAGGACATTTTTCCCCAATTTGGCCTCTTCTGGGACTCAGGACCAAAGGGTTATCATGCAGTCAGTCAATAAGCATTGATTAAGTGCTTACCACATGACAGGCACTGTGGGGTCCCTGCCCTCAAGGAGCTCCCAGTCTACTGGGGGAGACCGCACATACGGAAGGAGTAAATGGATGGCAATGTCAGAGGGAGCCACTAGGGAGGAAGACTACCTGGAAATGCTCCTACAGAGTGAGCCGGGACCTCCATTTAAAGAGGGGACCTAGCACGTGGGCCAGTCCCCATGCCTGGCACCTTCTCTGGCCTCCTGTCCAGGTCCCTTTTATGTGCACTCTTCCCCCATGAGATTGTAAGCTCCTCAAGGGCAGCAGGCCACTCATTTCTATTTGCATCCCCAGAGTTTAGCAAAGTACCCGGCACATAGTAGGTCTTAATAAATATTTCTTGACTGACTGATTTGAGTCTTAAAGGAAGTCAGGGAAACAGGCTGAGATAAGGAAAGTGAGCATGCCAGGTGTGGAAGGTGTGTGGGACAGAGACCACTACCAAAAAAAAATCAATACAAAGATGTAGATAACTGAAAGCAGAAATGAGTGTATTGCTTCCTCATGAGAAGGGTATCCCCCTCATCGCTCTACTGGTGCCGGGCAGGTAAGTACAAACTGATTCTGGAAAGCAAGGTCCCTTTATACCCTAACACACATGCCCCCCAGCCCCCTTCCCCTTATCCCATTGACTGATCTTCAATGCCCACAATCTAATCGAAGTGAGAATCTCACCCAGCAACAAAGAACAAAGGCAGTTACACAAGTCTGAAGACAAGAAAAGGTGGGAATTTCTGCGAGAGTTTATAAGAGTGCACAGTTTAGGTTGTGTTGCAAAGCATGGCTAACTACAGATGTTATTCTGTGCTTCAATAATGCAAACACTATTAACCCTTCTGAGGAGGCTTCACTTCTGAGAAATCATCCCTCCCAATCCCCCCTCCTATTTGTTACAACGTGAAGACTGCTCACACCATTACTGGAAGGCCTCTTCCACTAATTCTTCTTGAGAATCCCCATCAGGGTGATCTCACTGGGCACCCAACCCTGGCTTTTCAGAATCATCAGTTTAAAATCTCCTTTCCCTTCTATTTTCACCAATTGGCACAAGGAGTCTTTGACCATTCCTCTTATCAGTTGCATCATACAGGGGAGACACATTGGGAGTAGGATAATTCCACTAAAATCTGGCAGGAGGAACCCAAGGGTGTGCTTCCATCAGGACCCATGAAACCAGGAAATCCCAGAGGTATTGAAGGGAGAATTCCATGTCTGGGTGGGGACATGTGTCAATTACCTAATGTTTTGGGTAATAGTTTTAACTACTTCCCCATTTTTATACAACCACTGAAAAGGTTTAGCTTCCCACAGACACCTCCTTCTTCTGTTAGTAAATAAATCCTGGCTGCTAAGAACCTATGCAGGATTTAATGGTACCAGGACCCAGGGCCAACTCCTGAGTGCTGCTTGGGGCCCACCACAAATCCAGCAGTTGGTTAAATTAAAACTCTCTGCTGCACTCTCCATTAATTGAATATACCAATTCACTTGGTTTAGGGGTAGAGGACAACATGCTAATCCCAGAACTGATGCCTAGGGACCAGAGGCAAAAGAAGATACCTGCAGCAAAGCAAAGCAAGGGCATAGCAACCGAGAGAAGCAATAAAACCACAACAATTCTCTAGGTCATGAATGGGTCGATCACTTTTTCTTTTTTTTATACACATTTGTTTTTAAAACTTTGAGTTCCAGATTTTTTCCTTTCTTCCTTCTTCACCCACCCCCCACTGGGAAGATAAGAAATTCAATATGGACTGTACATGTGTAGTTACACAAAACATTTCCATAGCAGGTATATTGTGAAAGACTTGACTATATTTCCCTCCATCCTATCCCACCCCCCACTTATTCTATTTTCTCCTTTGACCCTATTTCTCTTCAAAAGTGTTTGCTTCTAACTATGCTCTCCCCCAATCTGCCCTCCCTTCTATCATCCCCCCTCTTATCTCCTTCCCCCCTGCTTTCCTGTAGGGTAATTGAGTGTGTGTGTTATTCCCTCCTTAAGCCAGGTTCAATGAGAGTAAGGTTGACCCATTCCCTTTCACCTTCCTGTTCTTCCCCTCCATGGTAACAGTGTTCTCTTGCCTCTTTTTACCCTAATTTATCTCTCCCTTTCTCCTTCTCCCAATACATTCCTCTTTCACCTCTTAATTTTTTTTTAGATATCATTCCTTCCTATTCAACTGATCCTGTGCCCTGTCTATGTATACACGTACACACATATACACAACTCACATATGCACTTATATACACATATACCCTCCTATACATACATATGTATATGTACATATTCCCTTCAACTATCCTCATACTGAGAAAAGTCTCATGAGTTACAATGATCGTTTTTCCATGTAGGAATGGAAATAGCTCAGCTTTAATAAGCTCCTTGTGATTTCTTTTCCCTACTTACTTTCTCACGCTTCTATTCAAAGTCAGTTTTAAGGTTCCAGGATCTGGTGACAGCCAGTCCACTGGGCCGGGGCTGGCACTGGTCCCTTCGCTCGAGTGTGATAAGTCCAACCTTCTTCTTTGGTTCAAACAGCAGTGTCAGCAGTGAGGAGCATCTGATATGGGCCTTCCCAGGCAGGAGTCAGCTTTTCTTCCTTCCAGGTTTAGATCCACACCCAGTCACCAGACTGGGACCTATGAACTGGAAACCCCTGGGGAGGTGTTTGAGCAATCATTCCCTTCTTTAGTAGCACTAATAATTGATGTGCTAAAGATTGTATCTATTCCCTACCGAATCTCTCTATCAGGAGGAGTGAGGAGAGATTAAAGGGTTGTGCGGGATAGGGGTGACCATAAAGAAGTTCATGGGGTTAAATCAATGTCCCTCCAGGGCATTGTCCTGATCCTAAGGAGTGTTAGGGGTAAACATTTTGTTCAGGGCAACTGAGTCTCCACCATTAGTTTAGTTAATTGTTTCTTGATTTCCTGATTCACTCTTTCTACCTTGTCAGAAGAAGGAGGGTGCCAGGGGGTATGGAGTTCCCAGGATATCTCTAAAGTTCACATAAAACTTTTGCTGTGAAATGGGACACTTGATCCGAGTCTATACTCTCCACCAGCCCATAACTAGGGATTATTTGTTCCAACAAAGTTCTAGTAATTGTAGAGGCAGTAGCCTGTGCAAGAGGAAAGGCTTCCACCCGTGACGTGAGGTAATCCACAATGACCAACAGGTATCTTAGTTGTCCTGCCAGGGGCACCTCAGTGAAGTCCACCTGTATACTTTGAAAGGGCCTGATACCTGGAGGCCGCCCTCCCATTGGAGTCTGGCACTGTATTTGTTTGTCCTTTGACACACAATGCAGCCATTGACCATTTGGCGTGCCAATGCGCATGTTCCAGGACATACATACTGGGTCAAGCTGCATCACACAGGTTCTGGACATCCCAGTGGCTGCCCTAGTGCAGGTGTCGTAAAATCTGTCTCACTAGGCTTATTCAGTACCCCAGGCCCGTCAGGAAGGAGCTACCTTCCTTGAGGGTCTTTTGCAGCACCTAGATCTACTGCTTGTTCTTCTTCCCCAGTCAGGAGTGGGGAGTCAGACTTGGATCAAGGGAGGGGATAAGACCCAATATAGGTGCCTCTCTCAATTTTAATTCTCCAGCCCTCCGGGCCTCCTCATTCGGTTGTACCTGGTTTTCCCATTGCCCACCCTCAGGGAAGTGAGCAGACTGCCGGGTCAGCTCCACCCTCCCCCAGTGGACCTCTGCCCTTTCCCAGTCAGCTTACCTGCACGGAGGTGGGTGGGCTTCTGGGTCAGGGAGGCTTGGCACCGGTGAGAATTTCAAGGTGTGTACTGACCAATTACTGTTTTTGGCTTCTGCAAGTTTTTGCTTACATAATACCTAACCCTTGGTCCTGGCCTCCCTTTAAATCGCTGCTATACCACCCGGCACGGTGGGGTGGTACCTCGCTCGTCAGCCTGCCGTGTGGCCTCATCAGCCAACATGGCATATAATAAAGGGTCCAATTCTAAATTGTTAGTTGGGTCTGGCTAGAGTTTTATGGGTACCACAATCCACCAGTCAGTTTCCCCTAGCCTCAAAAGAATTTCCCTTTTGACAGCCATTCACATGTATCAGAGCCACCACCAGAGGGAGCTGTACTTGCTTTAACAAGGTGTCATGAACCAATTCTTTTCCTTTACTATTTCCCATACCCCTCTCCTCCCAAATCTTTAGATCTTACAAGTCCTTCTAAAGAAGGGCAGGGCTTGGACAAAAAAAAGATGGAGAAGGAGGAGACTTTGAGCACACTGCTTCAGCTTCCTTATTTAAAAAACCTTTCTGAGTAAGCCATCTACTTTAAGCCTATCAGAGTCCCACCCAGGGACTCATAAAATCCACTAAAGGTCTGAATTGAAGATTCATTCAGTAAAATTACCAATTTTCTTTTAGCAAAACAATTTTAACTGAAACTTCCTTGTAAACAAGGACAAGCGGCTTAAATTACAATATTTCAAAATATTACAACACATAGTAAACTACTTCTCATATAACACAGATAATACAACTGTTTATTCAGTTACACAGTAAGAGACTATAAACAAGTATCACGTAACTAAATTTAACTTTAAAATCAAAACCAATTAATTGCCAATCTGGTGGCCTTAATTTAGTCTTTTTCCTTTACACAGAAACAAGTAAATTTAGCTTACACCATTTACACTCAAATAGCTTTTGTTTTATCCCATATATTATGCCAAGCACCTTTACAATTATGTTATTCCCATAAAATCCGTAGGATATGGATTCACTATCACCATCCCTTATTGAACAGTAAACTAAGGTAAATAAAACTTTCTTGGGGCCATACAGTGAATCAATTTCTTGATGCCAAATAACAATATGCACCTTTTTTGATTATATAACTATACCTTTCTAAGTTCTAATACCCTTGGCCCTCTAAAAGGAAATATTATCCACACTTTTATATATTTTCTTAATATTTCAGTTCCCCATTCACATTTTCCTGGGAAAGTTTACAAGCAGTTTGAAATTATCTATTATAATCAGGTTAGGGGGCAGCTAGGTGGCGCAGTGAGTAAGAGCACCGGCCCCAGAGTCAGGAGACCTGGGATCGGTTCCGGCCTCAGATACTTGGCACCCACACAAAAAATAACTGGCCATGTAACCTTGAGCAAGTTACTTAACCCCAATTGCTTAAAAAAATATATCAGGTTAGTTTAAAATATGCTGAGACAATATTCTCACTGCTTCTTTTAGTTCTAGGAATCATTACAAATCACAGTTATCTATATCTTTACCATAATCAATGCCCATCTTTAAAATCAAATTCAATAGCCACCCAATTTCAGCATTTCCACTTAAAACAAAAATTCCCTTCTTAAAAGCAAAAATAACCCTTCAAATATGGGAATTCCTTAATATTAATTCCCAAAATATTATAAATTTCACAAATATCCAAATTAACATACATAAATATATCCTTAGATGAAACAGACTTGTAAAATCACAACTCTTATCTTTTTCCCAGGATTTTCATCTGTGAAATAAGGGTCCAGCAACACAGCAACTTTTGTACCAAGTTCATAAGAACTTTTAGGTTACTTAACAGCTTCTTAATAACATTTAGATAAGAGAAGTTGCTTTAAAAAAAAAACATCCCATTATCTATTTAGGTGAATGTATTTTTAAATCACCTAGCATAGAAAATAAACTATTAACTTTAAACCACTGTATACATTTTCATGATAGCTCAGATTTCCAATGGACAATCTACTATCATAGTAAATATCAGTAGCATTATTACATTTATACCCAAATATAATAGTTTCACATTTTTATCACATCCCTTCAAAAGTCAATTCATATACAACAAAATTCAATTTGAAATTGCTTTAACACTAATTTCTACATTTTACAATCATATTTATCTATATAGCTCTCTATTTTTTTTAAGTCCAATACTTCTGGTCTTTAAAAAAAAAACAAACCTGCTCTGTATAACCTCTTTAAAAAGCTAAAATCCTTTCTCCTCTCCAAGCTCCCAATCAAAACTGGCCAAGGCATTAATTTCTCACTCCTATTCTTCTGAGACATTTGCAAAAAGTTTTAATCAGATTAACTAAAGGGTTTAGCCCAGGCCAAAAAGACCTAACAAGATGTGGCCAACTCCCCTTTTAAGCAGAAATCTTGGGAGTTTAACAATCAATTGTACCAATATCTTTACATTCAATAAAACCCTCCTATAGATGCATCCTGAAAGATGAATAGATATAATGACACAAATAAAATTTCAAAGTATTAGAAAAATTCAATTCTCAGTTACTACAGGGTTCCCAGATATTAAAGTTCCCAGATTTAAATTAGCCTTAATAACAATTTATCCAATGTCTTTCCTTCCTTCTTTTATCCTTGGATAGAAAATTATTACTTTTAACCCCACATAAATGTGATAGTCCATAAACCTCCCAACTAGCAGACATTAATATATATCTTGAAAATCACCCTTTCAAATTTTAGGTTTCTCATTTACTTAACATATAGATATGCTCTCTCAAAGCACACACAGAGACATAACACAAAGACCCAAACACAAAACAAGTCCTGCTCCTAGGCACCTTTCTTTTTATAATTTGGTAATTGATTCCAATTGCTTAACCTTACCCCTGGCAGGCTATCTTTTGGAACATCTGGAAAGGGGCTATGCTTCTGACCATCCACTTTTAACTGGGACTTCCCCATGGCTCACCAGTTCTTTCCTGTTGAGGTTCACTATATCTAGCCAAGGGATAGAGGCTCACTAGTTCTTGTTCTCTTTTGAAAACTCACTAATCTTGCTCCCTTATGGGAGAGGAGGCTGGCTAGATCTTATCAAGGGCTCACTAGTTCTTTGTTTCTGTGGAAAGCTCACCCATCTTGCCTTCTCACCACACTAAGCTCAGCCTTGTTTCCCCTCCCTAGTCACCCAGAGACTCATTAGTTCTTGCCCCTGTTATAGGGGCTCACTGATCTTGTCTTACCTGGGTCTGTGTGCACAGGACTTAGGTGACCGGCTCAAATTCTTCAGTGGGTGGTGGTTGTTGTGCCCTTCCCAAAATTTCCTCTTTCAGCTGACTGTCCTTCTTTGGCTCCATTCCTTAAAAGTGAAAGGAAACTCCCAGACCATTCCCTGGACCACTGGCAAATGGCTGGCGGACGCCTATTCTAGGATTGTCTGGGAGACCCTTCCCCAGATAAGGGGATCCTGGATGAGCCCCTCAAAACTGTGTGGGACAGAGAACACTACCAAAAAAAAAAAATCAATACAAAGACTTAGATACCTGTAAGCAGAAATGAGTTTATTGCTTTCTCATGAAGAAGGGTACTGCCCCTCGTCTCTCTAATGGTGCCGGCCAGGGAAGTACAAATTGATTCTGGAAAGCAAGGTCCCTTTATACCCTAACATGAGCCCCTCCCCAACTCCCTTCCCCTTATCCCTTTGACTGGTCTTCAGGGGCCACTATCTATTCCTGGGAATCTTCCCCAGCAACAAAGAACAAAGGCAATTACACAAGTTTGCCTGGAGACAAGAAAAGGTGGGAATTTTTGCAAGAGTTTGCAAGAGTGCACAGTTTAGGTTGTGTTGCAAAGCATGGTTTTACAACCTAACTACAGATGTTATTCTTTTTTTTTTTTTAAGCAATTGGGGTTAAGTAACTTGCTCAAGGTTACACAGCCAGTTATTTCTAGGTGTGGTGCTAAGTATCTGAGCCTGGATTCGAACCCCAGCTCATCCCGACACTGGGGCCAGTGCTCTTACTCACTGTGCTACCTGGCTGCCCCTACAGATGTTATTCTGAAAGAGAGTAAACTGTGTTTCAATAATACAAAAACTACTAACCCTTTTGAGGAGGCTTCACTTTTGAGAAATCATGCCTCACAAAGGCAACAAGTTCAAAGTCACGAGAAGGAAACTTGAAAACATTGAGTCTAATTGGCCCATTCTACAGATGGGGCAACTAAGGGCCCAGAGAAAGGAAAGACATTTGCCTAAGATCTAACAAGTTAATGGTTATAATTCTGTCTCACATTTAGAGATTCTAAGAGGGAGCTGTGAGGAGAAAGAATATTCCAGTAATGGGGTCATAAAAAGTTGGTCATGGCTGAACAACTGAACACAACAACAAATAAATGTTAACTATTATTACTACTGTTAATTTTAATGCTATTGGCTCAAGCTCCTCTTCTGTTGCCTTTTCCCCAATATCGATCAACAGTGTCTCTCTTACTTTATTGATTGATCCAGTATTTTTTAATCGCCCCAGTGTCATTTAGTCAATTAATATCAATTAACTCTTTAAAAAGAGATGTTTATTGAGAAAATATAGGAAGAGATACAAATGTATGCCCCCCAACTCCTGAGGGACACACTCTCAGCTATACTACCTCAGTCTACCTTAAATCAATCTGCTACAAGGAATTCACCCCACCAAGTTCACTTCCAAATGCAGCCCACACTAGGACAGAATTGGACCTTGCTGCAATAAGACATAGTATGTCAATGGTCATCTCGTGCTGATGTTAACCAATACTGGTATCAATTCCATTTCCTGGATCTTTTGCGATAGCATAGGCCCTACACCAAAGGAAAGACGATCCAGTCCAAAGGAAGAAGCAATGCCTTGCTGGGTACTCACAGGCTGCATGATTGAGGCATGTGTGAGGAGAATGAAAGGTTCCTACCCTACCAAGGGGCCTACAGCAATCCTTGCCTCATTCACCACCAGGCTCACTTTGACCAGTGAGTATATGGCTCAGCAACAAGCCAAAAGTCTTCTTCTTCAACAAAGGAAAAATAAGGTTTGTATTAGGCTGAGCACACTGCACAAGCTGATAAGAACTGGCATCTCACTGGCCAGTCCCCCATTACACATATGTCTCTATAAAGTCATTACAAGATGACGTTGATGAGGAAGGATGGAAAGGGTTCCAAAAGGACTTATGTAGAGATTCTAAGATTCCAGGAATGGGGGAGAGATAGTATTAAGGTGGGAGATGAACTGTCACATGTATGGCCAGTGTGGCTGGTTTGCAGAGTGAAAGCAGGGGAGTAATATCTAAGAAAACTGTAAAACTAGGAAGGGAGGCATGATATGGATGAGTAACCCGCAAAGTAGACTGAGAAGAGTTGTTGGAAAAGTAGGAGGGGAGGCGAGAGAAGACCAGGGTCTCCTGCTCCCCTGGAATGGGGGAGACAACATGTAAAAAACTAAGCATATCCAGCATGGATACAGAAAACAGAAAGTAATCTCATAAAGGAAGGCATGGTTGAAATGAAGATTTCATTATACAAACACAAATAGGAAAGAAGGTTGTTTGTCAAACTGAACTTCTGATACAGTTGGCTGGGTTTTTTGTAAAGGTATCTGTGTGTTTGGAGCGGGGGGGGGGGCACTGAATGGCAATTCAGT
>NW_027185852.1:28994536-29014401 GCF_028583685.1 Petaurus breviceps papuanus
ATATATATATATATATATATATATATATATATATATATATATATATGCAAAGACATGAGTGACCCCTCTCCATGAAACAAGACACCATCTAATCATGGGCTGGTCAAGGACAGGGCAAGCCCCTGGTAGCCTTTAAAAGGTAGGACATCAGGGGCGGCTAGGTGGCGCAGTGAGTAAAGTGCCGGCCCAGAGTCAGGAGGACCTGAGTTCAGTTCTGGCCTCAGACACTTCACACACACACACACACACACACACACACACACACACACACACACACACACACACACACACACAAATCTATCTGTCTAACATTAGGCAAATTACTTAACCCCAATTTCCCCCCAAAAAAGGAAAAAAAAAAAAAGGTAGGACATCATCTCTAGGGTGAGCTTCTCAACCTGAAGTCCAAGAAATGTTTTAACAATATTCTGATCACTGTATTTCAGTATGATTGGCTTCCTTTGTAATATTTTACATTTTTCTTTGTAATAAAATATGTATTTTATTTAACAAATTTTAAAACATTATTTCTGAGAAGGGGACCATGGGCTTTGCCAAACTCCCTAAAGGGTCTATGACATACACTAAAGTGAAAAACCCTTGTTCTAGGGAGATACAGTTGAGGCAGGAAGTAGTTGAAAAAAGTCACCTCTGGCAGCCTAAAGGAGAACCATCTAGTTGCTGAGAGGGGATCTCTCTGCCATTTCTTTTGCACCCCTACTAAAAGGCATCAGGAGGTGGTGTCTTCTCCCATTAATGAGCAATATTTCTTGTGTCTACATCATCGGTCATTCTTACTTTTGTTTTGCCCCTGGATCCTGATGACTCTGGAGGAGAGAGTGAGGTTGATGATTTTGCACAGCTCTGCCTCACTTAAATCCAGTTCACGCACAAGTCACAAAGTCATCACCCTCATGATGTCATTAGCCATCTTCGAGAATGAAAGATGAACCCCAATGTGCCAAGTTGGGCAGCTAGGTGGCCCAGTTGATAGAGTGCTGGGCCTGGAGTCAGGAAGACTCATCTTCCTGAGCTCAAATCTGGTCTCAGACACTTTCTAGCTGTGTGGCCCAGGAAAAGTCACTGAACCCTGTTTACTTCAGTTTTTCATCTGAAAATGAAGAAAATGGTGAATGACTCCTGTATCTCTGCCAAGAAAACTCCAAATGGAGTCACAAAGAGTCAGACACAACTCAACAATAACAACAACAAATGTGCCAGATGTTAGAGATACAAAAACAATGAATAAAACAATCCCCACTCATGAGAAGCTTACATTCTAAAAGGGGAGACAACAAGGAAACATTCAAAGAAACATTCAAGACACAGCATAAATGTAAAGAGAAAAAATACAGAAAATAACAGCATCACAAAAACCTCAAGGCAAGATGGTGATTAATAGAGTCAAAGGCTACTGAGAAGCCAAGAAGGATGAGAACTGAGAATGCCATTAGATCTAGAAATTAAGATATCATAGGTAACTTTGAAGAGAGATGTATTAATTGAATGAAGAGATTGGAAGCTGAACTACACAGGGTTTAGAAGAGAAGGCGAGGAGATGGCGAGGAAGCATTGAGTGTAAATGGCTAGGGTCAGTTAAGTGTACACGCATGTGCTATATGCAGATAACAAGCAAGGTGAACTCAAAGATCCTAGGGCAAAGAAGCAAATTTGATTCGATAGTTATTGAGACTTGCTGAGATGAGACACATGACTAGGCAAAGGCTCTTGATGAGTATATCTTGTTCAAAAGGAATAGGATCAATCAAAGAGGAGAGGAGTATATGGTAGAGTAGCATTATATAGTAAGTAGACATACTTATGTGAGGAAGACCAGGAACCAGAAGGGAAAAATATGGCGGATGTAGACCACTGGGGTTGAGGCAGAATACAAATGATATTATCATGGGCTATATCACAAAAAGAAAGGAGAAATGGGTAAGTAGTTTCAGAAGCAGCTCACAAGAGGCAAGATATGATACTGGTGATAGATAAGTTCGTAATAATTAATATTGATAGATGAAAAAAAGAGCTTAGCAAAGAGACTGTAGCAATACAGGAAAGTCAGAAATAATCTAGGCATATGTCCTAGATTTGGGGAGAGAAAATTTCAAAGAATTCAGAGAAATCACAGGTAGGATGCCATTCTCTAAAGGAAGTGAGCCCAGGGAAACTCTCAAGAATGAATTTCTGAATAAACGAAGTGTAGCAATTATGACATAAAGGAAAAGGAGATACTATTGTAGATGCATAGAGAATTCATTGACTAACTTAGATTTTACAAATCTTTCACAAAAAAAAAAAATGACTGCCTTCCCTTGAAAAATTTATATAGCATCCCAACTTGTATTCAGATTTATCCCTAGAAGGTGGCTACTACTGTGAGTTTTGGAGACAACCCTACTGGACTGCACTTCTAACTGTAACTCACGAGCCCCCACCAATGTGCTTTCCATTAACAGTAAACCTTGAAACTCATTAGGATTTAGCAAAAACATTTATTCAAATGACAGTAGTTTATCATCATCATAGCCCTTATATAGCATTTAGGATTTGCAAAGTACTTTGCATGTTTTTTTGTCTGATCCTTACAACAGCCCTGTCAGGTAGGTGCTATTATCTCCATTTTATAGAGGAGGAAACTGAGGAGGTTAAGTTACTAGCCTAGGGTCATACAACTACAGTTGTATGTAGGGTCATACGACTGAATTCAAGTATTCCTAATTCCAAGACGAGAATTCTACTCACCATGCCACATAGCTACCTCTAATTACAAAATGCCACCCCCTAACTCCTAAGCTTTGTGAGGTGTGAGAGTGTAATGTAATGCCAAACCAAGGCAACTTCCCAAGGTTCAAAATACCAGTATAGATGCTCTCCATTTTATTCAGTGAAAAATTAACAGAGAAGATCAAAATATGACATCATTCAAAATACAGCATTTACTAAGTGTGATTTAATCGAGTACTACCCCACCCCAGGACATTACATTCATTTAATCAATTACAAAGTCCCTCTTCTAAATACTACTCCACCCCTAGGCTGTACTTTCATTTAGTCCATCACAAAGCCCCTCTTCTCAAATGGAGATTAGTTTCCAATCATAAGTAAAGTAAATTCATTTGTTCAATCACAGAACACAAAAAGGTCAAAAGTTCCCCACCCTTGGATCACAATTGAATCTACCCCAGAGTTACAACAAGTTTAAGCACAGCACTTAATACCCAAATGGAGGTCTTTTCTTCATCTTAACAGGAGGCAATTTCTCAGCAATCTTTGTTCCTGGGGAGACAAAGCTTAGCAAGGCCACAAGATACATTGCCAGTCTCTTCATTAATTCATTCTCTGTCTGCAGAACAGTCCTAGGACCCCTGAAAACATTAGCAAAATCCCCTTCCAGGATTTCTGTAAACATACAACAAGAAAATCCTTCTTCAGGGCTTCTGAACCAACAGCCAGGTTCCAGGACCTCTGCAACAACAGCACTGTCCTTCACCAGTGGACAGATCTGGCAAAACAACATCAAAACAGACAGACAAAGTACCAACATAACAGCCATGTCTCCTCAGTCCTTGGCAGCTCTAGGGGCAGCTCTCAAAAGTCCTGGGCAATTCAAAGTGACCCTCAGCAATCCTCTCAGTCTCTCTCTGCCTTCAAAATGCTGCTTCCAAAAAGTTCTTCTGCCTCTCTCATGTCTCTCCAAATCAGCTCCTCCCAGTCCAACCCTCTCTTTTCAAGTCAACAAGTCCATCCCACAAGTGGAATTAACAAGCTCTAGGTTTTAACACAATCAAACCAAAAACCAAGCCAATACAGGGGGATCTTTAAATTCAATTACTATTACAGAGAAAATATCTCCCTCAAAGAGAAACAGAATTCATGAAAAGAGTGGAATCAGACTTAGCGGACATTGGTAGTGAGACATATCCTTAGAATCTGATGCATGTGTGGCAAAGACAAGTCATATTTGCTGGTATTGCCTGGAATAGAAGTGCTTTCTCTCTTTATAGAGTCCTAATGCATTTCCTCTTGGGGGCAATATCTCTGCAACACAGGTCACTCAGCCAAGTTTTCAGGATCAATGCTCCTCTCTATTTTGACTCTGTTCTCTGTAAGCTGTCAGTCACTTCCTCCCTCATATAACTGTCTTTTTGTATCCATGTGTGCTGCTCCCCACTGTGTTCTATGTTTTCCTAGTGGTTCAGTACCTCCCCTTCAAAGCTACATGGCTAATGTGACGAATTGTGATGGGTTGAGGGGGTAGTTTGGAAAGAGAGATTATCCTTTATTACAAGTCTTAGCTAAAGTCACTGGGTTATGACTAATTTCTTTGCTCAACACCTCAGAGAGGTGTTCAAACTTCAGAAAGCAACCACAGAGAATAAACTTTATGAAAACTTCACGTATGCCTACATTCTCTGACCACATCAATTAAATGTGGTTAGGAAGTCAATCACCTCCCTCTTTTCTTATATCTGCAAACTAAATCATAGACACTAAGTACTGACTCTTCAGAAGGAAGAAAAACAATAAGAAAGAAGTAAATAGAAGGGAGAAATTCTCTTTTCACCTCTTTCCCCTCAACTGCAGAGGTCTCTTCCCTAGGCAGTTCCCAAATTGCAGACTTAACAATAATAACCCTAAATGCAAGTGCATTAAGCTCCTCAATAAAATAAAAGAGAAAGACAAAAATGAATAAGAAAATAAAAGCAAGGAGTTTGCTGCACACAAGAAATATGTGGAACTATAAAGGCAATATGGAGCAAAAATGAAGGGCTTGAACAAATTTTACTTTGCTTCAGGTAATTCCAGTAATTATAATTAATATTATAAAGCTGTGTTAGTATAAAAGAAAGATAAATGAGAAAACAGAGAACTTAATCTCTGAAAAAAATAAATTCAAAAAACATGTCAGTTTCTGAATAGGACTACTAAAAAATACAAATATTTCTCAGTGTCATATGGTATCTTTACAAAAATTCATAATGTTTTAGGAAAAATAAATCATAAAAACAGAAAAAGACAGAAATATTAAACATATTCCTTATAGACTAGACTGGAATCAGTAATTAATAAAGGAAATATAAGCAAATGATGAAGACTTAAGTAGAAAATTGACATTCTAAATAGTGATAAGATAAAAAAAGTCACAGAAATAATAATTAGCTACGTTAAAGAAAATGATAACACACAACATAATCAAAATTTATGAAATGTGGTTAACACATTCTCAAAGGAAAAATTACATCTCTGAAAATATACATCAAAATGTCAAGGACTTATGATTTTGTCAGGGTGGGAACTTCCAATGTGGGGACTCCCTCTACTGACATATATCACAATCCATCTATAATTCAGAGTTACCTGAGGCAACATATGTTAACAAAATAGAAGAAATGAAAAGTAAGTGACCTAAATAAAATTTTTTTTAAACTTGAAAAAACAACAAATTAATAACTCCAAAACAAGCAGATACACCAAGAAAATATCTTGAAATCTAAAGGAGAAATATCTAAAATGGAAAATAAAAAGCATAGACCTGATCATTAGAACAAAGAACCAGTTTTTAAGACTAACAAAATCAATAAAACATTTACTATTTTTATTTGAAGAGAAAAAATATCAAATTAATAAAATCAAAGTGAACAAGATTAATTCCAAATGATAAATGAAATGAAGAGAATAACCAGGATTTTTTTCACAGTAAAATGTCAAAAAACGAAAAATTTAAAGTAAATGGGTAATAAAATGATCAAATTAATAAAATAAGAAATAATTACACTAACCAAACTACAAAAGAGTAATTTGATACAACTAGACAAAAAAAAAAAACTCATATGGATAACCAAAAAGCCTGGAATTTAAACAAAAAGAATGACAATAGGTAGGCTTGAAAAGAGCCTAGTCTTATAGGTCTCACATGATATTATCATCCTATTACAATAAGTAACTCATTTTAAGCCTAGAAGGCAATATAATTGTCCCCAAGTCCCATGTAATTCTCTCTTCTTAGGGACTTTATAAAGGATGAAAAATTAAGAGTTCAGTCACAATTCCTCTGAGCCCCCAGTTAGGAAAATTCCTAACATTTAGGCAGAGATTAGTTTCTCTACCTAACTTTATATTTATCTCTGTCTCCAGTTAACCTCTGGCTTCTTTGTGGTGGGGGTTAAATTCCTTTACTGGAAATATTTGGTTGTTGTTTGCCCTTACTTTTTGAAGAGGACCAGTGACATCACATCTTGATTTGTTCATAAATGGGATTTAAGTGAAACAGAGCTGCACAGAGTCATCAGCCTGACTCTTTCTTCCAAAGTCATGGAAGTTCAGCTTTAAGACAAAAATCAAGATGATTGGCAATGGCCAGGGATGTGGTGGATGCTGACCTTGGCATCTCTTCAGTGTCTGACCAAGCTCTAAGTACTCCGCAGTGCCTACTTCAGTCACCTTCATGGCCACTGGAACATATAGTTCCTTCAGGGGGAAGTCTTTACATGCTTGGGGTAGACATCATTCTAAATCACCCACAGGCTTCAGCCTCTCACCCTGCTTTAGTACATCTTTTGAGATATTTTATGCAGGTGTGGCTGCTGCCCATGCTACAGTTTCTTGGAGACTTGGAGTTGGGTGGATCTGGGGGACATCAAAGGCGAATGAGCAGGTCTGAAAAGGTCTCAGCAGGCCCTCACGCCAGAGTTGCTGGTCCTCCCTGAAACCCCATACACCCAACAAGTAATAGGATGGCATATCCATAGGCACCTTAGAATTTGGATAGTCACCAAGTGGTTATGGCTGTGTCAGGCTCCTCATTTGAAAAAATTGAAGTGGGATACGGTTGAATACATCAAACTCTTACAAACCCACTCTTACATAGTAATCATCAAAGTTTCTTAGTGCTGGTTGAAAATATCAGAGTGGAAAACCCAAAGAACTCTCACATTTTCGTTTCCGTGGAGTATCCTCCAGTAATCTCCTTTACAAATAAGCTCTGTGGCCTAGCACCTCCTTCTCCCGAGCCAGGTCACCCGGATAGTCTGCCGCAGCCCACTGCCTGGCTGCTCGGGAGCCACCACTAAGATTTACATCATCATAAGAAGAATAAGCAATATGGCAGCAATCCCGTCCAGCAGTTCACTTGTCGCAACCTGTGACTACTACTAAAGGCCTTCCTTTGGTAGTAGGCATGGGTTCTACCTCCAGCAACAGCTCCAGTGGAAGTGCTGAGTACTCTGGGGAAGTGATCTCCCACCATCCTGGTCTTTCCAAATCAGACCCAGGCCACTGGTGGGCAAATTTCTTCGGCAAGTTGAGTCATCTGTTCACGACAACTGTATCGGAATCCCCAGAGCACTCAGGAACTTTCCAGGTTGTTCATGGCACGATCACCTGTGACCTGGCTCCAGAGGCCATGAGGAAGGAGCACATCAGTGAGCCCAGCGAGCCCAGCACTGGGCCTTCTGCATGAGCAGCAGCATGCTCCCTGCTGCGCCCCCCACTTCTGAAGTGCGCGAAGCATCAGAGCCCATTCCCCCCTCCCCTCCCTTCCCTCTCCCACCTATTCCTTTAGAATAGATGGAATGTGTGAGTGTAGAAGTAATTGTGGGGTGTGTGTGTTTTTTTTTTAAGGAAAACAAAAGCAAAACACCAAAAAACAAGTAAAATAAATGACACTGCTATTGTTTGTTTTTACTATCTGAATCACCTATGTACTTTTCAACAGCCTCAGTAACCTATTTACTTTGTACTCAACTGAAACTAATAAACTTTAATCAGCCTTTAAAAAAATATATCAGAGTAGATCAATGAAACAGAATGGATAAGCAATACCTAGAAGCAAATGAACCAGGTAATCCAGTGTCCAGTAAACTGTCTGTCTGTTGGACAAGAGTTCCTAGGAAAACTGGAAAGCAGTTTGTCAAAAAGTAGGTTTATTAGGTCAATTAGAAGGAGCATACATAGACAGAGGGTATGAGTGTGAATTCACTATGATGGGGTAATATTAAAAAGAGTGAGAAAGAAGATTGCACTGGGAGAAGAAGGAAGGGAGAGATTGAATAGGATAAATTATCTCACATAAAAGAAGCAAGAAAGAACTATTACAGGGGAGGGAAAGATGGGGCCTGGGGTGGCAATGTTTGAACCTCACTCTCACCAGAATTGGGTCAATGAGGAAATGACATACACTCAGTTGGGTATAGAAATCTATCTTACCCTATAAGGAAGTCAAAAGGAATGGGGACAAGAGAAGTGTGTATGTGTTAGGGGGAACTGATAGAAGGGAAGGTGGATTGGAGGAGGCGGTGGTCAGAAGAAAAACACTTGTGAGGAGAGACAGGGTAAAAGGTAAGAGAGAGAGAAGGATTAACAAAGGAAATTGGATGAAGGGAAACACACAGTTATCATAACTATAAATGTGAATGGGATGAACTCACCCATAAAATGGAAGCAGATAGGAGAATGGATTAAAAACCAGAATCTTATAATATGCCATTTAAAAGAAACCATTTGAAACACAGAAATACAGACACAGTAAAGGTAAGGGGCTGGAGCAGACTTTATTATGTTTCAATTAAAGTAAAAAAAAAAAGCAGAAGTAGCAATCATAATCTCAGACAAAGCAAAAGCAAAAAAAAATAGATTAATTAAATGAAATAGAGTAATTAAAGTAGATAAGGAAGGAAACTATATTTTGCTAATAGATGATGATGTAATAGAAATACAAAACATATATGCATAAAATAGTATAGCATCTGCATTTTTAAAGGAGAAGTTAAATGAGTTACAGGAAGAATTAGACAATAAAACTATGCTAGTGGGGGACTTCAACTTTCCTCTCTCAGAGTTAAGACAAATCTAACCACAAAATAAATAAGAAAGAAGTCAAGGAGGTGAATAGAATAAGATATGATAGACCTCTGGAGAAAATTGAATAGGAGTAGAAAAGAATATACCTTTTTCTCATCTATACATGACACCTACAAAAAAAAAATTGGCCATGTAGTAGGGCATAATAACCTCACAACCAGATGCAGAAAAACAGAAATATTAAATGTGTCTTTTCAGATTATAGTACAATAAAAATCACATTCAGTAAAGGGCAGTGGAAAGATAGATTAAAAATTAATTGGAAACTAAATAATTTAATCTTAAAGAATAAGTGGGTCAAAGAACAAATTACAGAAACAATCAACAATCTTATTAAAGAGAATGATCTTCCTTTTCAAAAAAATAATGTTCTATTTTTCCCCAATTACATGTAAAAACAACTTTTTTCCAATTTATTTGTTTATTTTTAATTTTCAACATTCATTTCTACAAGATTTTGAGTTAAAATTTTTTCTCCCCATCTTTCCAATACCCCAGAATAGTGATCCTACTGAATGCCCCACCCCAATCTGTTCTTTCTTATATCCTCCACCATAACCCCCCAACTTTCTAGTAGGGCAAGATGGATTTCTATACCCCAGTGCCCGTATATCTAATTTACCAGTTCCCTGTAAAAAACAATTTAAAAAATGTTTTTAAAACTGAGTTCCAGATTTTTTCCCTTCTTCCTTCTTCACCTACCCCCTCACTGGGAAGATAAGCAATTCAATATAGGTTGTACATGTGTAGTTACACAAAACATTTCCATAGTATTTATATTGTGAAAGACTATATTTTCCTTCATCCTATCCTGCCCCCAAATTATTCTGTTTTCTTCTTTGACCCTGTTCCTCTTCAAAAGTGTTTGCTTCTAACTATGCTCTCCCCCAATCTGCCCTCCCTTCTATCATCCCCCCTCTTATCCCCTTCCTCCCTATTTTCCTGTAGAGTAAGATGCCCAATTAAGTGTGTATGTTATTCCCTCCTTAAGCCAAATTCAATGAGAGTAAGGTTAACCCATTCCCTTTCACCTTCCTGCTCTTCCCCTCCATTGTAACAGTTTTCTCTTGCCTCTTTTATATGAGATAATTTACCCTAATCTATCTCTCCATTTCTCCTTCTCCCAATAAATTTCTCTCTCACCTCTTAATTTTTTTTTAGATATTATCCCTTCATATTCAACTCATCCTATGACCTCTGTCTATGTATACATGTACATACATATGCCCACACTCATATATTTATATACACATATACCCTACTATACATACCGTGTTTCCCCGATAATAAGACCTATCCTGAACATAAGCCCTCCCCTTACTGTGTAAGATTCCTCTAAAAGAAGCCCTCCCCCAAAAATAAGCCCTATCGAGATTGCTACTGTAGTGAAGGTGATCCCCTGCGCTACACGCTACATTACGGTACCCTCTGTATGCACCATCCCCTCCCCCCGTGAAACGCACGCCGCGCTCCGAGCTGCATCCAATCAGAGCTGCAGCAGTGAGCGTGTCATCCTGTTCTTCCCCAGTGATTTGCTTGCTGGTGCCATTGAGAGCAGTGCCACAGAGGAGAGCTGAGGCAGGACAACATAAGCCCTCCCCTGAAAATAAGCCCTCTGGTGTTTTTCTTTCAAAAAAATTAGTAAGACAGTGTCTTATTATTGGGGAAACACAGTACATATATGTATACATATATACATACATATTTCCTTCAACTATTCTCATACTGAGAAAAGTCTTGTGAGTTACAATTATTGTTTTTCCATGTAGAGATATAAATAGTTCAACTTTAATAAGCTCCTTATGATTTCTTTTTCCCATTTACCTTCTCATGCTTCTCTTGCCTCTTATAGTTGAAAGTCAAATTTTCTGTTCAGCTCTGGTTTTTTCATCAAGAATGCTTGAAAATATTCTATTTCATTGAACAACCATATTTTCCCCCTGAAACATTATATTCAGTTTTGATGAGTAGATGATTCTTGGTTTTAGTCCTAGCTCCTTTGACCTCCAGAATATCATATCCCAAGCCCTTCAGTCCCTTAATGTAGAAGCTGCTGGGTCTTGTGTTTCCACAATACTCAAATTGTTTCTTCCTGATTACTTGCAATATTTTCTCCTTGATCTGGGAACTCTGGAATTTGGCTATAACATTCCTAGGAGTTTTCTTTTTGGGATCTTTTTCAAGAGAGGTTCAGTGAATTCTTTCAATTTCTATTTTTCCCTCTGGTTCTAGAATATCAGAGCAATTTTGCTTGATAATTTCTTGAAAGATGGTGTCTAGGTTCTTTTTTGATCGTGGCTTTCAGGTAGTCCAATAATTTTTTAAATTATCTCTCCTGGATCTATTTTCCAGGTCAGAGGGAATGACTTTATGATGAAACAGGAATTAGAGAACATTATAAAATGTAAAATGGATAATTTTGACTACATGAAATTGAAAAGTTTCTGTACAAATAAAGCCAATGTAACCAAGATTAAGAGGGAGGTGGGAAATTGGGAAAGAATCTTTACAACCTATGTCTCTGACAAAGGACTCATCTCTAAAATATACAGAGAACTGAGTCAAATTTATAAGAATACAAGTCATTCCCCAGTTGATAAATGGTCAAAGGATATGAACAGGCAGTTTTCAGAGAAAGAAATTAAAGCTATTTATAAGCACATGAAGAAATGCTCTAATTCAGTATTGATTAGAGAAATGCAAATCAAAACAACTCTGAGGTACCACATCTCACCAGTCAGATTGGCTAAGATGACAAAACAGGAAAATGACAAATGCTGGAGAGGATGTGGGCAAACTGGAACACTAATGCATTGTTAGTGGAGCTGTGAACTGATCCAGCCTTTCTGGAGAGCAATCTGGAACTATGCCCAAAGGGCTATAAATACTTTCATACCCTTTGATCCAGCAATACCACTCCTAGGGTTATATCCCAAAGAGATCATAAAAATGGGAGAAAGACCCATATGTACAAAAATGTTTATAGCAGCTCTTTTTGTTGTGGCAAAGAATTGGAAATTAAGGGGGTGTCCATCAATTGGGGAATGGCTGAACAAGTTGTGGTATATGCATGTTATGGAATATTACTGCGCTATAAGAAACGGGGAGCAGGTGGTCTTCATATTTACCTGGAGAGGCTTAAAAGAACTGATGCTGAGTGAGAAGAGTAGAACCAGGAGGAATTTGTACACAATTACGGACACAACATATGTGTGATGACCAACTTTGATAGACTGGACTCTTCTCAACAATGCAGGGATATAAGTCAATCCCAAAAGACACATGATAGAGAGAAAAACGTGCATCCAGAGAAAGAACTAGAAAGAACTAAGTTTATATCCAGGTAGAAGCAAAATACCTGATCTTTTTTGTTCTCTTATTTGATTTTATGTCCTCTATACCATTTTTCATCCCAGCTGGTACAATCCATCCTTATAACCTGACCATTGTATAATGTGAAAGTATCTACAGATCCTATACTTGATTATAAGACGCCATGGAGGGGGAGGGGAGGGAAGGGGACAAAATGTGAAATTCAAGGAATTGTGGAATTGAATCCTGTAAATTAAAAGGAAACAAACAAATATTTTCCAGGTCAATGGTTTTTCCAATGAGATATTTCACATTGCTTTCAATTTTTTCATTTGTTTGTATCTGTTTTATAGTATCTTGATTGCTCCAATCTAATTTTGAAGGAATTATTCTCTTCAGTGAGTTTTTGAAATTCCTTTTCCATCTGGCAAACCATTCCTATCAGCCTGCCAGGCTGCCTTCAGTGGGAGATTTGTTTCTCTCTGTCATTTTTTTTGGGTTCTGTAGCTCTAAAATTTGTTTAGAGTCATTTTTTCACAAGTATGGGAAGTGATTGGAGCAGGAGCTCACACCAAGTTTGTGCTTCTACTCTGCCATCTTGGCTCCACCCCCTCTTTCCATAAAAACAATTTTTTAACATTCATTGTTGAAAGATGACAGCCACCTCCAGAGTAAAAACTCATGGCATCTGAACACAGATCAAAGCATACTAGTTTTCACTGTTTCTTTTCTTTTTTTTTTAGTTTTCTTACACAAAACAACTCATATGGAAATGTTTTGCATGATTGTATATGTGTAACCTACATCAGATTGTTTACAATTTCAGAGAGGGAGGAAGGAAAGAGGAGAGGGACAGAATCTGGAACTCGAAACTTAAAAAAAAAGCAATGAATATTTAAAAAGTAGGGTTAGTATGGCATCTACAACAGATGCTCCAAATGGATAAACAACCTAAATGCAAAAGGCCAAATTATTTTCTTTTAAAGTTAGAGAAAAAAAGTCAGTCTCTTTTAGAACTTTCCTTAGTGGGAGAATTCATAGCTTTATAAAATGATGAAGGAAATGACAAAAAACAAAATTCAAAATGCCCTTCATTTTCAAATCTTTCTAGTCTCTTAGGAAGTGAGCTGGCACAGTCAGGAGGTCAGTGATTTTCCCACATTCACATGTATGTCAAAGGCAGAACTGAAACTTTTTTCCTCCTGGCTCCAAGACCAGCCTTCCTTTGACTACTTGTCACTTGAATGTATCTGATTTTTGAAAAGTCTTTATCCAAGATAGGAATGGAATTAATAAATAATATACAAGAATAAAGACAGCTGAGTGGTATAGTGGACAGAGCTTTGGACCTCGAGTCAGGAAGACAGGAGTTCAAATCTGGCCTTAAACACTTACTAGCTATGTGACCCTGGGCAAGTCACTTCACCCTATTTGCCTCAGTTTCCTCATCTGTCAAATGAGCTGGAGCAGGAAATGGCAAACCACTCCAGTACCTCTGCCAAGAAAAGCCCAAGTGGGGTCACAGAGAATTGATCACAGCTGACCAGCAACAATATAATAATATTATTATTATTAAGACTAAGAACTACCCATCAATAGATAAGTGACAAAATGGTTTTGAAAAGAAGACATGCAAGCTATCAGTGATCATGGGGAAAATGACACAAATTCAATTCCACATGTCTGATCTCCTCCCAGTCTTGTCATTTCTACCTTCACAACATCTATCCTATTATGTCTCCCTCTTTTTTAGAATTAGGCTGCATTCTCAGTTTGAGTCAGTATGATACGTCAGCCAAGAAATATAACAAAGCCCAAATGTTACTGAAAGTCCAGTCTCAAAGCCTATTGGGATGAGAGAGTCTCCTCCCTGCCACTTCTCCAACTCCATCTGGCACCTGTTTGTTTGTCTTAGTTCTTCATCTGTAAAATGAACTGGAAAAGGAAATGGGGAACCATTCATGCAGGGACAGGGCATTGAACTCCACCAATGAACAGGAAGTCTCATACCAATGGATTTTGGGACTGGGATTATGTTGCATTAAAAGGACATCTAAAAGAACAGGGTAGTCACCATCCAGTAGTCTCTGCCTTGGTCAAGCCACGCCCCAAATTCTATACTCCCTTCTGGACACCACAGTTTGAGGAGAACACTACGGACAGGAGAGTTTCCAGAGGAGGGCAATTAGGAGGGGAAGAGCCTGGAGTCCAAGTCATATGAGTGTAACAAGCCTCTGAAGCTCTTGTCCTAGCTCCCCTTGGTAATGAATGATGAGTAGTTCCCAAAGCTGAGCAAACTAAACCTCTCCTTCAGGGTTCTAGAGTATCTTTAAGGGGTTAGGAGAATCTTTCTCTAATGCTATTGTCTCAAATTCTGATTCCTGTGCATTCTTCTCAATATTAGTGGCCAGTGATTAGAGCCCTGGTATCATTTAACCAGTTAGCAACATCTAGCTTTTGCAAAGAGACATTTAAGAAGACAGCAAGAATGCAACCACCCTTTCTTCCCCTCACCTGATGGTACATTCTCTTCTCTACCTACAGCCTAGGTCCCTGAGGGGGGCAGGCTCAAACTTGAGTTAGCTCCTGAACAGCATTCACCCAATCAGTGTCACTTCCAAATTTGACATAGCCAATGGGTAAATTGCTGTTGCTCTCTCTTGACTGCCTTCTGTCTATATTGGGTCAAACAGGACTTCACTCCTTAGCATCTCAGCTGGCATGGACTCTGGCTCTTGGATCTCTAGTGGTTTTTCATTCTGACCTTTTGAAGCTCACAAGGTCATTATTGTTGTTGAGTCATTTCAGTTCTATCTGACTCTTTCTGGCCCCATGTGGGGTTTTCTTGACAAAGATATTGGAGTTGCTTGCAATTTCCTTCTCCATTTCATTTTAAAGATGAGTAACTGAGACAAACAAATGAGTTTAAGTGACTTGCCCAGAGTCACACAGCTAGTAAGTGTCTGAGAGTGGGTTTAAATTTGGGAAGAAAGAAAGAAAAAAAGGAAGGAAGGAAGGAAGGAAGGAAGGAAGAAAGGAAGGAAGGAAGGAAGGAAGGAAGGAAGGAAGGAAGGAGGAAGGAAGGAAGGAAGGAGGAAGGAAGGAAAGAAAGAAGAAAGAAGGAAAAGGGGAAACACTTTTAACATAAGTACAGTCAAACAAGACAAACTCACAAGGTGATGATGTCCTTCTTTGCACATAGAGGACACACTTCATCTTAGGTCCTATGGGGCTTTGTGTGGTTGATCACTGCTTTGATCAGAATTCTCAAGCCTTTCAAAGTTGTTTGTCTTGACAACATTGTTGTCCTTGCATAAATAGTTCTCCTGGTTCCAGTCTCTTCCTTTCACTATATATCAATTCATACTACCCAGGATTTTCTGAAATCCTCATGAGTCATGGAGAAATAAAATTGTGAGCAACTAAATAGCTTCGTGGGAGTTTGTCTATCAATGATTTGAAAGAAAGGCAGAAAGGACATCAGGACTTAATAGGAAGTGGGTCAGCCTACCTTGTAAGAAGGAGGGAAAATCAAGAAAGATACCTCCAGCATAACATAGGTAATTATAAAGTTTATTTTGCTTGTGGTTATTCCTTCCCCTGCATTATCCTCCCTCTTTATCCACCCTCATCCCTGATTATTTTCCTGTTGAATTTGATGTATTTTTATACCAAACTCTGTATTGCAGTCAACCCTCCTTTGTCCATTTCAGATAAGAATGAGCATCTGATATTCACTCCTATACCATACTTTGCCCCATATTTATGTATTCTTATACACTCCCATCATGAAAAGTGGCAAGGCTTCTTTCTTCCTTTCTCAATTTTTCAAATTTTTATTCTACTGTTTTTTTCCCCTTTTGTGGGATAAAAGAGTTCAGAGTCTGAATCTGAGATCAGAAAAGGTCTTTATTCTTTCTCATGAGAAAGGGCCCTCTGCCCCGTCGCTCAAATGGCGTCTGTCAGGGAGAGAGAAACAGGTAGAAGCAAGCCCATGGTTATATAACCTTCAAATGCATAAACCCAACCCCCACCTGGCCTTCACTCTCATTGGCAGGGAGACCGACCCACAACCTAAGCATGGGTATCTATCTTGGAGACAAAGGACACAGAAACATGTGGGTGTCCAATGCAAGGCCAGGAAGGCAGTTGTATCCTTATTTGGTATATCTTGTGCTGAGATAGCACTGGGGAGGGTCTCCATTGCTCTAAGTCCCAGATTCCTGCAAGGTCAGGTGACCTCTAAATTTAGGCCTAGTGGATACTAAAGCCACTCTAGATTTGATTTTTCAGAATGGGGAAACTTCACTGCAAATTATCCCTCACAAATCCCCCCTGTTCTTTTATACCTTTTGAAGTCTCCCCACTTTTCTTAATTCTAATTACGCTTGTCACATTGACAACATACAAGGGGGCAGTCGCCTTTATGACTGCAGATACAGAGATTCAAAAGAAAATAATAACAAACAATTGTCCTTTCAAAGTCCAAAGGTCTCTTTTCACACTGCTGTCTAGATCTGAGGAAGTCCCTTGGTCACTTAGGGTCATCCATTTTCAGTCCTGGGTCCCAGCCTCTCTTCTGCCTTCTTTCATTCATTTACCTACAAAAGGAACCTTGGAACAAATTTAAATGACCACTCCAGAACCCTTATCATTCTTACAAAATTAAGATTGGAGTCTTGGTCAATTGTCATGATGACACATTAAAACCAGTTTCCTATATTTTGCATTAATCCATTATTAATTCCTCCACCAGGAAGATGGGATTTCACTAAGGGATTTACATTAAAAGCTCACAATTAAAACAATTAAAATTTTTACCAAGTAGTCCAAAATTTATCTTCCTTTTGGATATACATTGACTATAACAAAGTTGAGACAAGTGTGATAGAACTAAACAGAATAATATTCCCACAAACCCTTGACCTACTTGTCCTCATATTATTACAAAGAACTAAAGGACCCCGACTCATACAGGAATACCTATGCTAAACCCTAAGCCTAATAGCTTTAGCTTATAGTAACTTAAAATGTTCCAGAATCAAGTATTTAATAGATTTGTTGTTGTTTATTTCAAAACTTTTGATTATTGAAACTTGACACCAAGAATAGGGACAAAACTGTAATTAAAGAACCTTATTTCCCAAACTTCAGAATGTCAATTTCAAGCAAAATGTATACCAAACTGCAATCTACATTGAGCCAAGCTTAAAGCCTGCCAGGTGCTTGCAGGTAAATTGAGTCAGAAGAATCCTACCTCAGCTCATGTGGAACAGTCATTCCCCTGAGCTTCATACCTGTATTTTACAGGATCTGGCATCATGACTAGCTTGGGCAGCCTTTCTTAATACTCATATCTGGAGCTGAACTCAAAGAAACAGTCACTTAACAGTCTCATCAAATCTTAAATAACAAATGCCAACAATCAGTTTAAGATATGATTATAATCTCACATTGGTTGACAACATCTTTAAAGTGAGCCTCAAATAACCTGTATTCATTTCTATATTTATTCTTCTTCATAAAAATCAAATCTTCCATCAGGATTATAAATTATTGCTCTAATAGATGTACATCTACTTCCAAACTTCTCTATCTTCCTATAATTATGCTTAATCTGAGCTCATACTAAAATTTCTTTTCTCTTAACTAAAAATATCTCTGATTTAATCCCAACAATTAATTCAGTCAATTGTATTAATACCCAATTGCTCTTTCATCACTTTGAAATACACTGGGACCCCATTCCATACATATACACAGATATACCTTTTCTTTTTTTTTTCCAAATGCTTTATTAACTTCTGATTTACATCATTCATTTCCGCCAGATTTTGAGTTACAAATTTTCTCCCCGATTTTCCTCTACCCACCACCCTAAAATAGCAGTCCCACAGGATATCCCCTTCTCCAATGTGCTCTCTCCCATATTTTCTCCCATACCCCTTTCGATTTTTCCAGTGGATCTCTATGCCCCAGTGCCTGTATATCTTATTTCCCAATTACATGTAAAATAGTATTAATAATAATAATATATATACATATATTTGAATATTTGATTTTAAAACTTTGAATTCCAGATTCATTCCCTTCCTTCCTTGTCACCCACCCTTACTGGGAAGATAAGCAGTTCAGTATAGGTTGTACATGTGTGGCTAATGCAAAACATTACCATAGTAGATATATTGTATAAGACTGACTATATTTCCCTCCCTCCTATCCCACCTCCCACTTGCTCTATTCTCTACTTTGATCCCATCCCTTTTCAAAAGTGGGTGCTTCCAACTTCCCTCCCCCCCAGACTGCCCTCCCTTCTATCATCGCCCCTCTCATCCCCTTCCCCCCCTACTCTCCTGGAGGGTGAGATAGCTATTTAATGTGTATTTCATCCCTCCTCAAGCCAAATTCAATGGGAATAAGGTTGACCCATTCCCTTTTGCCTTCCTATTCTTCCCCTCCATTGTAACCATTTTTCTTTGCCTCTTCTGTATGAGATAGTTTACCCCAATCTGTCTCCCCATCTCCTCTCATTATATTCCTCTCACCTCTTAATTTCACCTTTTAAGTATCATCCCTTCCTGTTAAATTGGTCCTGTGCCCTCTATCTATGTATATCTGTAAACATATATACACACATTCACATATGTATTCATATGCCCATATACCCTCATATATATATATATATTTTTTTTTATTCCCTTCAACTACTGAGAAAACTTTCATCAGTTACCATTATTGTTTTTCCATGTAGGAATGTTAATAGTTCAACTTCGATAAGTTCCTCATGATTTCTTTTCCCTGTTTACCTTCTCATGCTTCTCTTGCTTCTTGTATCTGAATGTCACATTTTCTATTCAACTCTCTAGATTTGATTTTTCAGAATGGATAAACTTCACTGTAAATTATCCCTCACACTCTCTTCAAATGTTCAGAAAAGAACCAATTCACTCTCTAGGACCACTTTTTTCCTTATTTAACTCCTTTAATATCCTTTGAAGACACTAACATTCTGAAGGGACATATGTTTCTTCTCTCCCTATTCAAAATATTAGCATGACATCTTCATTTTATAGTTCCTAGATTTCTCTGGACTCGTGTTTATATATCAAAATTCCTACTAGGTTCTGGTCTTTTCATCAGGAATGCTTGAAAGTTCTTTTTTTCTATTAATAATCCATTTTTTCCCATGTAGGATTATACACAGATTTACTGTTTAAGTTATTCTTGGTTATAAATCTACATCTTTTTTCTTTTAGAATGTTGTACTCTAAAATCTCCTCTCATTATTAGTAGCTGCTACCAAGTCTTATACGATCCTGATTGTGTTCCCTGTTACCTGAACCTCTTCTTCCTGCCCTCCAAATTCATCTTATCAAGCTTTTCCGAAAAGCAGGCTCCCAAGTCATCTCCACATGAGTTGGCAGTGCCAGTGGTCACATGGCAGTACCTGTCAGAGATGAGAGCTGAACCTGATGGGGGACAGGAACCCAATAGGTTCAGCAGGAATTATGATCTTATCTAAGACCAGAAAACCTGCAATATCATCTGGAAAGAATTCAAGGTCTCAGGCTTAATTGGAGTGAGAGTTGTAGAAGTTTATTGTTGCCCTTCTATGAGAAGCGGGCAAGAGTCCTTTAGGGGACCTGCAAGTGAGAGGGGTACATGCTTTTACCTTTAAAGGGTAGGGC
>NW_027185852.1:29019401-29020252 GCF_028583685.1 Petaurus breviceps papuanus
GGTCAGAGCTGACCAAGAGGAGCATGTGAATAGATAGTATTTGGGCCAGACAGGAGACAAAAGGCAAGGACAAAGGAGGGTGTGGGCCAGGCCCAGAAGAAATGAAGAGATTCAGTAAGAACAAAGGGGTCACAGGGTGTTGCCTAGGTGGAGTGTGGGATAGGGAGAAGGGGCAGAGCTCAAGGATGGGAAAGGACAAATTGCAGTTACAACTTTACAAAACAAAGTGCAGTTACAAAGTCACAGACTGGTTTTACAAGTTGGTTTCACAAATTGACATAGACCCCAGGTACCCCATCAAACCTAGACCTCTCCTAACTTGATAATGCAATAAATAGGCTGCCTTGGGGAGGTGTTAGCTTCCCCTAACTGAAGGTTTTTTGAGCATCAACAGAAGGCAAGGTTTGAACAAGGTGGCCCCTAAGGTCCCTTCCAGTGAGTTTCTCTATTTTTGTGACTCCAAATCCAGTCCCCTTTATACCTCCAGTCTCTTCCCACATACTCTACCCCCACTAATCCTATATACTTATTTTAAATTGCAAATTATTCCCTGAGGGAAAAGCCTGAGACTTGCCTGGGACACCTGTGGGGCTATAATTTGCATTTTGACCCAACAGGTGTTTTGAATTAAACACCCCAGGGAGTAGAGTCAAATGGCTCACATTTGGGAAATTGTATCACCCTTCCAAAGACGTCAAAAAATCAGATGGAAAATTGAGACACAAGAGAAGGGAAAGGGCTTGCCCAAGAACACATAGACAACTGGCAGCAAAACCAGGACTAGATGAACTTTGAGAGGGTGGGGAGAGAACCAGAGGGGGAGAGGGAGACAGGTCCCCTAGAATGGTGAG
>NW_027185852.1:29020262-29062364 GCF_028583685.1 Petaurus breviceps papuanus
CCAGAGGGGGAGAGGGAGACAGGTCCCCTAGAATGGTGAGAGAACCAAAGGGGGAGAGGGAGACAGATTCCCTGGAATGGGGAGAGAAACAAAGGGGGAAAGGGAAACAGGTATCCTTGAATGGTTGAAGAAGATGTAGACCAGGGCAGTGTTCTGCTCTGGGAGCCTTTGAAAGAAGAGGGAGCATGTGATTGACCTTGGCTAGTATTTCTGGAAGAATAAGTGTGAAAACTGAGTCAAGGGTATATGGGCCATAGGGAAGAGTCACCCACTACCTTGGATCACCTGTGAGGCTGATGCAGCTTAGAGTTGGTAGAGCTGGTTTAGGTGTGAAAGAATTCACTTAAACCTCTGTAGCCACTGGGAGCTTTTTTGATGCAAAAGCAGTTCGTGTCTCCTAGCAAGAAAGAAAAATGAGACTGATATTTGGGGGAGCTATACTTATATAGAGATTTCAGAATGATGATGTAGTTTTAGAGGTTTTAACTGAGGTTAAGATTAAAGACAGGATAGGAAGACAGGATGAGGGAGACAAAAGGAATTATTTTTTTTTTAAATCTTTTATTTATTTATTTATTTATTAGTTTTGACAAAGGGAATTCTTTATAGTTTAAGGATTTAAGGACACAGGTTAAACATTAAAGGGCAGGGGGATCACAGGATAAGGGAGACAAGCAATTCTTTTGGTACAGGTTCAAGATAAGGGAGGAAAGGGCTTTAGGACACCTTCAGGTTATAGAATAAACCAGGGGCTTCACAAAGTCAACCCTTAATATTATTTTTAACTCTTAGGGCACTGTTTGTATCCAAACCATTTCCCCACAGCCACTAGACAGGTGAAATCTTTGGGAAAAGGGCCAAAGGTCTTTGCCTTCCTTGATCACTCTTCTGGCTCGTCACATCTCCTCTCTCAAGCCTTGCTTGCTCCACCTGCCTCAAGCACTCCTCCCCACCTCCACACTGCTATTATTTGCATTTTAATGTAGGGTTGTCTGTCTTCCAGTCCCACAAAGCTGTAGAGCAGGCTGAATTGCATTGGGGAACCAACTCTTTGTGCAGCCTTTTCATGGCCCCAAGACTCTCCATACAAAGCCCATCTTTTGCCACCAAATTTTCCACAAGGACATCAAGACTCTGTGACTAGGAGTCATGGAAAACCTAAATGGCTTGGGGGAAGTGTGTCATCGTGACTGTAATGTTTCATTATCGATGATTTGAAAGAAAGGACATCAAACCTTATAGGAAGTGGGTCAACCTACCTTGGAAGAAAGAGGGAGAACTGAGAAAGATACCTTTTGGTAACTTTAGTGGAAAAGACTTAGAAGGAAGCCCTGACATGAGTAGAATGGCCTAAAAACTCCTCCCAGCTCTGATATTCCCACAATTACTGCCTTAGAGGTCTGAGGGCACCATGTAGACCTGAACATAACTCCCCTCCATATCATCCCCCAAAATGGCTGTTCAGCATCTCTGTGGAGACCTCCAGGAGAGTGGACTCCACAAGTTTCAGGGTAGTTCATTCCTGTTTTTTTGGACAACTACAATTTCCTTTATGTAGATCCTAAATCTGCTGAGGGAGAAGGGTGGGGTAAGAAAGGAAAACACTCAGAACTGGAGTTCAGTACAAAAACCTAGGGGAACCCAGGGTGAAACCAAGCAGAACTGACCACCTTGAATGGGAAAGGTGAAACTTCTCAGCCCATAAGTTTTCTTGTGGAAGCAGGCTGGAGTTTCAGCTTCCCCCTTCCCCCCTCTTTCCCCCTTCTTTCCTACTGCCACATCAGCATTAGGCCTCTTCAGGAGTCTTTCAACCTCCTCCCCTAGTTTTCCACACCCTTATCAGCATTAGGCCCTTTAGGGGTTTTCTACCTCTACCCTTGCTGGTGTTTGAGGATGAGGACATGAACAATACCCTGGTTCCCTGCCTGCCTCCCAGCCAATAGGGAATAGTAGTGGGCTTCTTTGTTCTGTGTTCTTGATTAAATTTTGAATGGGGTTTTTCACCTGACACAACCTCCTCTCAAAAAGCACATCAAGGAGGGGTGGCCAGGAGGCGAGTAAGAGTATCACCGTCTCCAGTGTTGGGATGACCTGGAGATCGAATCCCAGGCTCAGACACTCAGCACCACACCCAGAAATAGCTGGCCCTATAACCTTGAGCAAGTTACTTAACCCCGATTGCTTAAAAAAAAAAAAAAGCACATCAAGGGGCAGAGCCTGGCCCTGGCAAAAAGCTCTAATTAAGGAACTAAATCCATGAATAAAAATTCAAGAAAAATAGCTAGAAAAACTGGGAAGGAATTTGGCAAAAAATAGATTTGGACCACCATCTCATGCCATATACCACAATAAATTTCACAAATTAGTTCCAATGGATTAATACTAGTATAATTAACTAATGACACAAGTTGGCATCAACTCTGCCGTGACTGGTTGGGTCTTTGGAGTAGATTGTCCACCCTCCTGCTGGATCTAGCTTAGGTAAGAAAAAGGTGGGTAAATAGTGGGTTACTCACCCCCAGCTGTAACCAAGTGATTTCCTTTAATTTTCTTCCCAATAATGAATTGTCAAATATCTGAGAGAGTAGGGATATCCCTTACAAGCATGGAAGTGTTTGAAGACTGCTGGTGCCATGTGGACTGTCCAGTCAAAGGTGCATACCTATTGTCATTGGAGCCTAGAGCTTGTTTCAAGTGTCCATTCCATCATTCCACAATATCTACTGCTGGTTGGTATGAGGCAGGGAAGACCCAACTTATGCCCTGATTTCAGACCCATTGTTAAGTCTGGGTGATGGTAAATGAGTGGATGACAATTGTGGCCACTCCATACCCTATATAGATATCTACTGCTGTCAAGATATAGCACAGGCCCTGGTGTCATGCAGAGGGCCCACGTAATCCACCTGCCAATATCTGGGCAATATCTGATCAATATCTGATCCCTTCAGGGATCTTCACTAGGAATCCCCTTTCTACATGGCAGTGGGGTTGGCAGGAAGTTCAACTAACTCTTCCTCCCTTGGTTTCTTCCTGAGTGAGAAGGCCTCTCCTGGACCTGCTCCCACATAGCCTGTACATTTCTGTAACTGGTTCAGGAGTGGAGCCTTTGTGTAACACTGAGGCTACTTGTCAGAGGCAGGCTCAATTAGCCATGGAAAGGATCATGCCTGGTACATAGTAGGCACTTAATAAATACCTGTTTCTTTCTTTCCTACCTTCTTTCCAAAAGATGAGAAAATGTACTTTCCCAGGGGCGGCTAGGTGGCTCAGTGAATAGAGCACTGGCCCTGGAGTCAGGAGGACCTGAGTTCAAATGCAGCCTCAGACACTTAACACAAAAACTAGCCGTGTGACCTTGGGCAAGTCACTTAACCCCAACTGCCCTCCAAAAAGCAAAGAAGAAAGAAAGAAAGAAAAAATGTACTTTCCCTTTTTTAACTGGAAAGATGAGGGACTGTGGATATGGAATGTTGTGTACACTTGAGACCTGTGACACAATGATTAATATGCTGATTGGTTGTATTGAATTGTTTTTGTTCTTTGTTTATTATAAGGCTGGTGAGTAGGAAGGGAAGATTATATCTGAAAATGACTGATCTAAAAACAAGAGGTATTAACAGTTGACTCTATTCAAAGGACCCAGACATCAAAGACCTTGCTTGAGGCACTGGGTTCTAATGCAGAGGCACATCCTTACTGCTTTTTTAGGACAAGGGGTCCTTTGGTTATTGTTGTTGAGTCATTCAGTCCTGTCTGACTCTTTGTGACCCTGTGGGCCATATTATTCATAGGGTTCTACTCAAGTGAACACAGGTAAAGGGGCTTGGTTTGCCCATGGGTCAGAATGGGACCGCAGATACCAGTTTCCTCCCATCTGCCCCCTAGGCCAGGTATGAATCACAGTTCAGCAAAGCCAAAAGAACAGAGAACATAAGATCTAGGAGGGACCCGAGAATAAAGAAGGACAGAGCTGGGAGGAGCCTTAGAACACTAATTAGGATACCCTACTTGACAAAGGGCCATCCAACCTCTTCTAGAACACCTACAGGGAAGGGGAACTCACCACATTCTGAAGCAAATGCTGTGGCTCTTGGGACAGTTCCCATAGTTAGGAAGCATGTCTCTTGGCTCCTGGTCCTGTCCTTTGGTGCCAAAGAGAACAAGGTTAATCCCTTCCAGGAAGTGACAACCCTTCAAACACTTGACCACAGCTACCATGTCCTCCTTCTACTCCCCCAACTTTTTCTTCACCAAAGTCAATGGGCCCCTTTACTCCAACCGATCCTTCTAAAAGTATGGTGTCTACAGCAAAAAACAGTGCTCTAGACAAGATCATCTGAAAACTGCTTTCTCATATCCTTTGCCATTTTATCAGTTGTGCCCTTGATAATCTTAAATTTTTACTTCTCCAGATCAGTTTTGTAATTGGCTTTTTCCTCTAGCTCTATAATCTTCTAATACTTCTATTAATATGTCAGTGAATAAGTTAAGTTAATTTAGATAGGATTTTCATTTTTATTATATTGGGTTGGCCTACCCATCAGAAAATACTATTTCTCCAGTTATTTGGATCTGTCTTTATTTGTGTAAAGAGTGTTTTATAATTGAGTTCATATAATCCCTTTGTGTATCTTGGCAGATAGATTCCCAAGTACATGATACTATCTATAGTTACTTTAAATAAAATTTACCTTTCTATCTCTTCCTTTAGGAATTTTTTTGGTAATATACAGAAATGTAATGATTTGTGTGGATTTATTTTCTACCATCCAACTTTACTGAAGTTGTTTATTGTTTCAATTAGTTTTTTTTTTAATTTAACTATGGTTCTCTAAGTAAACCATCATATAATCTGCAGAAAATGATCATTTTGTTTCCTTTTCACCCATGCTTATTTCCTCATTTTCTTTTTTTGTGTTATTATTCTTTGTATTATTGCTAAAGCTACCTACCATTTTTAGCACTATATCAATAGAAATAGTGGTAATGGGCATCTTTGCTTTACTGCTGATCTTATTAGCAAAGCTTCTACCTTATTTTCATTGTAGATAATGCTGGTTTGGAGTTCAATATAGATTCTATTTCTATTAAAAAAAAAAGAATCCATCTTTTCCAATGATTGCTTCTGTCTTTAATAAGGTATTATATTTTGTCAAAAGCTTTTTCATAGTCTTGATATAATCACATTATTTGTGTTTTGTTATTAATAGGGTTGATTATGATTGGAGTTTCCCTAATATTGAACTAGCCCTGCAATTCTCGTGTAAATCAAGCCTGGTCTTAGCATATGATCTTTATGGTATTTAGCTGTAGTCTCCTTGCTAGCATTTTATTTAAAATGTTTGCATGAAAATCCATTAGAGAAATTGGTCTACAGTTTTCTTTCTCTGGTTTGACTCTCCTTGAGTTACTACTTCTCTTGCCCCTTCCTCTTCATTTATATAGATGTGCATCATAATTCTGTGAGATTCTTTTCTCTAACCTTCCTTTCCTTTCCACCTCTCTCAGAATATTCCTTCCCCCCCCCCTTTCCATTTTTCTTAGAATCAGCAAGATATAATAGAACCACTCATCGGCCTTGTCTAATTAGATTCCTTCCATGACCCCTGGTGATGATAGGGCTCAGAAGTTATGCATATATTATCTCCCTGTATTGGAATATAAGCAGACTATACTTCTTTAGTTAATTATTGTTCCTCATTCATTTTTACCTTTTTATGGTTCTCTTAACTCCTATGCTTGAACTTCAAAGTTTCTGCACAGTTTCTTTCCATCAGGAAAACTTGGAAGTGCTCTAATTCATTTTTCCCCTGGAGAATTAGACTCAGTTTTTCTAGATAAATTATTCTTGGTTGTAAACCTAGACATTTTATCTTTTGGAATATGGTATTCTAAGCTCTCCTCTCCTTTTACTGTGGTGACTGTTAAAACATGGGTAATCCTGACTGTGACTCCTTGGCACTTGAATTGTTTTCTTTCTGGTGCTTTGCAGTATTGTTTCTTTCACCTGGAAATTCTGGATCTGGGCTGTGGTATCCCTAGGAATTTTTATTTTAGGGTTTCTTTCAGGAGTTGACTGATGGATTCTTTCAATTTCTGCTTCACCTTCTGGTTCTAAGAGATCTGGGCAGGTTGGGTTTTTTTTTGTTGTTTTTTTCAAGATCTCTTGAAAGATGATGGCTAAACTTCCTTTTTTTGGTCTTCAACTTGAATAGTCTAGTGATTCTTAAATATTTTCTCCTAGATCTGTTTTTCAGGTTAATTGTTTTTTATATGAAATACATTTTCTTACATTTTCTTCTGTTTTCTTTTAATCTTTTGGTTTTCTTTTAATATTTCTTATTGTCTTATAGAATCATTGGCTTCTGTTTCATCCATGCTTGGACTAGGTTTTGTATCTCTTGAGCCAAGTTACTAATTCCTTTTTCAATTCTTTCTTTCATATCTCTATTTCCCACTTTTCCCCTCAAGCGTTCTCATTTCATTTATAAAACACTTTTAATTTTTTTAAAACCCTCACTTCATCTTCTCCAAGAATTCTAGTTAAGTTTGTACTAAAGCTGTGTTTTTCTCTGAGGCTTTGCTTGCAGATGTTTGGGAGTCAATCTCTTCTTCTGAGTTTGTCTCGAGTGTTCCTATCACCATAATAACTCATTATGGTAAGATTCTGTTTTTCATTTGCCCATTCTTCCTGACTTTGGATTTTATGGTAGAGTCAGACTCTGTCACACCTCTGGAGGGAAGGTCTGGGGTAGTCCTACTGCTACTTTCTTGAGGTATTATTGATTATTGTGTTATTCCAGGATTTTAACAAGAGAGTTTTGAGTACTTCCAATGTGATCTGATCTAAGGCAATGTCTGATTGCTGCCCCTTGGTCTGAGCTCTGCCAGTTCTTAACCTGGATTTGAGTCAGAGCAACAGATTGCTGCTAGACTTGACCTCAGTCAGTCAGCTGGAAAGCTCTTCTGATTAGAGGTAGGAGAATTGCAGGTTTCCCTTTAGTCTGGGATTCCTGCCCCAGTTTTTCCTCTGCAGGCTTCATATTGGGCTAGAAGCTGGAATGGGACTCTGCTCTGCTCCTGGGCTCTGAGCCTAAGCACTGCTGTTTATTTCTGAACTTTTTCCTTTCCCAGGATGCCTCCCAGGGCCTCACTATTCAGGAGTCACCCCAATTCACAAGTCCCCATTTTATCCTTGGATCTATGACTCAGAACTGGGGAGTGGGCAATCACAATGTCCCAGTATGGGTCTAGGGAGGCTTCGGTATGGGTCTGGGACCTTCTCCTACCCTGGTGCACGGGAGTGTGATGGAGTGTTCTCCACATAGTGCCTAATCTAGTCCCCGGTGTCCATAGCCCTCCCTAGCTGTGACTGGACTGGACAAAGGATTCACTCTGATGTTTTCTGGATCCCTATGAGATCTGGTGTGTGTTCTAGACCTACATGGAGGGATTTGTGGACAGGAACTCAGTTATCTTGCTTTCTGCTCAACTCTGCCTTCCAGCTCAACTCTGCCTTCCAGCTCCTTTGAAATTCCTTTCAATTCAATCCAATTCAAGAAACTGCTATTAAGCACCTTTGGTGTATCAGGTACTAGAGATACAAATACAAAAATAAAGCAGTCTCTGTTCTTGAGGATTTTACATAATACCTTAGGGGGGGGCAGGGTTGCCACAGAGACAAATGTGCCCCTACCTCCCTATTCTCTGGATCCCTGTGGTAGCCCAGGGTTGACAATCTGTTTGGGGCTCAAATGGAGGGAAAGAGAGAGTGGTCTGGGTTCTAGGGGATGGTGATCCAAGAAGTCTAGTGAATAGCTTTATGGGAAAGGAAATATTTTAGCCCAATAATGCTCCCTCTGTAAGAAAAGCACACTACTCCTTTGCATATGCCAGCAAACATGGGATTCCCACCCTTACTCAAATCACTTCCTCTGCCTTCACTTCCCTGCACCTCGTCCTGTCCTCCTCCTTTTCCTGGGTGATCCAGCATCAAAGGAAATCAGGGATTCCAAGAAGTGAAGAGGAAGAGAGGGAGCATTTCAAGAATGGGGGGTAAGTGTAGGGGATCAGAACTGTCAAGTACAGGGAACAGCAAGTCAGGCAATCTATTCTCATTTAGCCAGCACTGCCCTCTCCAAAGTCACCAGAGACCCCTTAATCTAACAGCTTCAGAGTCCTTATCCTTCTTTACCTCTCTGGAGTGAGAGAAAAAGGGAGAAGGAGAGGGCGAATGTAGATGGTGAAGAGGGAGGTGGGGGAAAGCGGGAGGAGGAAGAAAAGGAGGAGAATTTGTTGACCACATTCTCCTGAATACTTTCTCCTTTCCAAGTTTTCCAGACACTTCCTGCTCTTGGTTTTCCTCCCACCTATCTGAAGGCTCTGTCTCAGTCTTCTTTGCTGGATTTTCATCTATCTTTACCCTCTACTATAAGGGTAGTCCCCAAAGGGGGTCCATTGTGCTCTCTCTCTCTCTCTCTCTCTCTCTCTCTCTCTCTGTCTCTGTCTCTGTCTCTCTCCTCAGAGATGTTATCATCTTCCATAAATTCAAGTATCTTCTCTATGCAGATAATTCCAAAACTCTATATATCCAGCCCTACCCTCTCTCCTCAGCTACAGCCCTACATCTCCAACTTCTTATTGTGTATCTCTATCTAGATTTTCTATAGACACCTTAAATTTAATGTGTGCAAAGCAGAACAGGTCATCTTCTCTCCTAGACCATCCCCATTCCCAAATTTCTGTGTTTCTGTTGAGGGCGCCATGATACTTCCATAGACCCAGGCTGATAGCTTCCCAACAGGCCTTGCCTCTTCCCTTTCTCCCACTCCATCCCCCCTATATCTAATCAGGTGCCAAAGCTTGTCAATTCTTACCTTCACATCTTTTGAATCCTCCCCTTTTTCTCTTTGCTTCACTAAAGCACAAGTTTGAACGTGTTCAAAGAAACTCCAGTGACTCCCTATAGCCTCCAGGATAAAACACAAAGTCCTGGTTTGGATTTTAAAGCCGTTTACAATCTGACCCCAGCAATACTCCCCTTCATACTCCACCAAGCTGGCCTACTGGCCATTTCCCAATCTCTCACCTCTGTGTCTTTGCACAAGCTGTTCCCCCCACCTGGAATGCATTACTTCTTTGTTTCCACCTCCTAGAACACTCAGTTTCTTTCAAAGCTCAGTTCAAGGACAACTGCCTCCCAGAAGCCCACCCTGAGCCTCTCACCCCCATTGGCTGGTGTTCTTATTCCATGGAAATTACTTTGTATATATTTGTATTTATTTATCTGTGTCTGTGTTGTTCACGATCAATAGACTGTAAGCTCCTTGAGGGCAGGAGCTGTTTCAGTTTTATTTTTATGTTTTGGTCTTCCTATCCCCAGTGCTGATCACTTGTGTTAAACTGTTGAGTTCATACAGCCACCACCCTTGTTCAGGTCTTCATGATCTCTCTCCTGGAATATGACAACAGCCCCCTCTTCTCTCTCCCTGCCTCTATTCCTCCCCTCCATTCTCTCTCCACACAGCTGCTGAGATGATATTGCTTATACACAGTCCCTGATCAGTAAATGCTTGTTGAGTCTGAGGGAGAGAAGGATGAGAAGGGTGGATGGGCTGTGATCTGCACCAGTGGAGGCAGTGCCTACTAAGGGGATAACAGGTCCTCCAAAGGGCTTTGGGGAGAGGTCCTTCCTGAAGTTTTACAATGTGCTAACCCTCCAGCTGCCTAGACCACAGGGGCTATGTAGGCGGCGAGATGTCACAGAGCCTGGAGTCAGGAAGACAAGAGTTCAAATCCTGTCTCAGACACTTACCAGCTCTGGTACCAACTCTGGGCAAGTCACTCCATTTCCTTGTCTGTAAGATGGAGAGAGTAATAGAACCCACCTGACAGAGTTGTTGTGAGCATCAAATGAGGTCATATTTATAAGATGATTTGCAAATTAAGTGTAATATAAACACCAATTATTATTTCATGACGAAACTGTCTTGCTGGATCTTCCTTCAGGTCACACCCACTAACCACAGATATCACCCAAAGTTCCATCCTGTGCTTTCTTCTCTGTCTCTGCACTATCTCATTTGGTGACTTTATCACCTGCCTTGGGTTTAATTGTCCCTTTGCCCTGACTCCCAGATTCTATCTCCAGAACTGATCTCTCTGCTGAGCTCCACTATCATTTCATCAGCTGCATAAGGGACATTTTGAATTTGAAGTCGGGCAGGCGTTTCACAATCACCACCCTTCCAAACCCATCCCATTTTGGAACGTTCCTATTTCTGTGGAAGTCATCACCTTCCTTCCAGTTTCTTGGGTTCACAGTCTCCTTATCTTTTTGGACACCTCAGTCTTCCTCACCCCATACTGATAATCCTAACCCAACAACCTTTCTCCCTTCCATTCCTTTATCTTAACTCACCCAGGTACCTCCTTAGTTCAGGCCCTCATCATCCCTCACCTGCAATAGCCTTCTCATTGTCTCCCCTGCCTCCAATGTTTCCCCTTTCCAATCCATCCTTCACACACCTTCCAAAGTAGTTTCCCTACCACCCTCCCCTACCCCCAACTTAATAAAGTCCTGCGGCTCTTCATTGCCTTTAGGACCAAATATTGTTTCAAATTTATCTCATCCTTTTAAAAATTTCTATTATGTATAAGTTGATATTGTATATAATTATTAGTAGAGTAGTACATGTAAATAACTGATAAATAAATACTGCTATATCGGAAGTTCCTAAACAAAAATTTCTTACTGATAGGGGTATGCAATCAAAAGAGTTTGCAGCCCACTAGTCTAAAGACCCTTCACCACTCTGTTTGCTTCCTCTGCACAGCTTATCAAGCTTCTTAAATCATGATGCCTTGAGAGTCTCATCTCTCTAGGTTTATATGACTTTACTCTCTCCTGGTTCTCTTCTACCAGTCTAATTGCTTTTACTTTCCTTCTTGATATCTTCATCCAGGGCACACCTATTAACCATGAGGATCTATTCTGGGTCCTCTTCTCTTCTTCCTCTATACTCTTTCACTTGGTGAATGCATCAGCAAACATGGGTTCAATGATCATTTCTATGCTGATTCTCAGAACTATTTATCAAGCCTTAATCTTTCTCCCAGTCTCTAGTCTGGCGTCTCCAGCTGCCTATCGGACATCACCAACTGGATGGCCCATAGCCATTTGACACTCAATATGTCCAGAACTGAACTCATTATCTTCCTCCCTCCAGTGGTGAGTGAGTGGGAAACACCTTTCTCAGGTGTTAGGGAGAGGTAGGGTGGATAGAAAATTCGGGAGTAAACATTAGAATGCTGGTGGAGCTGGGCAATTAGTGGGTGGTTCCCACAATGACTAAGGATGTCATTTGTATGTAGGCTGTACCCCCTCTCTTCCTATTATTCTCACTATTGTCCAAAGCTCCATCATATAGTTTCTCAGTCACCCAGGTTCCCAACCTATGTGTCAACCTTGACCACTCCCTCTTCTTCACCACCCCCTCCCCCATTTATCTGTTGTTAAGCCCTATAGATTCTACCTTTGCAACATTTCTCATATACACTCCCTTTTGGACATGGCCATCACCCTGGTGCAGGCCCTTATCACCTCACACCCAGACTTTTGCAATAGCATACTAGTGGGCTTTCCTGCCCCAGGTCTCTCCCTCCTCCAGTACATTCATGATCCCCCTAAAACAAGGTCTTTCCATGTTACTTCTCTGCTCATTAAGTTCCAGTGGGCCACTATCATCTCCAGGATCAAATATAAATTCCCCTGTTTGACTTTCAAAGCCCTTTATAATCTGACAACTTCCTATTTAGTTTTCTTATACCTTACTTTTCCCCATGTCCTGGCCAGGATGGGGTTCCGCAAATCAAACAATCCATAAACACTTATTATGCACCTACAGTATGACAGATACTGTGTCTTTGAGGATACAGAGACAAAAATGAAACAGTCCCTGCCCTCAGGGAGCTTATATTCTGTCAGAGGAGATAATATGTACATATCAAAATATAGACAAAGGAAATAATAGGGGGGAGGGAGAATAAGACAAATGGGATAGGGGAAATAAGGAAAATCTTATAGAAGAACATTTCTGAGTTGAACTTTGGAGGAAACTAGAGACAGAGGTGATGAAGGAGAACACTCCAGGCTTAGGGGACCTTCAGTACCAAGGCACATCAATGGGAAATGGAGTATCATGTGTAAGGAATAGTAAGAAAGCCAGATTGACTGAACCATAGTGTGTGTGATGGCGAGCAATGAATAATAAACCTGGAAAGGGCCATAAAGGGCTTCAAATGCCATGCAAAAGAGCTTGGAAGTAATGGGAGCCTCTGGAGATTATGACATCAGCAGACAAGGGATGTAGGCTGCCCTTCAGAATTGCTGAAATGCAGAAAGTTCCCAGCTGCATCCACAGTCTCCCCGGGGAGTGTGTAGAAGACAGAGTTCACTTACTGGGGGAATGTTTTGTGCTTTGGTCTTCACTGTGCCTTCTCAGTAACTCTTTGCAGAGCTCATTGATGAGGGACAGAAACAAGATGTCAGAGTAGCAGGAAGCAGTACAGCCCTCACAATTATTCCAAACAGATCTAAAAATATACCAGACTGACTCATGATTGGGAAATACAAGAAAAATCTCACAACGAGTCATTTTCCCATCTCGAATTGATACAGAAGACAGAGAGAGAGGTCCTTAGACGTTGAGGATGGGGTCTAGCCAGGAGCAAACCTCTGAGCCCCACAATGCACCAGGGCAAGAAGAGATCCCGTCCCTATACTGGGGCACCACAATTGAAATAAGCTGAAAATACTGTCACCTACTACCTGGTTCTGGGTCACAGATCCAGGGTGGCTTGAGGAGGATACCTGCACCAAGGAATGGCATTCCGTTCTGGAGTAAGATGAAATGCAGCCCCAAGGTTGCATACTGAGAAAACACGTTCAGAAGCTAGTGGCAGCTGTGTAACTTGGACCTCAGGTCTCCATTCGAGCTTCTAGCACAGTCAAAAGCCTGCATCCCAGACCAAAGTAGGTCTTCCAATTATGTCCCTCCAGACCTGCAGAGTTTTTCCAGCTGGCTGACAGTGACTGAATCCAGCAGCTATCTACTATTGTTCATACCCAGACCCATGTCAGAAACTACAGGGCTCAAACCAAGAGATCAATGATCATACCTTGCCCTGGATCAGACCACCCTAGGAGCAGTGGAAGTTTACAGGTCCTGAGTTCTGAGATCTCCCTGAGATACCATACTGTATCAGCAAGCACCCCTGCATCCCCAGGGTGGCTGCCAACACAGGTTCTTAGATCTGCTTTGCTAAAGGAAAGCAACTCAAAATTGGTTAACAAGCTTACTTTAATCAGTCAAATATGTATTATTTACCTAGTTCAGGGGAAAAAGGTCAGCACCCCAAATTTCAGAGTATACAGACAGAATTATCAAGACAGAGAAACAGATCAAGTAGATGGGTTTCCAAACTGTCCAACCATTACTTCCATACCAAATCAACATCTGGGTTTTTCAAAGCCTGCAGGCTCTCAAAAGTGGCTTCTCAGAGTCTCATCTGATCAAATCACAGAACACTTCTCAAAGTGAGCCCCAAAGCAAAGCCTCACATCAGGGATTATATAGCCTTCTCCTGGGTCAGAGAATGTAACCACCCTCTTGACCCACTGCCCAATCACACAGCATCAAGGTGTGGGCATTCCTGAAAACCAAGCCTCCTGCCACAGGCTTCATGTGACCACATTCAGTCTATTAGGACACAGAGTATATTTTCAAATCAAGGAAGTTTCTCAGAGTCTCTTAAGCCTATCAAAGGGCCTAAGGGCAGGGAAGATCTTTAAATTTGCATTTCCATTACACATACCTCCAAAAATAGAAAGAGCAGGACAAGTTCAGATCTATCCTCCAGAAGTTTGCAGAGCCCAGTCCTAACAAAGTTCAAAGTCAAGAACTAAGCTGGAAGAATGAGCAAACACAAAAGTAATCCTACTATAACACACTATCATTGCAATGAGGAAGCTCAAGAAATAAACCCAGAAGAAGAGAACGATTCCAAAAAAATCTGGAAGCAATGTCTCAGAGCAAAACATAACTTAGGCACAAGTTCAGCTAGAATTCTTGGAGGAGATGATGGAAGAGTTTTGAAATATTTTTATAAATTAAATGGGATCACTAAAGGGAAAAATGGGGAAGAATTGGAAAGGGAATGAACAAGAGGTACAAAAACTGCCAGAGAAAATAACTCCCTGAAAATTAGAATGGATGAAATAGAACCTAATGACCCTATGAGTTACCAAGAAATTTTTTTTTTTTAAGTTAAAAGACTGGGTCAGCTAGGTGGCATAGTGAATAGAGCACCAGCCCTGGAGTCAGGAGGACCTGAGTTCAAATCCAACCTCAGACACTTGACATTTACTAGCTGTGTGACTTTGGGCAAGTCACTTAACCCCAAATGCCCTGCCCTCCTCCTCCAAAAAGCCAAAAAAAAAAAAGTTGAAAGACTGAAAAAAATAGAAAAAAAATAAGATATTTCATAACAAAAATAACTGACTAGAAAACAAATCAAGGAGAACAAATTAAGAATCGTCGGACTACCTGAAAGTTATAAGCAAAAAAAAAAAAAGCCTATACATTATAATTCATGAAATCACAAAATAAAACTACACCACAGTCAAGATCACTTTGAACTTAGCAACTATCAATATAAAGGAGCAGGGAGCTTAGAATACAATATTCCATAAAGCAACAAATATAGGCTTGCAGCCATGAAAATCTACCCAGCAAAAATAAACATAATCCTACAAGGGAAAAATGGATTTTTAAAGAAATAGAGACTTCCAAGCATTCCTGATAAAACGACCAGAACTGTCTAGAAAACTTGAAGTGCAAATGTGGAAATTAAGAGAAACTTTAAAAGGTAAATAGGAACAATCAATCATCAAAGGCCCTTCCCACCCTCTCCATTCCCCTCTCCCTCGTCCCCCTTCTTCATTTATCCCCTTCTCTTCTCCTCCAGTCCCTTCTGTCCTCTGCTCTGCTCTTTTCTCCTTGCTCCTCTATTCCTTTGTCCTCCTCTGATCTTTCATTCTCAATTCTCTCTTATCTAGCACTCCCATCCCTCTGCCCTCCTCTAACCTTTCCTTCTGAGCTGCTAAAATCCCCTTCCAAAGACATTGACAGGCTCAAAGAACTTCACTGCCCCCCACCCCTTGGTCTCTAGCCTATATACAAACTTTCAATCTTTTAAAAGACTCTGCCCCTTTTGACTCCAAACTTCCTTCCTTTTTTATGTTACATTATTCTCCTTCCCATATTCTCTCACTAGCTGGACCCCTAGTTCTTGTTTGGTCTTGACCTCCTTCCTCCTAACATTTGCCCAAGTTGTCTCCCAGAATGGAATGAATCACAGCCTCATCTCTGCACATCAAAAGTCTTCTCTTCTTTCAAGACTCAATTCATCTCAGCCTTCTAAGGATTGTTTTCCCCAAGAGGAGGGAGTATGAAGAAACAAGACCCACTAGGAGTTGTGTCTTTCGAGAATATGGCCACAAACTTCACTCACAAGGCATAAGGGTATTTGGACAAAAGGAGCTATATAGGGAGGCAATGCTGGAGAATTACAGGAAATTGGTTTGACTGCAGTTTCCAGACCAGATATAATTGACTAACTGGATCAAGAACACCTTGGATGCCAGGAGAGACCCTCTTCCCACCCCCACAGCCTAATCCCATTCAGAGACCAGGCCTGAAAGGAAGGACCCCAACCTAAAGTTGGGCATTTCCATGAAAGAGTCATCCCAGGAAAGGCTAAGATGTGGCACTGGTGGCCCTCTAGGGGGACAATATGATTCTAATAATAATAAACATGCCCTCCAAGTAAGAGTCACCCAGACCAAAACTTCCAAGAACAGGAATATAGTCAAGATAGCAAGCCTTTCACTATTCAGCACCAAATATATTTAGGAAAGAATCTCCCTAACTGTGATACTCAAAGAAAGAGGGTCAGAGCATATTCAGACCCCACTATGTGTTCTTGGGTATTTTCAAAGAAGAAAATGTCTAAGTATTACAAAGGTAGATAACTCATTAGGGAAAATTCAGAAATTATTGAAAATCCAGGGGAAAAATCTTATAGGTATAATGAATGTAGAAAGACCTTCAGTCAATCAATAAGGATTTATTAAGTACCTATTGTGTGCCAGGCACTGTGCTAAATGCTAGGAATGCAAAGAAAAATAAAAACAAGTCCCTGCCCTCCAAGAGCTTACAATCTAAGTCATCTCCTAATTCTCACTTGAGGATTCATATAGGAAAGAATATTTATCAGCATCATATCCATGGAAAAGTCTTCTATTTCAGGTCAAGCTTAAGTTGTCATCCGAACATTCATACAGGAGAAAGTCCTTATGAATGTAAAATGCAGAAAGGTTTCTTAGCCAAAGTGACATTTGTCACCAGCAAGTTCATTCGGGAGAGAAACCTTACAAATGTGAGGATTCAGGTTTCAGTTATAGCTCAACCCTGAGACAATATGAGAGACTTCCTACTGGAGAAAAAACCCTTATAAATGTAATTGTGGTGAGAGACCCTTCAACTAGACATTACAATGAATTAGACATTAGATAATTAATACAGGAGGGAAACCTTGTGGTTGTAACGAATGTGCAAAGAATCCACTCAACTGAACATCAGCCAATTATTCAGGAGAAAAAAAGTTATGAATATAACAATTAGGGGAAGACCTTCCATAAATGCTGTGTTCTAAAGAGACAGATCATACTGGAAAGAAACGTTATGGATGCAAAGAATATGGAAAGACCTTCATCCAGAGACCACAATTAACTAATTATCAGAGAATTCATACTGAAGAAACAACTTCTGAATATAAAAATTGTGGGGAAAAATTTCATGACCACTCAAATATCAATCTATAGATAATTCACACAGCAGAGAAACTTTATGAATATGAGGATTATGTAAAGGCCTTCCATAATTTCTGAAACCTAAGCTGACATGGGAGAATTGATACTGGAAATAGACTTTGTGGATATAATCACTGTGGGAAGACCTTCAATCCCAGATCATCTCTTGCTTCCCATTAGAGAGCTCACACAGGAGATAAACTTTATGGCTTTGACGAATATGAGGCTTTCTGCTTGAGGCCACTATTAAGCTGTTATACAGTATTTGTCTTCCAAATATATGACAGGGAAGGCCTGACATGAATGTTTTGAAAAAGCTATGGGAGTTTCTGTGAATAACCAATTCAACATGAATCATCATTATGGTATAGCACCCAGAAAAGAGAATTCGATTTTGGCCTGAATTAAGATCAGGGAGGTGATAATCCCATAAACTCAGCACTTGTAAGACATGATATAAAGTCTTCAATGTGAGGCAATGTGAGTTAAAAAACTAATAAGCTGGAGACAAGGTCCAAAGGACCAAAGAAAACAAAGTTGGTGAAGAGTTTTGATACCATTTCATATGAAGATCAGTAGAAGGAACTGGAGATGTTTTAAGATTTGGAGATTCTGAAGGCTATCTTCAAGTATTCTGTTTGCCCATCAGGTAGAACCAAATGCAATTGGTGGAAGATGCAAAATAAAAATTGAGGGTGAATATCAGGAAAAACTTCATAGTAATTAGAGCTGTCTAAAACTGGAGTGGTATCCACTCTCCTGAGTGGTCCCGGGAGAAGGGAGAACTCCTCTTTGGAGTTCTTCAAAGAAAGGCTGAATGGCTATTGGTTGGGATGACCATTGAGTATATATGATAGTGGGGTACCTCTGCTGTATAAGTTAGACCAGGGGCCGGCTAGGTGGCTCAGTGAGTAAAGCGCTGGCCCCAACATCAGGAGAACCTGAATTCGGTTCCAGCCTCAAACACTTAACACACACACACACACACAAAAACAAACAAAAAAAAAAAAAAACTAGCCGAGAAACCTTGGGCAAGTTACTTAATCCCAATTGCCCTCCAAAAGGCAAAAAAAAAAAGTTAGACCAAATGTCTGCTGAGGTCCCTTCCAATTATTAAATTCTGTGAAATGCTCGATTCTGAATTGAGCTCAGAGAATTCTGTGATTCCTTAGGGATATGCTAATTATATGAAAGCCTCAAACCACAGGTTATCGCTTGCTTCCAAGATATTGAATAATTCCTACAAGACAGAAATGTTATGAATGGATTGCAATAGGAAGGTCTTAAATGGTCCTTTAACTGGATCAACATCAGAGAATTCGTACTAGAGAGAAACCATTTGAATGTAAGAATTGTGAGATGGCTTTCCATGGCCGTTCAAATCTAAATTGACGAAATTCATATAAGAGACAGACCTTGTGAATGTGGGAGGGCCTTTGTTGGGAAAGCAATATTCTAACCCATTGCCCCATGCAAGTTAAACCAGTCCATCCTTAGGACTTTAGTGGGAGTAAAATTCCATTTAACAGTTAAAAAAAAAAACATTAGAAACTAAACAAGGATAAACTGTGTACCTTTAAATATGGGAAGATGATTCCTGTCCCTTTAAACCATATCATCATTGGAGATCAGAGAGAGAATCTAATTAGACAAGGTTTAGAAGTAGTTCTGTTATGTCTTAATAATCCTGAGAGAAGAACGGAAAGAGAGCGGAAAAAGAATATAATGGAGGTGAAAAGAAAAGGGGAAAGTGTTTCACACAATCAGGATACCCAAGAAATGTGTATAAATAAGGAGGTATGGGTGAAGGAAAGAGGCTGATACTTGAATCTCACTCTCAGCTAAACTGCTCAAGAGAAGAAAGAATGCACATACATATACACACACAGAGTTGGGTGCGGAAATATATTTCATTTAATAGGAAAATAGGAGGGGGGGAAATAGAGAAGAAAGAATTAAAAGGAGGGTAGATTAAGGGAGAAATTAGTCCTAAGCAAAACAAATGAAGGATATACAAAAATATTTTTAGTTCTTTTTAAGGAGGCAAAGAATAGGAATCAGAGGGGATGCCATCAATTGAGAAACAGATGAAAAAGTTATGGAGTATAAATGTGATGGAATACGATTGCTCCATAAGCAATGAAGAAGGGGGTGGTTTCAGAGAAATCTGGGGAGACTTGTATGAACTGATACAAAGTGAAGTGAGCAGAACCAGGAAGACGATAAAATGACAACACTATGGTAAAGAAAAACAATTTTGAAAGAATAAGGGACTCAGATCATCATAATAAGCAACCATGATTCCAGAGAACTCATGATTAAAAATGTTGCTCATGTCCTAATAGTGAGATGAAGTACTCAGAGTACAGAATGAGACATATTCATTTTGGACATAGCCAATGTAGTATTTTATTTTTCCCCAATTATGGGTAAAAACCATTTTTAACATTCATTTTTAAAACGTCGAATTCCAAATTCTCTCCGAAGCTCTCTCCCACCCCCCTCATTGAGAAAGTAAGCAAATCAATATAGTCATACATGTATAGTTATGCAAAACACATCCCTAATAGTCATGTTGTAAAAGAAAACATAGACCAAAAACCTCAAGAAAAATAAAGTTTTAAAAGAATGCTTCAGTCTGCATTCAGACACCTTCAGTCCTTTCTGTGGGGATAGACAGCGTTTTTCATCTTAAGTCCTTCAGAGCTATCTTGGATCGTTGTATTGCTGAGATCAGCTAAGTCATTCACAGCTGATCATCTTACAATATTGCTGTTACTTGTACACGGCCCATTTCACTTTGCATCAGCTAATGTAAATCCAGGGTTTCTGAGAGCATCATGCTCATCATTTCTTATATCACAATAGTATTACATCACAGTCACATACCACAATTTGTTCAGTCATTCCCCAATTGATGGGCATCCCCTCAATTTCCAATTCTTTGCCACCAGAAAAGCACGGCTACAAATATTTTTGTACATATAGGTCTTTTTCCTTTTTGGTTTTTTATCTTTTTTGGGATACAGACCTAGTATTGGTATTGCTAGGACAAAGGGTATACATAGTTTTATAGCCCTTTGGGTATAGTTCTAAATTGCTCTATAGAATGGTTGAATTAGGTCACAGCTCCAGCAATAATGCATTAATGTCTTATTTTTCCCACATCCCCTCCAACATTTGTCATTTTCCTTTTCAGTCCTATTAGCCAATCTAATAGGTATGAGGTAGTACCTCAGAATTGTTTTAATTTGCATTTCTTCAATCATTCATGAGTATGAGCATTTTTTCATATGGCTATAGATAGTTTTGATTACTTCACCTGAAAATTTCATATCTTTTGATCATTTATCAATCAGGGAATGGCTCTTGTAAATTGTCAGGAAGTCCAGTGAGCATCGACAGGAATATGTGCATCTAATGACTCATTTACAATACAATACTATACAGTTACATAGCATCACCAAAATTTCAATGCAGGAAAAACCCCACAAATTTACAATAAATTATTAAATTTAAGATGCATCATTTAAAAAATTATTTTTTAAAATGACAAATTTTTTTAAAAAATTTTTAAAGGGTTAATTAAAGAAGGTAGATTTCAGAGGGGGGGAGCTCTGAGTAATTTTTTTTAAGGTGGCAGTAGGCCAAATAAGGGTTAGAACCTCTGCTCTAGACTGTAATAGGCCACTGGGTGGTGCAGAGGAGAGTTAGGAAGACCTGAGTTCAGACACTAGTTGTGCTGTTATTGCTGTTGTAGTTGTTCAATTGTTTTTAGTCATATTTGAGTCTTCATGACCACATTTGGGATTTTCTTGGCAAAGATCCTGAAATGGTTTACCATTTCCTTCTCCAGTTCATTTTACAGGTGAGGAAACTGAGGCAAACAGGGTTAAGCGACTTGGCCAGGGTCACACAGGTTGTAAGTGTCAAGTATCTAAGGCCAGATTTGAACTCTGGTTTTCCCGACTCCAGGCCTAGCTGCCCATTAGCTGAATGGCCCTGAGCAATTCCTATAATCTCCTTCAGTTTCAGCGTCTTCATCTGTAAAATGGGGATAATAATAGTACCTATCTGACAAGGTGTTGTGAGAATAAAATGAGATCGTTGTAAAGCACTTTGCAAACCCTATTTTAATGCGAGCTAGTAATAGGGAAGTTTAGAAAAGGGGAGACTTGGAGTAGGGAGGGATTGTGAGCTCTGGGTTTGGACGTGTTGAGTTTGACATGTCTGGGCCAACTAGCTGTGATGTCTAAAAGGCAGCTGGAGATGTGAGCTGGGCTGGATAAATAGATCTGGGGGTCATGTGTAGAGAACGTGACCACCAAGTGAGATAACATGGAGGGGGGAGGGGAAGGGGACAATTAAAAAGCTACTGGTAAATTTGGAGAGAGTGATTTCAGGTCAATGATGAGGTAGGAAGCCAGAGCGCACAGGGGCTGGAGAAGAGTGACAGAAGTGAAGACAGTGGTTGAAAACCCCTCTTGCAAGAAGTTTGGCCACAAAACAGAAGAGAGACCACAGCTGATGGCTAATGGAGATGGGCAGCTCAGGTGAGAGCTTTGGAAGGCTGTGAGGGGCATGGGTGTGTTTTAGGTAACAGGGAATGAACCCAGAGACAAGGAGAGGGGAGGGTACGTATGAGGGGGATGGGAGTACGCTAACACTGAGTAGTAAGTCCAGGCAGAGTTATCAGTGGTGACAGGGAGGTTGGATGACAGAGGCAGATGATCAGATTGTTCAAGCCCTCCCATCAGGTGGACATGTTGAGTCCTATGAGGTCCAGGGGGCCAGACTCACAGCAGGCAGGAGCAGGAGAGGCTGGATCTGGCAATCCAAGGTGAGTCTGATCTCCAGGGCACCGAAGAAGGTTAGGGGCCCGGGTCAGGACTGATACAGAGCTCCCTGGGAAGCAAAGGGGATACAGGCAGCTCCAGCTTGAATTCATAGCTTCTTGGTTCTACCAGTTTCCCACCACCTACCTTCTCTGCTACTATGCCCATGGTACTTAATACACTGTAAAAAATGCTGTTATCTCATTTCTGCTGACCCTCACCACTGGATGGCAATTCTTTTATTTTTCCTCAATTGACATTGCATCATACTCTTCCCACAGGACAGGAGATACCTCTCCTCTTCAAGCACCCCACCGCACCCCATCTCACTCTCTTTGTGAACAACCTTGTCTTCTCTTCATCAGAGCCAGCAGAGGCCACTCAGCACAATCCTTCTCTCCCCTGCTCCCTGTGGTCAAATCCCTCTCTATTTCTGCCTGCCTTCTCCTTTGTTCTAGTCTCTAATGATAAGGCTTCTCTTCTCTTTGTAAAGGCTGATATTTCTACTGATTCCTTTGATCATACCCCTCTCTACTCTCTCTCTCTCTCTCTGTCTGTCTCTGTCTCTCTCTCTCTGTCTTTGTCTCTCTCTCTCTCCCCCTGCCTTACTCTTTCCCCTGTCTCTCCCTCTCATTCTCCCTCCTGCTCTCTGCCTCTGTCTCACTCTGTCTCCCTCTGTCTCTCTTTCATTTTACATCTCTGTATCTAGTAGTTCCTTCCTCACTGCCTAAATCAATTCATAAATGAGCATTTATTAAGTGCCTTCTACCTGCCAGGTATTGCTAGGTGCCAAGAATACAAGTACAAGGAATGAAGCATCAATAATAACAAGTATAGGTTGCACTTTTATATTGCACTTTCAGGTTTGAAAAACACTTTATAAATATTATTTTAACACACAGTAAACCCTTAATAAATGCTGGCTACTTGACTGCCAAGCCATATCATGCCAGGCACTTGGAGAAATGGAAAAACCCAGAACATCCAAATCCACACAGCTGAGGATGGTGGAGGAAGGGGAGGGAGTAGTGCAGGGAATGGGAGGACATGTCCCATTCTAACAGAAGGTGTAGACCTGATAAATGAGTAATGTCAATGCTACAGAGAAAAGGCGAACAAGAAAACAGCTAGTAGATCAGGTTGGCAGCTAGAAAGTTTGTGATTAGGGTTGGGTAGTAAAACTGTGGAAGACCTTAAACATCAGGCTAAAGAATCTATTTTGTGTGTGTGTGTGTGTGTGTGTGTGTGTGTGAGAGAGAGAGAGAGAGAGAGAGAGAGAGAGAGAGAGAGAGAGAGAGAGAGAGAGAGAGAACAGGGTTGGAAACTCAAGTAGATTCCCATGTATAACAGGGTTAGCCTAGCCAGACTCATTTGTAGCTTACCCAACAGCCAACCATGCTGACTTCTTACCATTCTAGCTCCCGCCATCCCATTTTCTGTAGTGATACAGAGGTATGTTTGGATTTTTCTTTATTAATTACTAAAATTTCAGTCTCTTAATAATCAATAAACTAGCACCCTAGTTTTAAATTTATTTCTTTTAGATGCATTTGTAATCTGTTCCTCCCACTGAACAAAACAAAAACAAGACATTAGATAAAGATATATGTGGGACAGCAAAACAAATTCCCATGGGGCTTCACCCCAATATGTCTCTTTCTGCATGACTCCCCTTTGTTCTGGGTTGTACCTGATGTGGGCCAATCATCTGGTAGTTTAGTCTAATATTGAAACAAAAGGAAATGTTCAACAATGAATAAAAGGAGATCTATTTAACCATGGCAGAAAGATATTCAACAAGGATAGCCATTGGTGGACGCCTGAAGTTGGTCCAACTGAGACATTCCCTAATGATATATCAAAGGTCATTTATAGGCCTATGTGAATACATATGCTGTTATTTCTGCATGGAACAGAGGCCACATTCCCAGGACTAAAAAGTCACCTTGCCAGGATTCAAAGTTCAACCTGCCCTTGGCCAATTCCTCTTCCTAGAAATGCTGGTTGCTCTTCTAGGAACAAACGAAATCCATCCTGTGTCCTTTTGGACACAGACATTTTACCATAAACATTTTGCCAAGAGATGTTTTGCTCCTTTGGACTCTGGTGTGATCCAGAGCTGCAACACATAATCTGGTGTGATTAGTTACTCTAAGTCACATAGGGTACTGCTGACAAGCCAACTAATTAGCTCAATACCTTCTTTGTCTAAAACTGGATATAACCTGGAGAAATTCGCCTCCTCTTTGCAGTTCACTGGTGGGGAGGATGCGCTGCCTGGGATATTTTCCCAATCAGGACTCCCAGCCACATGACCCTGATGTAGGCGTAACCCTGATTTGGTGCTGTATAGAAATATTTCTATCATTCTGTCAGACTTTATATGTATATTTCTTTATTCCTTTAATCCTACTTCATATAGTCCTTGTGTGCAAAATAAGTGTTATACTGATTCTTTTTTTTTTTTTAAGCAATCGGGGTTAACATTAAGTAACTTGCTCAAGGTTACACGGCCAGTTATTTCTGGGTGTGGTGCTGAGTGTCTGAGCCCGGGATTCGATCTCCAGGTCTATCTCAACACTGGAGCCGGTGCTCTTACTTGCTGTGCTACCTGGCCACCCCTGTTATACATATTCTAATCTAGTGTGAGCCATTCATTATACTATGCATAGCTCCTTAATGATACCCTGAGCTGTGATCCACCAGTCAAACCTCCAAGACACATTGACTCTCCCCCTTCCCAAGTCTTCACAGCGGCTTCGGACTCGAGCGATGACGAAGTGCCCAAGCCCTTAGTCTCCTGAGCCAACCAAGTCTTGGAAAATGTCTTAATGCCTTGTAAGAAAAAAGTAGTCATATTAATATGCAAATGTTTTGCATGACTTCACATGGTATGATCAATATCAATTGCTTGCCTTCTCAGGGGATAGGAAGGGGCAAGATGGCAAGAGAAGCTGAAACTCAAAATTTTTTAAAATTAAACAATTTTTTTACACACAACTGAAAAATATGTAACAAAATAAAAGCTTTTTTAAAAGAAAGAAAAAACTAGTTTAACTCTCATGGGGGACAGGGGAAGGATCAGTATATTGCTTCTAGCACAGAGTCTGGCCTGGCCTAGGATGGTGCTTTGGAAGTGGAGAGGAGATGGATTGAAAAATGTTATGGTCTCTTTAAATCATAGCATGCCCACGTGTAACCCTCTACAGTTCCTCCCAACAGAAGTTCTCATGCTCTTTAAATTGGTTCTGTGCCTTCCTTTGCTAAACAATGCCTAGTTGGGCAGTTCCCATCTTGGAATATCCCCTTGCTATTTCCTGGGCAAACCATAGCATCCACAAATCCCTGAGAATAGGGATAGCCCTCAGAGGTCTGGTCCCACCTATCCACATACAGGACTCCATCACTGCTCCCTCCTTTCTCTGCACTAATATTTTATCTCCTACCTTATCACCACCCAGTGACTTATAGAGGATGATGAAGTTTCTCAAGTCCAAGAGGTCCTCAGGGAACTCTTCAGCCTATGTATTGTCACATGTTTGGATAACTGTGTGCAAAGCAGACTCCAACATTCCAAAGAGATAAATGCCAGCATGATAGCATTGGAAACATGTTACCTCCTGTGCACCTTGGTCTGGCATCTACTCCATGGATGGCCCCATGTTTCCATTCCAGTATTACTGCCTGCTATGCCCTCTCCCTTACTTGGCATTCCAGCAAAACTTGACTTCTCCCTGTTCCCTGGTCACAGCCCACAGCCAAAAGACCTGGCCTGGTATCCCAAGTGTGCTAATTACTGTGACCTTGGCCATGTCACAACCTCTCTGGGCCTCAGCTCCTATTCCTATAAAATGAAGAGACTTTCAAAGAATTCAAAACCAAGGGATGCCGCACCAATGGGGAAATGGCCAAACAAATTGTGGTATATGAATTGAATGGATTATCACTCAAGCAGAAATTATAAACAGTATATTTTCAGGGATGGAGAGAAGGCAAAATGGCCAATTTTGATTACATAAAATTTAAGATTTTGCACAAACAAAAATAATGCAGCTAAAAGTAGAAGAAAATCAGGTAAATGGGGAGTGGCATGGCAAATTTCTGTGTTAAATGTCTCATTTAACATAGTGAACTGATTCAAATTCATAACAAAAACCATTCCCCTACAGATGAGTGGTCAATGGATATGAACGAAGAAAGAAATCCAACCTATCAAAATGTATATTTTTAAAGTGATTGGAATTACTAATAAAGAAATGCATATTTTAAACAACTCTGAGGTATCGCCTCACACCCATCAGATTGGCAGTCGATCAAAATAAGGGAAGAAAATGCTTGTGGGACTGTGTTAAAACAAGGACATTAATGCCCTACTGGTGGAACTGTGTGCTGGTCTAGTCATACTGGCATGTCTCCAAAGCTATTAAACAGTGTGTACCTTCTGACCAAGCATTACCACTACTAGGTCTATATGCCAGAGATCAGAACAACCTGTATAAAAATGTATAGCAGTTCTTTTTGTGATCACAAAGAACTGGATATTGATGGGATGCCCATCATTTGCGGTATGGCCAAATAAGTTGGTATCTAAATGATGGTATATTATTGGGCTGTAAGAAGTGATGAAGGGAATGGTTTCAGAGAAACCTGGGGAGACTTGTATAAACCGATGCAGAGTGAAGTGAGCAGAACTAGAACAGCTTGCACAACAATGATGGGGTAAAGACAAACAATTTCAGAGGAGCCATGATTAAGCACACCTTCCCCACCTCCTGATATGAGCAGTCATAGACTCAAGATGCTGAATTAGACACATCATCTTGGCCAACATGGGAATTTATTTTGCTTGACTATGCATATTTGCTGCAAGGATTTCATTTTTATTTTTTTTTTAGGGGGGTAGGGAGGAGAGAAGATAGATATTGAGTTCTTCACTCCAAAAAAAAGTTTGAGTTTAAAAAGAAAAGGAGGGAAAATGACAAAAGGGTGGGGCGGCCAGGTAGCACAGCGAGTAAGAGCACCGGCTCCAGTGTCAGGATGACCTGGATCAAATCTAGGCTCAGATACTCAGCACCACACCCAGAAATAACTGGCTGTATAACCTTGAGCAAGTTACTTAACCCCGATTGCTTTAAAAAAAAAAAAAGAAAATGACAAAAGGGATAATTTCAGAAAGACCTAGGAAGATTTGCATGAACTAATGCAGAGTAAGTGAATAGAGCCAGGAGAACAATTTATACAACCACACTGAAAGACTTAAGGTTTCTGATCAATGAAATGACCATGATTCCAGAGGCCCAATAATGTAGTAAGGCAATGGACTCAAGATATAGAATGAGACATAGGGTGGGGAAGAGGTACTGGGGGGCGGGGAATTGGTCCATGTAGAATTTGTTTTACTTAACTATGCATATCTGGTACCAGACAGCTGGTGGTACAGTAGATAGAGGTCTGGACTTTGAGTCAGGAAGTCTTGAGTTCAAATCCAGCCTCAAACACTTACTAGCTATGTGACCCTGGGCAAATCACTTAACCTCTGCCACATTTTTCTCATCCATAAAGGGGATAATAGCATCAATTTCCCAGAGTTATTATGAGGATAAATAAGATATTGGTAAAGTTTTTTGCAAGCCTCAAAGCACTATATAAATGGTATTTTTTTCCAGCGAGCAGACAAAAAGGGAAAGGGGGACAATGATACAGTTACTAAAAAAAAAAAAGGCAATTGATTAATTTTTCCATACCAGAAGAGGACAGAAGGAAACAAGCCAGCTTTGATAGTTACATACTGAATTATCCTTAAAAGGAAAAGCAAGCCTTGGGGCAGCTAGGTGGCACAGTGAGTAAAAGCGCCAGCCCCAGAGTCAGGAGGACCTGAGTTCAGTTCTGGCCTCAGATACTTAACACCCACACACACAAAAACTAGCCGTGTAACCTTGGGCAAGTTACTTAACCCCAATTGCCCTCCAAAAAGGCAAAAAATAAAAATAAAGAAAACCAAGCCTTACTTAGTAGAGTCAGTTTTATGGACAAACCTATTTCTGTTCTATTTTGTAAATGAAACTGCTTGTCTAACTTAGTGTTTTAGAACTTAAAAATGAAATTAATAAAACAAAATGAAGGGGTTGACCTGGATTGAAGTACCCACCAGAAATTATACACCAAAGCCCCTTCCCAGTCACAACCTGCTAGAAGGAGACCCCTACCAGGGTCCCTGAAAACCACCTCATGGGCCACAAAAGTTAGGGAACTTTCCACCTGTGTTGCTAGAAACATACCCCAGATACAAGTCTGTTCTTGTTTTTGCTAGGTAATCAAGGCTTCATTGTTAACAACATATTATTCTATAAAAATGTACCTTGCCAAAGACTCAGGGCTGTCTTCCTTATTAGGGAGGCAGTTGCCGGCTAAATAAACGCTCCTATTAAATTGTAATTGGCATTGCTGTCCTGTTTCTGCTCAGTTGTCCACTTCAGGATGACCTCCAACGTCCCTCCCAGATCACCAGTCTATGGGCCTATGAGCCACCCTTGGCCATGGAGCTGGGAGGCCATGAGCCTTGCCCAGGTTTCCTCTTGGTTCCACAGCCCCCTCCCCCTTTCAAATAAACCTTAGAATATGCGCTTATGTGAAAGGAGTAGAGCCAAGAACACAGGAGGAAGGAAATGAAGGGTTCACCCCAAGAAACCAACCCGGGCCCAGAGAAGCAGGCTGGTCAGGAAGGCCAGGAAGGCTTAGGCCTATAAAGCAGATATGTGAAAAAGGGAGAAATGTGGGAAGAGGGGGAATGCAGCCAGAGAAGACATTGGGTTATACTAATTAGATTAATTATATTAACTAATTAGATTATACTAAAACCATCCCCCCCTTGCTGCCCCCCACCCCCAGCTGTCGGAGCCCTGGCCACACCTAGGTGCCATGGTTCTATGCTCTCTACTAGAAGGTGCACTGCCCAAGGGCAGCGGCTTGATCTTAGCCAAACAGGGCTCTCAAACGGGGTGTCTCTTCCTTAGGACCCTGCATTCCAGGGAAGCCATTGTTGAATAGGGTGGTGGGGCAGTGGAAGGGACAGGCAGGAAAGTTGCTGGTCAGTCAGCCTTTGACTTCCAACAATCTAATCCGGCAAGGAGCAGGCTCTTAATACCCTTCACCACCTGGGCCCCTCCTGTCTCTCCAGCCTCATCAGACTCCCCTCCCCCCCATCTAGCCAAACTGGGCCCTCTCCCACCTCCATACTTTTGCAGTGGCCATGCTGAATGCTTGGATTCCTTACGGCCATCCTTCAGACCCCACCTTTTCTGGGATGCTCCCCCCCACCCACCCATGGCAAGGGCCTGCCCTCCCTCCCTTGTATTTACTTTCTGGGTTATTCTGGCAATACTTTCATAAGCACTGGGGATTTCCTCTGTAATGGGGAAGGGATCATCTCCTACATTATCTTGGTAGCTGGAGTGCCAGCTGCCATGCCTAGCATACGTTAGGTGCCTAAGCAGTGTTGGCTGGTTCAGGCTGGGTGACTTCCCTCTAGGTTCTCTGGGCCCACAGGCCCAGCTTCCTGCAGACACTGCCCAGTGCCACACGGGCTCATGCCCCTGGTGCCTCTGTCACCACAGCTCCCACCACCCCACCCTTAGGCCCCATCAGCGCTGACCCAAGTGGCCAATGAAAACAAGGACTCCCAGCTTGTTCCCTGAAATTATTAATTATTCTGAAACTTAGGCACAGGATCTTCCAGTCACTCCCGCTTGGGACCATTTCTGGTCTCTAACATTCATGGGTGGACTGGGGGAGGATGGGGAGGGAAAAGGGTTTGTCCCTGAGAACTGGACTGGGATTTCTGGGGGGAGGGGATATCTAAACTCATGGCTATAGAAGGGCCAGAACTATTGATGCCCCAGCTGAAGACTGAAGACCGAAGGCAGCTGCTGAGAAGGGAGGGCCAGGGCTTAACTTGGGGGCTGTTCATTCCAGAAGGCCTCTACATCTTCTTCCTGGCCTCTTGGGTCACCCTTTCTACCTCATGCATGAATCGGAGGCAAAGCTCATCTTGCCATGGCAAGGCCACACACTGAACCGCCACGGGCATTCCCACACTATTCTTCAGGCCCTGTGAATGAAGAAAAGGGGTAGCACCTGGTATTCCAAAGAAAAAGGGGGACCATCCCCAACATATCCCACTCACCAAGACCTGAGCACAGCAGAGCTCTCTCCAAGTCCAGGGCCATGATGCCACTGCTTCCAAGAAAGACTCATCCCCCACCCTTAGACTGAGAACTAGAAGGGACAGACTGAGCCCTAGAAAATCAAGGTGACCTGCCCAGGGTCACAAGGCCAGTGAGTGCCCCACCCATTGGATCATACTTCCACTCTCTTGTGAGAAAGATTGAAGGGAGGGAAAGTATCAAAAAATCATTAAAAGAACAGCTGCTTAGAAGGGTCTATCCAGGGTTTTGGCTGTGCCCCACACTGGCCCCTCCCCAAAGCTCTCTGGGATCCACTGTACCAATAAGATGAGGGGGCTAGACTGTGTGATAGCCCAGGGCCCCTCCTGCTCCAATGAGCAGAACCTGGGGCCTGCAGAGACTCACCTTTCGGAGCCTCAGGTCCCAAATGTCCCCAAAGCAGCCTCGATACTTATGCAGTTCCTTCTCATCCTCTGGGGTCACCATCGAGACAGGGACCACCCCAGCAGGGAAATCCAGATAATTATAGAGCATGGTGTAACTGACAGCCCCTGAAACAGCCAGGTAGCCAGGTCAACAAGGGGCCTGAGCCACAGAGGAGGAGAAAGGTAGGGATTCCACTCTGGCCCAGGTATGGGAAGTTCACCCTCTGGTGGGCAGACTCCTGCTGAAAACAATAGGCCCTCCAAGCCTTCTGGTTTGGGTTTGTTTTTTTTTTTTTGGTGGGGGGGGAGTCACCTGCAGCCTGATGTGGGTGGGACAGACAGAGGGCAGAAACTAACTCCTTGAGTTGGGGCCAGATAAAATGAAGCTAGAGGGGACAAGCCCTTGGACCCTGTACTTGGCCCTGGAAGAAGGGTGAGGCCCTAGCCCAAGGGAAGCCACTTTCCTGATTGCTGTTCAACCTGGTCGGGCCCAGCCCCTCTCTGAGCTCCCACTTTCTCCACTTCACCAAGCCCTGGCCTCTCAAGTCCTGGATTAGTAGTTCATCTCAGGATCCCCTTACACTTAAAAACTAAGGATTCCCCACCCAAGACTTTTTGTTGATGTGGGTTATAGCTATCAATATTTACCATTCCAGAAATTAAAACATCTTAGTATTATTATGGGGCAGCTAGGTGGCACCATAGAGCACTAGACCTGGAGTCAGGAAGACTTCAAATTCAGTCTCAGACACTTACTAGCTGTGTGACCCTGGGCAAGTCACTTACACTCTGTTTCCCTTAATCCACTAGAGAAGAAAATGGCAAATCACTCCAACATTTTTGCCAAGAAAACCCCACAAACAATATGGTCCATGGGGTCACAGAGTTAGACATGACTGAATACAACAAAGTAATATTATTTTTTGGAAACTGTAGTTGCAGATCCTTGGGTGTATAGATCTGACCCTCTGGCCCCTGATGACCAGATAACCTTAGTGAACAGCAAGAGAGTTGGAGGGTTGGGGTTCCAATGCCAGCCTCTCCAGGCCTGATCCCCAGGGACATTCCTGCCCAGTCTAAAGTCCAGAGCTCAGAGCCTGAGTAGTCTCAGCCCTCCCCTCCCACCCTAAGGGTGCAGGCCTGGATCTGGATCCAGGAGGAGGAAGCCTGGATGAATAGTGGACCCAATGTAAGTGATGGGGGGAGGGTGCTTGGGGCAGGCCAGACCATGGAAGTCCCACCTGGGACTTTGCCTGGGTAGTTGACAGTCAGAGCAGGGCTCAGCATAGGTGTCAGAAGTACATCCAAATTGAGCATTTTCCACTGGGTGATGACACTTTGACGGTATTCCTACAGGGAGAAATAGGGATTGAGGGACAGAAGGACAAGCAGGTAGACCAAGGGGCTTTCAAGTTTCCAAAGCACTTTGCCCATGACCCTGCAAGGTCAGTATTTCATGGATCCTCATTTAACAGAGAAAGAAACTGAGGTCTGGAGAGAAAAGGACTTGGCCAAGGTCACACAGTGTATGTTTAGAAGCAGGTGGCAAAGAAGCCAGATGACCCCTCAAGGCATCAGCATCCCATCCCAGGTCATCTTGGAAACAATAAACTGGCAGAGGACCGGGGGGGTAAGTATCTGGATGGAGGACAGGAGGTGGGACTGGACAGGCTACGGGGTGGAGGCGGTAATGGAAGAGGAAGCACATGAATGAGTCAGAAGTCAGACCAGACTAGCCAGAGTGGAGAGGGGTCTGCTGCTGCCTCCCAGCCTGCCCCTCACCTCCCTCAGAAGCCTCCTTCCTGAGTGTCCCTGCCCACACAGAACTCTGCAGCCCTGACCCACATCTCATCACTGGGGGCATGTCCTGCCTCCCAAATCAGATCAGGAGTTCCCAGGGGGCAGCATGGCTCTGGGATGTCTCCATTTCTCTCACAGCTGGCCTATACTGAGGGCTGGGCACTATTAAACCAGAGAAGTTGGGCCAGGAAGGAGGACCCAGGGACAGATTCTTCTGGGGCTAAGACAGACATGGAGGATCTCACTACCCAGGGGGGGCACAGCCTGGGCTTCTCCATGGGGTGCTGGGTGAGTAGAAGTAAAGAACCCCAGTCAGAGCATCCCAGAAAGGGGGTAGGTGGGCTTAGCTGAATAGAAGACTTGCCAGTCTTGCTCAGTCTCAATCATCCCAAGTCAGCCCCAAATTAGGGCAGAGCTTTGGGACTTAGGTCTCTCCAGCCTGGCAATCCTGTCTGACCCTGCTGCAGGTGGCTCTGGCATGGCCAGCCTGCCATCTTTGGACTGTGCCAAGCACTGCCACCTTGTGCCCCAGAGGTCAGCCAGCCAGTACTGGGGTACCTGACCCTCCCTCACCTGAATCTCATGATGTAAGGTCCAAAGCTCCCCCGCCGACCTGCAAGAAAGAGAAGTAACACCAGAGAAATGACGCCCCCTACCCCCACCCTATTTGGGCCTGGTACCTCATCTGGCAAGAGTAAGTTAGACTTGAATTAGTTCCCTCCAGCTCTCAGGCCTATGAGCCCCTGCCAACTCAGGCCTCCAACTGCCTCAGTTTACCTCAGGGTCCTTGAAGGGATGGGCCCCTCCATTTAGGTCTCCAGGGATAAAACACTAAGACTTAAGAGACAGAAGGAAACCCTTCTTTTGGCCCCCAAGTTGCAACAAAGCAGATTCAAGCTGTGTCCCAATCATGAGAGCTGCCCCACAGAGAAGCAGGATGCCCCTGGAGGAAGTAGGAGCCCCTCACAAGTGGAGGCTGGTTACATTATGATGAAGTTCCTTTGGGGCATTAGCAGAGCTACTGGACTCCAACTATGAAATTCTGTGACTCTGCCCTCCCAAAGGAGCTCTTCCAGGCTGCCATTCCTGATGTGTGGCCCCTGGAGACCTGGACCTTCCACTCTTTGCATTCCAATGGAGAATGCTTTTTGCTGCCCTGTCTTGGGACTCAGGACATGGGTTGGGGATAAACAGACAAACCAGGGATGGAGAAGTACTGGTCATCAGAACCCCAGGTCTGGGCAGGCAAGACCCAGAGCTCAGCTCCCAGGGCCTGAAGGGCCAAGCTGGCCTGATGTCCTTGGGGAACTGAAATGAAGCTAGAGAATGAGGACCTTGGGGAGGCTCCTGCCTCCCCCTTTCCTCTCACCACTCAATCGGAGCTTTTGGAGTCCCACTGCTACCATGCCCACCACCCACACTGGAAGATCCCCCAACAGCATCTCAGCCTGGCATACATAAGCTCTGTTCTCCAAAAAGTCCAATCTGGAATTTCCCAGCTTGACTCAACTGACTCAGGCCACCAGGGGGCAACCAAAGCCAAGTCCAGCCTGCCCAGGCAGACTGGCGCAGAAAAATGGCGACCTAAGGCAGACACCACGGCCTTAGGAGTAGTAGGGTGCTCAGAGGCCCCAACGCCGACCCTGGACTGCTGGCCCGACACTGGTGGGGGTCCCCTCCCTCCAGGGTTTCTAAGGAGTTGTCCAGACACTGGTCACTTTCCAGTTTGGCAAGATCTCAGAAGTCCAGTGGCTCAATCTGAGCCTCCTGGGCACCTAGTCAAGTCACACCTAGGTGGGAACCCCCGCTATGGCATACTTGGACACGTGGTCACCCAGGAAGTACAAAAACAAAGCCAGGTGCTGAGCCTGGCACAAGGACGGCTGAGGGTTCAAGACTTTCCCCTATTTTTTTAAGGTAAACAGACTGCCCTTCAGGCCCTATTCTGGGCCTGATTTGGAGTCACAGACCTTCAAAGAGCACTAGTTCAGCCTTAACCCGAACAAGAATTCCCTCTTGGACTTCCCAGACAAGTGGTCCACCAGCCCCTGCTTAGGTATCTGCAGTGACAGGCAGCTCACTACCTTTCTGGGCCTACTTCCCTGATGGGGAGCTCCCAGGTAGGAATGAAGCTGGGGCCTGGACAGCCTCCTTACCGGGACTTCAAGCTGCTGAGGAAGGTGGCCAGTCTTGGGAGCTATAGAGGGAAAAACATGCCTTGCTTATAGGCCCAGGCCAGACCCCTGCCACTGGCCACAGGAGAGAAGAGGGGACCAAGAGAAGCCATTCCCATTCTTCTCCCCAAGAGTAGGGACTCCTCCCATAGGCTGGTCCAATGCCCAGAATACAGCAGGGGCCCAGAATTGGGAAACAAAAGGCAGGGGAAAAGAGGGGCCCACAAGAGAACAGGAGCAAACCTTGGGGACCACCCTCAGCCCCAGCTCACCAAAGGCCAGAGAAGAAGAGACAACAGTCCTTTGATCCAATTAGGCATCCTGAGGACAATGGACATGTCCCCCAGGCATGAATCCACAGAGTCACCTTTGCTGAGGTGGGGAGAGGTGACAGGGAATGAGTCTCCTTAGGCTAAGGACACCAGCCCCTACAGAACACAGGTAGCAAGGGACAAGTACAGTCGGGGGAGACATGGGAACTCCTCTGGAGTCAGGATTCCTGGAAGTGTCAGACCAGAGGCCCTCTGAGGCCAGGGACTGGGCATTCAAAGCGGGGCTGCTCAGGCAGCCCTGGGGGAGATAGGGAGTCAAGCCAGTACCAGGCACCGGGATGGGCACACAAGGCCTTTGTGTTCCAGCTGCTGAGCAGAAGTGGGGGAGAAAGCTGGAAGTTCTGGAGTGATTTTAAAACTGGTAAAGCACTTTACAGACATTGTCTCAAAGGAGCCTCACAACAGTCTGGGGAGGGGGGGTACAGGTAGCCCCCCACCCTCAGTTTTCTTATCTGTAAAATGGGCATCATAACAGCACCTACCTGGGCAGATTGTAGTAAGGAACTGAGGTAATATATCTAAAGGGTTCCACTAACCTTAAAACACTTTATTAAAATCTGAGCTGTTGTGACAATGATGATGATAGAGTAGGGTTAACGACACCCAAAATCACACAGTTCAAAGCATCAGAAGCAAGATTCGAATCCAGGTGTTCCTAACTCTACCCACTAACTCCAGGACTCTCCCTTGAGAAGAGAAGCCCAGGCCCAAAGAAGGGGAAGGACTTGCCTTCAGTCCCTTGGCCCAGAGCTCTCTCCACCAGGGAATGGGGCTTCCAGAATTCCCTGGGGTCCACTCCCTCAGTTTATCTGCCCCCCAGCCTGCAGGAGGGAGAAGGCCTGGGTTCAACTCTAATATTTCCTTTGCTATATGACCCAGGAAAAGTCTCAGTCCCTCTGTTTCCGGTAAATGGGAACAATTAATTCCATCTGCCCTCTCACACGGGTTGTGAGTAGGGTGGTTTTGAACAGTGCAGGAAGGACTCCAGGCCAGCCCTAGTGTCATCCTTCCTCTCCCCGAGGGCAGCCAAACCCCTGGTAGGAGGGGAGAAGCCTAAGCCCATACTCACAAATTCTTCATGAAGGTTTTGCCTCCATCGCTGAAGAGCCCACCGCCCATCAGCATCTCCATGGCATAATTGATGTTGGAGGGCGTGAATGGGATGAGCTGAAGCACACAGAAGAGGTCACTTGAGACAAGGGGTCACTGAGCCAACAATAGCCAGGACCCTGAGAGCCAGCATCAGCCCCTGCCCAGCCCTCCCCAACCTGGGAGCCCAGCTGCCCCCAAGCCACAAACTGTCTCTAGAAGGTTCCTGAGAAGCCAAGGTACCACCTAGCCTGGCTATGGAGAAGACTTGAGGAAATGTACCTCCTCCCATCACTGCACAGGTCAGGGGCTATGGGGATAGGCCAGTCCACAAGGGAAGGCTGAGGAGGAGAGAGATCTATTCAGAAATAAAGGTGGTATAAAAAACAAAAGGCAGGGGCGGCCAGGTAGCACAGCGAGTAAGAGCACACCAGCTCCAGTGTTGGGATGACCTGGAGATCAAATCCCAGGCTCAGACACTCAGCACCACACCCAGAAATAACTGGCCGTGTAACCTGGAGCAAGTTACTTAACCAGGATTGCTTAAAAAAAAAAAAAAGGCATCAGCTTAAAAACAAGAGCTCGTTAGTGCCAAAAACGTCCTTAAAAATCAGTAACTCCAACCCCTCACTTATAGGGGTAGAAAACAAAGCACAAAGAAGGAAAGGGAAGGAAACCAGCACTTTTTAAACACCTACTGTATGCCAGGCTCTGGACTAAGGGCTTTACAAATATTAACTCATTTGAGCCTCGGGTGGGAGGAGGGTCCAGGCCCAGTGAGACTGCTACCACATATGAAAACCAGTCAGTGAAATTTCCAGGGGCTGCCAACAGCTGGCAGCCTCCCTACTGGCTCTGCTGACCAGTCCAGCCTCCTGTGGGCAGTGCCTTTTCCTAAGGGAGGCCAGAAGCTCCATGAGCAAGTTCTAGGCCCAGAAGCCCGGAGTCAGTTCTATCTGCCCAGGGAACACGAGGGAAGCTGTCCTCATGGTACAGAGAAAAGATTTCTTCCTTCTACCTCCTTAACCTAAGGATAATGGCATCTGAGGGCTGAAGAGGGGCCAGAGCCCTCAGGCTAGTACTGGCAAGATTCTGAGAATGGCCTGGGCACAGCAGCAAACATGTCCTCCCCTTAAAGCTGTGTGACCCTGGACAAATTCCTTCATGGCTAGGAAGCTCAGTGCCTCCTTCTCAAAAATGGGAGTAATAACCTCAACACTCCAAACCTCCCATCCTTTCCAGCCAATGCCCAATAGAAACGAGATGGATCTGCAATGGGCTGAGGCTGGCACACCAGGCATCTCCCCAGAGATGGGCCAGTGAAGGCAACATACCGTGTGGCCAGCAGCCTCCAGGAGTGCCTTGGTCTCTAGCACTGCTCGCTTCATGGAGGGGCCAGGCAAGGTATACCCATCAGACTCATGGTAGCCGATCCGCAGAGGCTTTGTGCTAGCATAGATCTGGAAGGAGGAGAAGTGGGCACCCGTGCCCTCCCTGAGCTCTCCCACCTCCCTCTGCCAAAGCTCCACAGGGATTGGACATTGGACAAACACCCAGAGACCCAATGCTTCCCTACGCTGATGCTGCAAAGATGTCATCTGGAAGCATCTAGTCTAGGGATTGGTCTCCTGTTCTCAGGCCTGAGGGGGCCCTCCCCAAACCCCTGCCTTTACCCTGGCCCTCTCTTGCAGCCTATTCCCCAGTGGCTGAGGCCAGGCCCTCACTCACCGCCTCCCTAAAGGGCACCGGGGGCACCATGGGATCCAGGAGGAACATGTCCTCAGATAGCAATGCCCTCAAGCACAAAGCAAGGCTGTCGACATCCTTGGCCATGGGCCCCACAGATGGGATGACTGGGGAGAGAAGGCTCCACATCACCTGGCTGCTAGTGTGACCGCCCAGCCCACCCCCCTGATAAAAGCCTCTGGTCAGGCTGGGCATGGTCTGGAGAAGGGACAAGGCTGGGGGTGCTCTCACAAATTAGAGAGCTATCCCCTTGTGGTCTGTGTGTCCCCAATGACTGGAAGAAGGCCCTGGGTGCAGCTTTGGCATCTCTGCCTACTCTGTGGAGCCCAAGACATCCATCCCAAGTTGCAGCAGGATGAGTGGAGAGCTCTCCCCTTTCTCTTTTCATCCTTTATCTGTGGTCCACAAATGAGGAAACGGAGATACGAAGCACCTCAGTGCCTCTGGGCTCACTCAGTGGGCCTGCCTGCTGGACAAAGCTATCCCCACCTGGCAGTGGGAGGGGCAAAAAGAGCAGTTCTGTCTGCTGGCCCAGACACTGCCCCCCGCCCTATGACCATCCATTGGGCTTCATCCTCCCAAAGGAGGGCCACTCCCCGCTGCATGCCTCACCTGCCAGCTGCCCATTGACACAGTTCTTCATCCCACGCTTGCTAGAATGGAGACAAGGAACAACATCTGCACAGCATGAACACATCCACATCACAGCTCCTTCTGAGCCCTCTGAGGGAGGGAGGAAGGCTGGGGAGACCCTCTTACAGAGCAGGGATCAGAATAAGGCAGCATGGGTACAGTGGGTCCCCAGCCTCAAAGCCTTTCTCCTGGTATAACGGCTGCAGACTCAACCTCAAGAGAAGAGGGGAGAGAGCAGAGAGGGAGAGGACAGGAAGGGAGGAGATGAGAGGGAGAAAGGGAACAGAAAAAAAGGAGAGAGAAGCAGAGTGGACAAAGAGACAGAAAGAGGGAGACAAAGATAGAAAAGGATGGGGAAGAAGGGAGAGTGAAAGAGAAGAGAGATGGAAGGACGGAGGGAGAAGGGAGCCAGAGGAGAGTCCCTTCCTTGCAGGCCAATTAGAGGTTCCAGAAGAAGAGAGGCTTTAGACCTGAAAAGGGCCCAGGAGTATGGGCCCTATGTCCTTCATTCTTTGCTGAGGGAGCCTCAGTGGGATTCCCCTCCCCCTAGGGTTCCCCAGTCCAATTACCTGATCCTGCCTGAAGTAGGCTTGAGGCCACAGATGCCACAGAAGGCTGCAGGGAAGCGGATGCTGCCCCCGATGTCGCTGCCCAAGCCTAAGATGGATCCACCACCCGCTATGAGGGCACCCTCCCCACCTGAAGACCCACCAGGGCTCTTGGAAAAATTCAGGGGGTTCAGAGTACGGCCAAATATAGGGTTGCTGCAGTCGAAGCTGTGGGAAGAAATCCACAGCTGGGACTCAAAAGAGAACACTACTCTGAGCACCCTCCCTGCAGCCCCAACAGGTCACCAAGTCCTGTGGGTTCTCCCCATAGCTTGGGCCCTTACCACCACTAACCCTCCTCACCCAGCTCCCAGCCCCAGCCCCAGTCCCAGTGCACACTCTTGGCACAGCTCCCAACCCCCTGCCCACACCCCTGGCCCAGCTTCCAGCCCCTTGCACACAGCCCCAGTCCAGCTCCAGGCCCCAGCCCAGCTCCCAGTCCCCTGCCCACAACCCCCGTCCAGCTCCTGGTCACTGACCTGTACATGGACTGGGGCACATTGGTGTGCACAAAAGGAATAGCCCCCTGCTTCTTCAACACCTGCACCACCACAGAGTCCTCCGTGGCCGGGAAGCCAATGTTCTGGCACAGGCCCAGAGTAGAATCCAGGTCCTAGAGAGAGGTGGGGAGGGGGGAGTACCAAGGATCACTGCCATCCAGCCCAATACTCATCACAGAGTACACTAAGATCCCCTGGATCCCTCAGAAAACCTCTGTGCCAGGATGGCACACACTCACTGCTTCAATATAACATGGGAACAGGGAGACCCCCGGGGCAGGGGGCATACCTTGCACTGGAAACATTCCTTGAGGCTGATGGGGACTCCATAGAGGAGGCCACCCACCTCGGGCTGCCGGGCCACCTCTGCCAGCTGGGCCTTGCAGTCGCCCAGGTAGTTGGTCACGCAGTTGATCTCTTTGGTTACCTCCAAGGCCTGGCCAGGGCACAAGAACCAAATCAATTCCCAACCATGACCTGGTCCAAACCACCCCCCCCCAATAGTCAGTCCTGAAAACCCAGAACCCAGAGAGGAAGGAACCCAAGAGACTATAAGCTAGCCCTGTCATGATAAAAAAGGGGAAACTGAAGCTCTACCCCCAAAGTTCTTGTTCTGGGTCCAGCTGTGACCTGCCCTTGGAGAGCACCCAACCTGGCTGGGGAGATGGGATCCCCCAAGCTGGAGGCAAGAAGAAATCTTTTAAGGCTGAGAGAGAGAAGGTCCAGCCCAGAGCACTTGGGGTGTGATTATACTCCCAACACACTCAGTTACCCATACACAGTTCACAGCCACCCAAATCCTACATAGTACCCCAGCCTCACCCTGCCATGTTCTGGGTAGTGCTGAAGTTCAGGCAGGGATCAGCCAGGGGTCTCCCAGAACACAGTAAGTGTTGTGGACTAGAGGGAGCCCCCCCCCCCACACACACACACAATGCAGCAGTATGTCCACCTCCCTCTGGCTCTGCCACCTATCTGACCTTGTCCTTGGGGGCCCAGGAGTGCTGCTGTCTGGCAGACACTTAAGGGGCCATGCCAAGTTGTGCCTGTCCCAGGGCACTCAGCCCCCTTACCTTGCCCAAGTAGCTGTATAGGGCGGCTTCTGGGGACACCTCTTGGTTCTTGAGCTTCTGGACCAGCTGGGCCAGGGGCAGGACCAGCACAGTCTCTTCGTCTAGCCCTGGGTTCTGAGGGAACCAAGAGAGGGACGAGGTTCAGCCCAGCTGTGCAGCCTGGCAGGCCCATGCACCCACATGGGCCTACCGGTGCCAAGGCTCCCTATGGGCAGGTGGGGACATGCCACTGCCTCCCTGGCACTAGCTAGGTGACCCAGGCCAAGTCACTGAGGATAAGTGAGACTTCATCCCTTGAGATCCTCCCTGATTTGGATATTTCAGGTGGTGGGGGGCTCATGATGGCAGGCCATTCTACTGGGAAACAGCTCTGGGTGTTCTATGTCAAAGGGACTTTACCTCTTCTTGTTCCTACCCTGCCCAGTTCTGCCCTCCAGAGCCCAGCAGAACTTTTCTAATCACCCCCCAAGCCCTCCAGAAACCTAAGTCATGCTGAGTTGCCCTAGGGAAAACGCCACGATCAAAGACTGAGCTGGAAAAGCCCGGAGCTCCCCAGTCCCAGAGCCTGGGCTCCCCTGGGCCCCTCCACCCCTCCTCAGACCCACAACGACCCTATGGAAATAAGCCAGGGCTGTCTCAGTCCGACCAACAGGGGCCAAAGGTCAGGGGCTGGGCCGTGGGTGGGGCCTCGTGTAGCATCGATGGTGGAGGGGGCCCCAGGTGGGCTAGCGCAGCAGGCGGACCACGCTCCCCCAGGGCCACGGCCACTCCCGCCCCGCAGCGGGGCGCACCTGCCCGACCCCGCCCCGGGGCTCACCTGACTGCGGAACGCTCGCACGCTCCGGCCCATAGCCTCCAGGGCCTCCTCCTGCTGGCGGGAGCCCCTGCTGAGCACCTGCCGGCGGCCCCGCACGGCCCAGCAGCGAAGAGCCACGGCCACCGCCACCAGGCAGCACGCCAGGGCTGCCCCCCCCAGCCCGGAGCCCTCGAGCAGCTGCTCCCGGGCCATAAGCGCGTTCTGGGCGGGCAGACGGAGGAACGGATCGAGAGGGACCATAGGCCGACAGACAGCAGCGGGAGCCCCGAGGGGGGAGGAGAGAAGGCAATGGTTAAGGCAGGCCCCGCCCCCAGCCGCAGGCCCCGCCCCCTTCCCGGACCCCGCCCCTTCCCTGGCCAGCGGCCAGCCCGGGTTGCCTGGACAACGGCTCGGAGGCGGGAGAAGGGGCCGTGTTCTCGCCCAGGTCTGGAGGGAGCACCTGCGTGGGGCACACGTGCGCACACACACTCACACACGAGCGCGCACCACGTGCAGGTGCCACTCCCCCCTCCCTCAAGGGGAACGCAAGTTCACACTTTCCCCTCCTCCCCTCCCCCCACCCTGGGGCCAAATTCACAGGCGCTTCCCCCACATCCCCACCCCCCATAAATTCACACGAACCCCTACACACAGTAGCCAACTCACACTCGCTGCACCCTCCCTCCCCCCATCCCCCAAGGCTTACCCTTCCCCCCTCCCCCCACAGCTCACCCTCTGCTGAGGGGGTGGCTAGGAGGCACAGTGAACAGAGCACTGGCCCTGGAGTCAGGAGGATCTGAGTTCAAATCCGACCTCAGACACTTAACACAAAAACTAGTAGGACAAGTCACTTAACCCCAACTGCTCTCCAAAAAGCAAAACAAAACAGCGATAACTGCCTATGCGCCTCACAGAATTATTGAAAAAAAAGGGGGGGGCGACTAGTTGGAGCCTCCTCATACACACCCCCAG
>NW_027185852.1:29067364-29115123 GCF_028583685.1 Petaurus breviceps papuanus
AGGAAGGAAGGAAGGAGGAGGGAGGGAGGAAGGAAGGAAGGAAGGAAAGAAGGAGGAAGGAAGGAGGAGGGAGGGAGGAAGGAAGGAGGAAGGAAGGAAGGAGGAAGGAGGGAGGGAGGAAGGAAGGAAGGAAGGAAGGAAGGAAGGAAGGAAGGAAGGAAAGAGGGAAGGAAGAAAGAATCACTCAGAGGTTCCCAAACTTATTTGGCTTACCTCCACCTTTTAAAAAAAACTTTACTCAACACCCCCTGGAAATCTACTTTCTTTAACCCTTTAATGTTTTTTTTTTGAAATTGTCATTTCAAAAAAAATTTTTTTTTTTGCTTTTTTTTGGAGGGGGGAAGGTAGGGCAATTGGGGTTTAGTGACTTGCCCAAGTCACATGGCTAGTTTTTTTATGTTAAGTGTCTGAGGCCTGATTTGAACTCAGGTCCTCCTGACTCCAGGGCCAGTGCTTTATTCACTGTGCTACCTAATCACCCCAAAAAATAAATTTTTTTAAATGATGCATCTTAAATGTACTAATTTATTGTAAATTTATGAGTTTTTCCCTGCATTGAAATTTTTATGATGCAATATTGCATCATGTAACCATGTAGTATCACGTTGTAAACAAAGCATTACACACACATATTCCTGCTGATCCAAGCTGGACTTCCCGACAACGTGTGACACCCTTACCTGCCAACACTTGTTTCTTAAGACCTATCAGTGGACTTGACCAGTGACAGATTACAGCTTGTATTTTGTGTGTTTATTTGGAGTACAAGGTAATCATTATAACATCAACTCTGTTACACAATAGATGAAATTGTACAAAGGTTTTCTTCTTATCTTCTCTTTCCTTATGCTTCCACCATCCCCTTAGTCTTAGTCAACAGCCCCCAGTTGTATTGGAGGCTAGTGCTACCCTCCTGGATTGTTCAGCCCCCCCAGGGGACGCTTTTACCCACTTTAATCTCTGGATCAGTGAAGCATTATTAAATGCTCTGAGGAGAACAGAAGAAAGTTCAAAAGGAAATGCAGACCAGCAGGACAGGTTTGAAAGCAGTATTCTGAATTAATTATGTAGCACCTACTCAGCTCATTTTCTCAACTCCTACTGTACTGGCAGGTTGGGTTTCATAAAACAATGTCTTCTTTTTCCCTCATGGTTCTGTGTGGGATTGTGGGAGGGGAGAGGTTTCTAGTATTATCCCTCATGACCTCCTAACAAGTGTGCTCCCCTTATTTCACTGACTATTAATTAGCCAACTAGAGTTAGTTAAATTTTAGAAAGAAACATTTACTGAGCAGGAATTGCAAGAGCAGTTGTTGCAGAAACAATCCCCCTAAACTCAGGGTCATCCTCTCCCGCAAATATATACAGAGTCCTGGGGAAAGTGGCCTCAGGCTTAGAGAGACAGGTAGCAAAGGAATAATCTACAATTCCTGATTTCTGGCAGTTCTCTGCTCATTCGGTTTCCCCTTGGTGTGGGTTCTGAGGGTCCCTACTACTTTGAGTGCTTTATGTATTTTTGTATTAGTTTGGGGGGTCCTGTGAATCCTTTGAGTGCCTTATGTGTTTTATTCAGTCATTGACAGGCTCCCAGAATCCTTTGTACCTTTTCTATTTGATGAAATGAAGGACACTCTCTACTCAACATGCACGTATTACATGAACTGGAGTCTCTTTGACCTATAGCTACAGAAGCCTAGCAGGGGAAAAAGGCAAAAGGAAAATTATTCTCTTGGTTCACTTCCTGAGTAACATAGCACCCCAGAGGACAGGGGCTATTGTCTTGTTTCCTTTGTATCCTCAGGGCCCAGCCCAGTATAATATAGTAGGCCCTTAATAAATTTTTTGTTTAAGTGAATTGAATCATCCAATGCTAAAGCCTAAAGTAGACCATTTTCTCTGTCCAGCATATAAAGATGCCAGCTCCTAGAGGTAGGAGCCATGTTTGTGCCTTTCTTTGTATAATCAGCACTTAGAACAGTGCCCAGCACAAAGTAGGTGCTTAATAAATGCATCCTCTACCTGTCTATCCAACTCTCTCTATCTATCCATTTTTCTCTGTCTTTCCTTATCTATCCAACCATCCATCTTTCTCCAGCACCTAGCTAGGTAACTAGCTAGCTAAAATGTCTTCTTGTCATCAATTATATGAGAGACCTGCTTATTCCCAGTACTTCCAGCTGTCTCACCATCAGAGCTGTGGATAGGTGCTCCCTGACTTCTGTGGCCTCCTTTCTTCCCCAGACCTTCCACCCCAGTTTCCACTAGGGAATTTCACACTGGTTCCAAAGGCCAAGGCTAGAGCCACAGACCGTTGGGTCTATGGTCCCCAGATCTTGCCCTCCTGCCCCAGTCCCCAGCCCTTACCTGAGCCTCCAGCTGAGCGGGAGGACTGTGGATAGACAGGGACACATGGATGCTTCCAATTTGTTCCCCAGACACTAAGCTGAGCCCTAGAGCTGAGTTCCAGGATTAGTCTTCTGGCCAGAGACCTTCCTGGAGCTGGCATCTGGGAGGAAAAGAAAGGAAAAGAGAATAAGGACATCCCTCTGACTGCCTTAGTGACCCCCACTGTCCATCCTGCGTCCAAGATGGACATCAGTAGCTTCCCAAGCAGGGATTGTCCCTGCAGCCTACCTCTCAAAGAGTCATCCAGCACCTGGGAGAGGGACTCAGAGGAGAGATACAGTGGGAAGACCATTGGACTTGGCTTGTGACTTGACTGATCATTTCCCATCTCTGAACCTTGGCTTCCTCCTCCATAAAACGAAGGCTGTCCATCCCGGTTGCCTTCTGTTCCTCCCACAATGGTTGTAAGAGCTTTGCAAACCTTGATGCCAGGGTCCAGAGCACAGGAAGACCTGAGGATATACTGCAGGAGCTGGGAGAAACCTGCGAGGCCATCAGATCTAAGCCCCTCCTCTTGTGAAGTGAGACCCTGAGGCCTAGAAGGGATAAGGGGACCTCTAAAGCTCCTGGGTCTCAGAATGAGGACTCAGATGTCCCACATCCTTCAAGTCCCACCTGCTCCACTCCAGCCTGCGCTCCTTCCTCTCCCTTCTCTAAAATCGGGTCTCTGGGGCCAGAGGCTGCCACATACTTCATAAATGCCAGTCATGGTCATTGTCAGGCAGGCGCGAGCTCCAGGTCCACTGGCCAGCTCTGTTTGATGCGCATTTTTCTTGGTCCAAGTGTGATCAGGCTGCTGGAAGGCCTGATCTCTGTAGAAGGAAGTCAGGAGTGAAGGAAACAATGACTGGGTTGAGTTGGAGCAAACACACCAGAAGTTGGTGTTGTGTTGAGGGTACAATTAGAAGCAAAAGGAAAGACATTCTCTACCCTCAGGGGGTTTACATTCTAACGGAGGAAGAGAACATATTGATGGGAGCTGAGAAGGGGCCAAAGATAAGGAAAAGACCAAAAGACTAGAGCCAGGAATGAAGTGAGTATGGCCTGGGCACCTGTAAAGTGGCACATATATAAAGAGAGAGAGAGGAGAGATAGGGACTTGCCAGTTGGGAGAGAGGGCCACAGGGAAGAGGTATGCCCAGGGCAAGAAGGCTACTCCTGGGGAGAAGTCTGGCTAGTGATAAGTGAAAAACCCAAAGTCCACCACCAACCAGGATACTCCACACTTGGCCAGCAGCCAGCCATGAATTGTAAATTTTGAAACTATTTTGGACAAGAGATAGCATGGTGTTGAGGTGGCTAGATGGCATTCAAATCTGGCTTCAGACACTTAACACTTAATAACCATACAACCTTGGGCAAGTCACTTAACTCTCCTACCCTGCGCTCCCCACTCCAAGAAGAAAAAAAAAAAGAGAGAGAGAGATAGCATGGTGTGTGAAGAAAGGGTGCTTGCTATATTTGGGGTCAGAAGTCCTGGGTTTGAATCCTGACTCTGTCACTTCCTACACATGTGACTTTAGACAAGTCCTAGGAGCCTAGATCTAGATCCAGGAGAAATCTCAGAGGCCATCATGTCCAACACCCTCATTTTACAGATGAGGAAACTGAGGCTCAAGAAAGTGAAATGACTTTTCTCAAATCACTTTCAGCCTCAGTTTCTTCAACTGTAAAATGAGGAACTGGACACAATGGCCTCTTAGGTGCTTTCCAGCACTCAATCTATCAGGAAGTTTTTCCTTAGTATCTTTGCCACTGACACTCTCTGCTCCTCATCCAAACTTGACCTGAAGAACTGCAGCTCTAAAGTTATGAGTCCAAAAGTTTGAATATTTTTAGCATGAGGAGGTGCTGTCTGCCACTTGCTTCTAATCTCAGGCTTATACTGGAAGGTCTGTGCTCCACCCGACACCAGAGATCACTGCAGGGAACCATCAAGTTCTCCCTGGTTAGAGCTGGTTACCTCTATCTCTAGCTCTGTGTGTGAGTGTGTGTGTGTGTGTGTGTGTGTGTGTGTGTCTTGTATCAGGTTACCTGGAGGGGAGCATGAGGGAGAGAAGAGAAAGGAAGGCAGGGGGAGGGAGAAGGAAGGAAGGAAGGAAGGAAGGAAGAAGAAGGTAGCTAGGTAGGCCAGTAGGTAGGAAAGCATTGATTAAGCACTTTATACCCAGGCATTGTTCTAAGCAGTGGGGTTACAATTACAAGAGAACAAGACATTTCCTACTGTCAAATATTTCCCTAGACTTGGGCTAGACCCAAGCACAGACTGTATACATCCTTCACTTGTAGCCACAGCAAGAGGGACAAATCAAACATATTAAAACCACTGCCATGCTTGGTTACATCCTAAAACATTTCCAGCCCAGATACTGATCCTAACTGATCCTGACTCCCTTGCTGGGCTCTTTCCTGGTGATGGCTAAGTTTCCATGGGCACCCCACACAGCCTCCCTTCCCCCCCATTATCTCTGAATGGGCAGTCTCTGTTCCCTTGTAAATTACATCTCAGCTCATAGTCCAGAAGGCTTGGACATTTGGTAAGGCAAAGAGGAGATGAGATCTCTGGGGGTTCAGGGATGGGACAGCAGCAGTAGGAGGGAGGTGATGAGGGCTAGTGGGTGGCCAGTTTCTGAGGCCAGGGAGCCAGGCTGGCTCAGGGGGTGTTATGGGAATAGGAATTTAAGATCTTCCCTGCCTCTAGGCCCTTTGATTGGCTTAAGTGACTCTGAGAACCTTCCTTGATTTGAAAATATACTCTGCCCCCTAATAGGCTGAATGTGGTCACCTGGAACCAGTGGCCAGAGGCTTGTTTTTCAGGAATGCCCATGCCTTGATGCTTTGTGATTGGGCAGTGGGATAAGAGGGCTGTTACACTCAATGATCCAGGAGAAGCCTGTATATACCCTGGTATGAGGCTTTGCTTTGGGGCTCACTTTGAGAAGAGTTGTATGATTTGACCAGAAGAGACTGTGCAGCCATTGAGCCCCCGTCTCTGAAAACCCAGATACTGGTGCTTCCCTCTCTGGTAACTGACTAGGTATGGATGTAATGGTCAGGCAGCTGGAAGCCCTCTCTGCTGATGTTTATCTGTCTATATTTGTTGTCTGCTTGTAACCTCTATTCTCTGAAGTTCAGGGTGCTGACCTTTTCCCCCTGAACTAGGTAAATAACAAGTTTGTTAACCCATTTTGAGTTGCTTTCCTTTAGAAAAGCAGATCTAAGAACCTGTGTTGGCAGCCACCCTGGGTATGTTGGGGTACTTTCTGCTACAAGGGGCAAGAAGGTCTAGGTGCTCAGAGCCCCATCTGTGTGGCACAGACCAAGAGAGGTGTTGCCCAGAGGCCAAGGGCAAAGACCCCACAGCAACCCAGAAGAAATCTCTGTAATTCAGCCAGATTTCTGGCAAAGGGCAAGGTCTGTTGTGAGCAGCCTTAGAATAAGGCATTGGAGTGTAAGAGGAGGTTCAGATTCCAGCTCTGGTATTATTCACTGTTTATTCCCTTCCCTTCTTTGGGCCTCAGCTTCCTCATCTGTAACCAGAGTGGGTCTGACTCGAATAGTGAGCTTCCTGTCCCTGGAGGTCTGCAAGCTGGGGCTGGACACTGAGGCAGCCACAGAGCTGCCTCCTTCCAGCTGGAGCTTTGTGCCTGAAGGAAGCTTACTCTGCCTCAGGCCTGACTCCGGACAGCTAGAACTCTAGACCCCCTACCCACTTAGTCACTTGTATCTCAGTTTCCTCATCTGCAAAATAAAGAAGCTGGGGAATGGGCAGACTTGAGGGGTTCTAAGACCCTTTCTAACTTTGATTCTTCAATCCTATGATCCTGTGATTTCCCCCAGAACAATGCCCTAGCACACTTTGAACCAGTTGAAGATCTCATTGGCATAGAGGACTTCCTGGGAATGAAATTCCCTCTCTTAACACAGTGATAGGCACATGCCCTGAAGCTTAGAGTCTTAGTGAGGCATGGGGGGAAAAGGACTAAATGTGAATCTAAGTTCAAATTCTGTCTCTGACTCCTACCAGCTGTGTGACCATGGGCAAGCCATTTAACTCGCTGGCCCCAGTTTCCTCATCTATAAAATGAGGGGCTTGGAACTGAGGACCTTGGAGGTCCCTTCTGGCTCTAGATGAGTATCCCCTAAGTAGTTTGGGGCACTGAATCACCTTGTCCCAGGACAGCATGTGGCAGACAAGAACTTTGAAGTCAGCCCTCTTCTGTCTACAATGCCCAACTTCCTGATTTAATAAGAAACTCACAAATGTTTCTTGAATTGAACAGAAGTGATTGCCAGAAATGCATGACCCCAATTTTCACTGAGACTCCACCAGGGGAAGAGACTTGCCCTGGGTCACACAGGGAGTAAATGACAAAGCCAGGATTGGAACCCAGAGCTCTGGTTTCCAAGTCCAGGATGCTTTCCACTGCAGATACGATACTGTGGGCTTGATTTGAGGCCTGGGTTGTGCTACTTAGAAAGTGGAGTTTTTGTGACTCGGAAACAAGCATAAATGCCCTTGGACAGCTCTGCAGTGGAGGCAACCCTATGGGGGCTCTTTTCACAAACACAGAAATCCATATAAGGGGCTTGCTTGCAATAAGGTCTGCCCGCATTACATTTCCAGGCCAAATGTGGATGTTTGTCAGCTGCCTGAGCCCCTGCTCCCCTCCATCTGCAGGACTAGGCAAGGACCACAGCTTCCTCTCCATGCCTCTGCTTCCCACCCAGGCTTTCCTGGAAGCAGAGGCTAAGCCTTCCTCTTCCTCTTTCCCCACACAAAGTTCCTAGGTGAGGGCTCTGCCCAGAGTGGAGGTGGAGAGCAGGATGTCACAGGCTAGGTCTAACCCCCAGAGGCAGCAGGACAGTCACACTCTCCAGCGCCCAGGAAAGCCACAAATCCTGACACTGACCATGAGATCTTAGGCAAGGCAAGACACGTCCTTCTCTGTGCCTCAGTATCCTGTAAAATGAGGGCCTAGAGGAATTCTAAGGGCCCTTCTAGTTTTGTATCCTATGATTCTGAGACATGTCAACCCCAGAAGGAGAAAGACAGTGACCCAAGCACCAGTGGCCAACTCACCTTCCCTCCTGTCAGGGAGTCAGGCTTCAAAGGGAGAATCAGAGCCAGGCCAGACCCCAGAAGAAGAGGGAGGATGCTGCTGAGATGGCTGCACCGTGAAGCCCCAGACAGTGAGACCTCAGGTTCCTGAGTCCAGAGTCCAGTGGAGTAACCAGTCTGGGTGGTGAGGTGGAAGGAGGGGAGGGATGCCTTGAGGCAGAATGGAGCCTGGCTGGGGGCCTGGGATGGGGGAGGTGCAGCTGCCTCCTAGGAGCAGGGAAAGAAAAGGAAGGGAAGGGAATAAGGCATTTATAGAATGAGACCATCCAGAGTCCAGACCACACCAATGCCCCCATTTTACAGGTGGGGAAACCGAGACTTGCAGAGGGGAAGGGGCAAAAGGCCAATCCCCCCAACAAATAATGGAGATGGGAGGAACATTAGAACTCCCTTCTTTGGTTTCCCCACAGGCTCACATTGGCAGCTGTATGTAAACCAGCTTCTAGCCCTGACTCTTGTCTACGTGACCTTGGGTAAGTCCTTTCCCCTCTGCAGACCCCAGTTTCCTCCTCTGTAAGATGGGTTTACAAATAGCTACTCTGGCTCCCTCACAGGGGTGCCCAGGAGATCATGGGCAATGAGAGGAGGAGGGTCAGAGGAGCAGTAGAATCATAGGCCTAAGGGACCTTAGTGACATTTGACAGAGAAAACAGGTTCAGAGCAAGGAAGTGACCCACCCAAGGTCACACAGCAAGTCAGAGCAAAGATGAGATTCACACTCAGGTCCTCTGATTTCCAGTCCTGGGCACGTTCTTTCCACAACACTGGGCTGACTGAATGGAGAAAGAAGCTGGGATCCCAGAGAATTTCCTGGGCTATGCAGGATGCAGAAAATGAAAGTAAACACTTGTAGCTGCTCTAAACAAAGGCCTGCCCTCCAGAGGTTTTGGAAACAAAGCTCCCTGGGCCATAGGTTTCTGGGGAGGAGAGGAGTGTGAGTGTCAGGGGAAATTTGTCTCTGCTGGCCTTGAAGGAATGGGCCCAGCCTGGAGGTCTGATCTGCTAACGGAAAGATTAGCATCGACGGGTCTCAGGAAAACCTTGTGCCAAGTGAAAGAATCCACCAAACCAGGCCTTGCCAGAGGGACAGGAGCTCAGGAAGCCTCATACAGGGTCCTGCCACTAAATGTATAATCTAAGGTTCAATTCACTAGACGCTTACCAAGCACCTGCTACAGGCAAAGGCCCCATTATCGATCCCTGACAGGGAGTGGAAGCAAACATTTATTAAGCCCCTACTATGCATTTGACAAACAACCCAACAGGCCCTGACCTCATGGGATTTAAATTCCACAGGAGACCTTAAGTAAATGGGGAGGGGGTAGAGAGAGAGAGAGGGAGGGAGGGAGAGAAGGAGAGGGAGAGGGAGGGGAGAGGGAGGGAGGGGGAGAGAGAGAAGGAGAGAAAGAAAGGAGAGAGAAAGAGAGAGAGGAGAGAAAGGAGAGAGAGAGAAGGAGAGAGACAGAGATGGATAGACAGACAGATGATAGATAGATGGACAAACAGGCAGGCAGATGATAGAAAAAAGATGATAGAGAGATGACAGATAGATGAAAGAGAGGAAAGAAGGAAAGAAGAAAGGAAGGAAAGGGAAAGAAGAGAATGAAGTGTAGATAGATGGAGCATTTACGGGATTTAGAAGAGATAGGAATACAAAGGTGATAGTCCCCTACCCCCAAGGAATTTACATCCTAATGAGGGGAGACCCCTGTAAAGTGATTTTAGAAGGGGGAAGGGTAGATGGTTCACCAAACAGGGCATGATATGGAGTAACCAGAAGTGGCTTGGAGGTCTGCCTACACTGGGCAAGTGACGGCAGCACCTTATGCCCAATTTTTTTTTTGGATCAAGAAGGCTCCTAGAAATTAAAAATCAGGCATAGGTTCTCAGAGTGGTCGATGCCACCCCTTGGGGGACACTGGACTGTTCCAGGGAGCGGGTAATAGTCTCAGATGCAACTGGGGGGGTGTTGGATAAAAATAAGGAGGCAGTGGAAACAATGAGGAATAGAAGAAAATTTTGTTAAACTTTTTGTACATGTCTTATTTGTTGTGTAACAGAGTTAAAGTCATACTGGTTTCATTATTTTCCCAATAAACACATAAAATGAAAGTTATAACCGATCGCTAGTCAAGTCCACTGATAGATCTTAACAAGTAAATGTTGGCAGGTGAGTACAAAGCACGTTGTCGGGAAGTACAGCATGCATTGGCAGGAATATGTGTGTGTAATGATTTGTTTACAACGTGATACTCTACATTACATGATTCAATATTGCATTATCAAAATTTCAGTGCAGGGAAAAAAACCCCACAAATTTACAATAGATTATTAAATTTGAGGTGTGTTATTTTTTTAAGTTCTTTTCTTTTTTTTTTAAATGATGCAAATTAAAAAAAAAGTTAAAGGGTTAAAGAAAGTAGATTTCCAGCAGGGCGCTGAGTAATTTTTTTTTTAGGGGTGGTAGGTTAAATAAGTTTGGGAATTTCTGAGTCAGAGGATTCAGGGCAGCTAGGTAGTTCAGTGCATAAAGCAACTGGCCCTGTAATCAGCTTTAGATACTTACTAGCAGTGTGACCCTGGGCAAGTCACACTTTCTGTTTGCCTCAAAAAAAAAAAGTCAGAGGGTTCAGAGCTGGCAGGGGTCTCTAAGGCCCCCTAATACAACTCCCTCTTATAAAGAGGAGGAAGTAGCCTCAGAGTGAGCAAACAGCTGAAGGAAGGATGGAGAGGGACTTGAGATGATGTTGATTTTTTTTTCTTTTAAAAAATTCTTTGTTATAAGGGATGGTACTCTGGGAGGAAGAGAGGAAGGGATACAGGGAGAAGTCTAAGTGATGTAAAATATCTGCAAAATTCTATTTTTAAAAAAGGAATGGAATATATTTCTGAAGTGAATGGAAAGGGGTTGAGGAATCGGAGAAAACTTCCTGGAAAGGGAAATTGGGCAGGATTTTGCCAATGAGGAAGGAAATGGCGTGGCTATGGGAAGGGACAGAGTCGACAGGCACCATATCTGGTTCAACCTCTTCTTACTGAGAAGGAAAATGAGGCTACACAGGTTACTGTTAGCGGCAGAGCTGGGGCCAAGGACTGCCACTGACTCAGCAGACAATGGTGGAAGGGCCTGGCCAGGAAGAACTTCTGGGCCCTCCTTGGCTTGTGCTTGCCCTAGTAACTTGGAGGCTGACCTTGGATAGGGACTTGAGCTCTGTCTCTGCTGCCTGGGGTTCTGGCGCCCACAATCCCTAAGCGACCAGCATCTGGCAGGCTTCCCAGCATTCGAAGACCCCACCTCTCTGTTCTCCCCACTACAAAAACTTACTACAAACGAGATGATAATTGTAAAGCATTTAGCACAGTGTTTGGCACATAGTGAATGCTATATAAATCTTAGTTATTATTATTGTTATTGCTCCCCAATGACTAAATGATCAAAAAATATGAATAGGTTGTTTTCAGAGAAAGAAATCCAAGCTATCAATAGCCGTATGAAAAAAATTCTCTAAATTACTAATAATTGACAAAATGCAAGTTAAAACTATTCTGAGGTACCACTTTCCCCCCCCCCCAGCAGATTGATCAAGCTGACAAAAAAGTAAAAGGACAAATGCTGGAGAGGCTGAGAAAACAGGTACATGAATGCCTTGCTGTGTACTGTGCACTGGTCCAGTCATTTGGAGAAATGCCTGGGAACTATGCCTCCAGAGCTACTGAACTGTGCAAACCCTCTGGCCCAGAGATATCATTAGTAGGTCTATACCCTCAATGAGATCAAATACAGAGGAAAAGGACTTATTTGAACAAAAACGTTTATAGCAGGTTTATTTGTGGTAGCAAAGAATTGGAAACTGAGGGGATGCCCATCAACTGGGGAATGATTGAACAGGTTGTGGTATGTGAATGTAACAGAATGTTATTGTACTATAAGATATAATGAGCAGGTAGATTTCAGAAAAATCTGGGAAGACTTGTATGGACTGATACAGAGGGAAGTAATAGAACCAGGAGAATAATTTATATAATAACAACAATGTTATAAAGATAAACAAAGATTGAAAGATTTGGTTGCTCTTATCAATATAAATGCCTAACCACAATCCTAAAGCATTTCTATCCACCTCTAGATGAGAGCTTATGCACGCAGTGTGCAGTGCATACTGAAGAATATTCTTTTCTTTCTCCTTCCTTCTTCCCTCCCTCCCTTCTTTCTTTTCTTTCTCCCTCTCTCCTTCCTTTCTCTTTCTCCCTCCCTCCTTCCTTCCTTTCTCTTTCTCCCTCCCTCTCTCCCCCTTCCTTCCTTTTTTCCTTCCCCTTTTTCCCTCCTTCCTTCATTCCTTCCTTCTTTCCTTTCTCTTTTTCCTCCCTTCCTTCCTGCCTCCCTTCCCTCCTCCCCTTCCTTCTCTCCCTCTTTTCTTCCTTCCTTCCTACCTCCCAGAGATGTTGTGAGGATCAAATAAGATAATAATTATAAAGCACTCTGCAAACCTTAAAACACTTATATAAATATCACCATCATTATTATTGCCTGCAGCATTAAATCCAAATTTCTTGGGCATTTCCCTTCACAGCCTTGCTCTGACCTACTTTCCCAGCTTTGTTATGTATTCCTGAGTCCCGTGGTCCTTCTTGCATGCCAGACTCCAGCTGGACCTTCTTGCTCTCCTGTTTCCTTGCCATAGCCCTTTCCACAAGCTGTGCCTACCTTTGGAAATAGCTTCTTTCTCACCTCTCTCTATTGTTTCCTTTAAAGCTCAGCTCAAGCATCACATTCTATGTAAGGGCTTTTGTGATTCTCCACCCCCACCACCTTGTATTTATTTTCTATGTAAATATAGATACTATATATATATATATCCTATGTTTATAAATGCTTATATATAACCTACACAAATTTATATATAACTTAAATATGACAAACACTTCATATATAATTCATATATCTTGTATATAACAAATTTTTCTGTTACATAACTTACATATAACAAATTTATATATCATATATAACATATCTTACATATGACATACATTTCATATGTATATATGTATATATATTTCATCTTATATATAACATACATGTATATATAACTTATTTGTCTTACATATAACAAATATACACTCTCTCTCTGTATCTCAAGAACTGCTCAGCTTACCTCTAAAAATAGCCCAGCCCAGCTGGCTAAGCAGCTTTGCCTCCAGCAGGAGGAGGATGAAGGGGAATAAGGAGGGAAGAGGGAGGGGGACGGCTGCCTTTCAGAAACACAGCCTCAGTCTCCCCACTTGGCCATGATGCTGCAGGGCAGAGACTTTCATTTTCTGTGTTAGAATCAGAGTTTCTTGAGGGCAGGCACAGTGTCCTTGCCTTTCTGTGTGTCCTCTCTCTCTGTGAAGCATCTGACACATAGTAGGTACATAATAAATGCTCATTAACTCATTTTTTTTGTATCCCTGACATCTCTAAGGCCTGCTCCATTGCTCAGGTTCTCTGAATGCCCAGGCTCCCATAAAGCTTTGCTGCTGTCGTCCTCACAAGCATCCACGTCCCCTTCCCCCTGGTATCCCTCCTCCCACCATTGGAGGCAAAACCGATTTTGGGGCTGGGTTATTTTTAGCCAGTGATGCTGACAGGGCCTCCAAGATAGAGCAGCTGCACAGGGGGATGGGAAGATGCCTCTCCTGGAGGGATTCAGGGAGAAGCTGAGAATTGGGGGTGCTTCACCCACACACAATTATTGAGCACCTGCTGGGTAGCCCCAGGTGTGGTGCAGAGCATCTGGGATATGGAGGAAAAAGGAAGCCGACCCTGCCTTCTTGGTACAATATGTGTACAGATAAATATACTAGGTAGAGAGTGAAGGCAAAGTAGACACCCAGTTGTTGGGGCCTTGGAGTATTAGGGGTATCCTGAAATGTTGGGGCTGATACAGACCTCAGGGCTGAGGTCTCTGTCACTTGACATAGCGGTGCACAGAGGCCCAGGGAGGAAAGTGGGACAGGCTTGGGGTTGCTTATTAGCAAGACTCAACACTTGAACTCAGCTCTCAGGACCTTGGCTGTATTCACTGCACCCACTGTCCTATCCCATTATTGACAGCTCTGAAGTGCAGGCAGGTCTCAGACCTCAGTTCTCTCTCCCCTTCCCCTGCTGTGAGAACTCTCAACTAGCAAAGGAACAAATGAGTTTGTGTCTGGGGTGGCTTGTAGCCCATCAAAAAACAAATGAAGTAACTGGTCTTGTAGGTAAAGTTTGGCCCCATAGAAACCTGGGAAGCGCCGAGGGATGGCAGGCTGTAGAGCGGTGGGCATTCGGCCAGTGGGGAGAAATCAGAGAAGGAGAGTGAAGTGCCCAAAATGCATCCTCGGAGAACCAGATCCAAAAGTTAGAGCTGAGAAGGACCCCTAGACCAAGCCCCTCATTGTACAGATGGAATAATGTAATAAGTACCAGCCAACCCTGGGGGCTTGAGTTCTAGTCACTGCTTGAGGCCTGTGCTTAAGGAAGGCTTTCTGTAACATGCCACCAACTTTATTTAAACAATTTCTGTTTCTTCTCCTAGAAAATGAGATTTGAGACAGGGAGGCACCCACGGAGGCTACAAAGGCAGCGGTCTGGGTGTGGGGGACAGAGGAGAAGGAGGAAGATCCCTTCCGGCAGGCAGGAGGAGGCTCCTGGTTTGAAATCTGACCTAAAGTACTGAACATTTTTCCTGAGACACTTTGGGGCTGGTTTGGGGAGGAGGGAGGAAGAGGTGGGGTCTTTGAGTGCTGGGAAATCTGCCAGATGCTGGACACTTGGAGAGTGTAGGTGCCAGAGCCCCAGGAGGCAGAGACAGGGCTCAGGGTCTCCCAACAACTCTTCAAGAAGGGTGCTATTATTATCCCCATTTTATAGATGTGGAAACTGAGGCAAATTGACTCCAGGCCCAGTGCTCTGTCCCCTGTGCCACCTAGTGGCTCCTGTTCTTAGAAATGTGTGTGTGTGTACATGTATACATATATATGTACACACATATATGAATATATACACACATATTTATATATACACGCATATATATTTCTCTTATTTCCTTCTTCTCTTCTAATTTTAGCTGCATTGGTTTGTACAGAAACTTTTTGATTTTATAAATCAAAATTATCTATTTTACCTCATGTGAACCTCTCTATCTCTTAATCATGAACTTTTCCTTATCCATAAATCTGATAGGTAATTTCTTCCATGTTCCTCTAATTCATTTATAATGTCACCCTTTACATCTAAATCACTCGCCCATTTGGAGCTCATGCTGATATACGGTTTGAGATGTTGGTCTACACCTTTATTTGTTAAGTCATTTCTTGGCGGAGATACTGGAGCAGTCTGCCATTCCAGCTCATTTTACAGATGAGGAAATGGGAATAAGTGACTTGCCTAGGGTCACACAACTATTACCTAATCAGATTTTAGCTCATGAAGATGCCAAGCCCAGTACTCTATCTACCCTGCCACATAGCTGCCCTAATCTAGACCTAGTTTCTGCCAGACTTCCATTTTTCTCAAGTTTTTGTTGAATAGATAGTTCTTGCCTCAGTAGCTGAGATCTTTGGGTTTTTCAAACACTAAGTTACTGCACTCCTTTGCCTCTGTGTATTATGTATCTAATACGTTCCATTGATCAACCTCTCTATTCCTCACCCAGTACCAAATTGTTTTGGTGATTACAATTTTATAGTATGGTTTACAATCAGGTCCTACTAGGTTTCCTTCTTTTCTTATTGTAAAAAATTGTTTCCCTTGAAATTTTTGACCTTTTTTTCTCCAGATGAATTTTGTTACTATTGTTTCTAGCTTTAAAAAGTAGTCCTTTGGGGGCGGCCAGGTAGCACAGCGAGTAAGAGCACCGGCTCCAGTGTTGAGAAGACCTGGAGATCGAATCCCGGGCTCAGACAGTTAGCACCCACCCAGAAATACCTGGCCGTGTAATGTTGAGCAAGTTGCTTAACCCCAATTGCTTAAAAAAAAAAAAGTTGTCCTTTGGGTTTTTTGACTGGCATGACACTGAAAAAGTAAATTAATATACATAGTATTGCCATTTTAAAAATATTGGCTTAGTCTACCCATAAGCAATTAATATATCTCCAATCATTTAGATATGCCTTTATTTATGTAAAGAGTGTTTTTTAATTGGGAAAGAAAAATTGTGAGCCAGCTACCAAAGGAGAGGAGGGAGTGACCTAGGCATCTGTAGATGACAGCTACTAGGATTTTGATTGGATATAATAGATATGAATAGTATGGACTTCAAAGGAAGAGAGGTTACTGAGGGATAGAGGAAGGGGGAGGATGTGGAGAAGAAGGAATGAGATGAAGAGATTGAGTGAAGGTTCAACCAGTACTGAAAAGGGTGGCCAGGGAGTCTGTGTTGCCAGAAGGAAGCCAGGTTTCAGGTAGATGGAAGGAATGGGAGAGGAAAAGATTTAGGATGAAGGGAAGTTTGTTGCCTATGGAAAAGGCATTCCAGGGGGCACGATGGAAGGAGTGGGTGGTAGGCCGAAACTTTGGGGTAGGAGGGTTGAAGCAGAGAAGAATGAGGACTTGGGTGGTGGGGGGTTTGGAATAGCGTTTGAATGATAATATATAGGAGTCATGGGATACTGCGATATGAAGGGGATGAGTAGGGATGAGAGCGTTCATCACTGAGTGGAGGGCACCATTCTCTACCCTCAAAGGACAGGAGCAGCAGGAGAGGAAAGGCCTGAAGTCAGAGGGGGCAGTGCTCTTCTTTGCATAGGAAGCCATCCACATCCCAATAAGAACAATGGGCTGGTAGCAGGAGGTGGAAATTGTCTCGTGCTGGAACAGATGAAAGTGGTTTGGGGGCAGATGGAAGACACTTGGCCCAGGCCCTAGAGGCTGTTCCTCAGGGGACAGACTGCACCCAGCAGCAGATGGAAGACCTGAGGTGTTAGTGGAGGCTGAGGAGGCTGGCTATGAAGTACAACAGAAGCAGTCCTTTGGGGTAGACAGATCTTAGAACCTGGGCTGAGGAATTCCCCGACGATGGCACTGACTGAGTAGGGGAGACCTGGGCCTTAAAAGGGCATTTCAACGGCCATGTTGAGGTGATTGGAACAGAAGAGAAGATGGGGAGCTTAAAAGGGCGTTCTAAGATGTAAAATAGAAGAGGAAATGTGTGGCAATGGCCTGTGTTTTCTCACTAAAGTGGAAGATGAAGTCCTATGCTGAGAGGGTGGGAGGGGATGGTGTGGGAGGGTGGAAGAGAGAAGATTTGGAACAGCAGCTGGGGTGGGGGGAGGGCGATAGAGAATTAATTAGGGATGAGTAAAAGGATTGCCTTGCCCATTCAGCGGCACACTGAGGGCAAAAAAGGCAGCTGGGATGGGGGTGGGAGAGTAAATCAAAGTTGGAGTGTGACAAGTAGTGATTGACTCAAGGCAGGACAAGAGACTTGAGCAAAGAAGACAGTGTAAAGTTGTACTGAGTGGAGTATTGAGATGAGGAAGGAGGAAGGTGAGGTCAGAGCAGGAGCAGTGATGGCCTGAGCATGAAGGGGTGGCTGAAGCAGGAGAGGACAGCAGACCTTGGGACCAAAGAGAGAAATTTCAGCATTCTTGATCATGAAAGTGAAGCCCTTGAGGACAATGAGGAGAGTGAGGGAGGTGACCATATGGCCTTATTTAGCCTGGCCTCTATGGGGCCAGATGAATCAAGACTACTCCCTAAGCCACATAACATCCTTCAGACACTGGAACACAGGCCCAGCTGTGTCCTCTTATCCTGGCCAAACATGTCCAGTTCCTTCCCGTGACCTCTAAGCAATGTGGGAGGGGGTGTTCATCTATCTTTGGGGTCCACCTGTCACCCCACTCTCAGTTGTGGCTCCAAGAACCTGTAGCATGTGTAGCAGCCACACCCCAGTAAACCATCTCGGCAGACTGGCTGAACTTAGCTCAGTTCTTCAGTCCTGCAGTTCTTGGCAGTTCTTAAGGCTTTCAAAGATCTTTTGCATTATGGTGGCTATTGTATAAATAAACTCTTCTCCTGGTTTTCCTCATTTCCATGTGTATCAGTTCATCTAGATCGTCCCAAATGTCTCTGAATCCTTCATATTTGTCACTTTGACGCCATAATAATATTCCATTACATTTCTATATTACAATTTGCTTATCCATTCCCCCACTGATCCCTTAGTTTCCAGTTCTTTTCTCTAAGAAAAAACATTGTTATATTTTCACCTATAGGTAATTTCCCTCTATTGCTGAGGTAAACGCCCCATAGTGGCATCACAGAATTAAAGAATAGTTTATTGAGTTTGGGGGAGTAGTTCCAAATTCCCCTCCTGAATGGCTGTGACACCAACAGCCTATTAGCATGCCTGTGCCGGGCTCCACACTTTAGGGAGAGACCCAGGCCAGCCAACCTTCATTCTCTTCATGGTGGTGCTTCTTTTTGGATTTTAACACCATGCCTCACCCTAGGACCTCCCTCAGCATGGGAGCCTTTTCACCCTCCCCCTCCTCTCATTAATCACCCAACTGCAGCATTGTCACTCTGGAACATCCCTCTGCTGGCCTCCCTCTCCCATTGGTGAGTTCCTTCAGGAGCTCCCATTTTGGGGAGGGTCCCCAGCCAGCCAACCTTCATTTCTTTTCTGGATGTTTGTCTAATTATCTGTATTTCAACACAGTGTCCCCTGTGCCAGGTACCTTCACAGACCCCATCCCAATTTTTCATCTTCCTTTTGTGTGTTGACTTCCCCTAGTGTGGCAGTGTGTAGTATGGAAGCTTTTCAAGAGCTGAGACTTAGTGCTTAGTACCTGTCTTCCCATGGTTTCTCTAGCAATGGTCACTGTCATCCTTTGCCACCTTTACAAATCTGATTGGCAAAGTGGAACCCTTAAGTTTATTTTAATGTTCATTTCTTTTTTTTTTCATTTCTCTTATTGTTAGTGATTTGGACCATTCTTTCATATGGTTGTTTGTAGTTTGTATCTCAATCATTCAGCAAACATTTTTAAACATTTACTATGTTCCAGGCTTGGAAGCAAAAGCAGATCTCTGTCCCCAAGAAGCTTACGGTTTAACAGGGAGACAACAGGTAAATAAATAGGGACAGATGAGAAACCTATAGAACATATGGAAGGTGATCTCAGGGAAGAAACTAGAATCTGGGGTGGGGGGGGGAGGGGAGGCAGGAAAGGCCTCCTGCAGAAGCTGAGACTTGAGCTGAGTTTGAAACTGGGGAAGTCAGTAGTTGGAGGTGAGGAGGAGATCAATCCAAGAAGGAGGACAGCCAGCACAAAGAGATTATGTGTTGTATGAGAGGAACAGGAAGGAGGTCAACGTAGCTGGATCAGAGAGTAACTGGGAGAAGGAATTAGAAGTCTGGAAAGATCGGAAGGGACCAGGTTAAGAGCTTGAAACGTTCATCTGAAGACTTTACAATTGATCCTGGAAAGAATAGGGAGTTGCTGACATTGAATGTGTGTGTGTGTGTGTGTGTGTGCGCGCGTGTGACAGTGACACAATAAGATCTACACTTCAGGATAATCACTTCTTTGATATTGAGTGGAAGATGGATTGGAGTGGGACATTGAGGCTGAATCCTTTCTTTTTTCTTTTTTTGTAGCTTCATGTGCAACCATCTTTTTTATTGTACTGTTTTATTTTTTATTTTTTTTTTGGTCTCTATTAATTTGTTTACTTTTAGTTTACAAGATTCGTTATCACAATTCCTTGAGTTTCAAATTTTCTCTCCCTCCTCCTCCCCCCCTCCCCCCATGGGGCCATACAATCAAGTATAGTATCTGCAAATACTTTCACATTAGGCATTAGTCAGGTTATAAAGAAGGATTGTAACAGATGGAATGAAGAATGGGAAAGAGGAAACAAAACCAAACAAGAGAATGATAAAAGGCAGTAGTTTGCTTCAATCTGGGTTCAATCACAGTTCTTTCTCTGTATGTAAACATCTCTCTCCATCATGAGTCTTTTGGGTTTGACTTATGTCTCTGGATTGCTGAGAAGAGTCCAGTTTATCAAAGTTGGTCATCACACATACGTTGTGTCTGTAATTGTGTACAAATTCCTCCTGGCTCTACTCTTCTCTTTCAGCATCAGTTCGTATAAGCCTCTCCAGGTAAATATGAAGTCCCATCTGCTCCTCTGCACAATAGTATTCCATAACATGCATATACCGCGACTTGTTCAGCCGTTCCCCAATTGATGGGCACCCCCTTAATTTCCAATTCTTTGCTACCACAAAAAGAGCTGCTATAAATATTTGTGTACATATGGGTCTTTTTCCCACTTCTTTGATCTCTTTGGGATACAACCCTAGAAGTGGTATTGCTGGGTCAAAGGGTATGAAATTATTTATAGCCCTTTGGTCATAATTCCAGATTGCTTTCCAGAAAGGCTGGATCAGTTCACAACTCCACCAGCAATGTATTAGTGTTCCAGTTTGTCCACATCCTCTCCAGCACTTGTCATTTTCCTGTTTTGTCATCTTAGCCAATCTGACTGGTGAGATGTGGTACCTCATAGTTGTTTTGATTTGCATTTCTCTAATCAATAGTGATTTAGAGCATTTCTTCATGTGCTTATAGATATCTTTAATTTCTTCCTCTGAAAACTGCCTGTTCATATCCTTTGACCATTTATCAACTGGGGAATGACTTGTATTCTTATAGATTTGACTCAATTCTCTGTATATTTTATAAATGAGTCCTTTATCAGAGACATAGGTTGTAAAAATTTTTTCCCAGTTTTTCACCTCCCTCTTAATCTTGGTTACATTGGCTTTGTTTGTACAGAAGCTTTTCAATTTAATGTAATTAAAATTATCCATTTTGCATTTTATAATGCTCTCTAATTCTTGTTTAGTCATAAAGTCTTTCCCTCTCCACAAATCTGACAGGTAAACTATTCCTTGCTTTCCCAGATTGCTTAGAGTATCAGCCTTTATACCTAGATCATGTACCCATTTAGACTTGATTTTGGTATATGGTGTTAGGTAATGGTCTATGCCCAGTTTCTGCCATACTATATTCCAGTTTTCCCAGCAGTTTTTGTCAAATAGTGAGTTCTTATCCCCAAAACTGGGGTCTTTGGGTTTATTAAACAATAGATTACTATAGTCATTGACTGCTGAATCTCAGTATGCCTAATCTATTCCATTGATCCACTACTCTATTCCTCAGCAAGTACCAAGTAGTTTTGATGACTGCTGCTTTATAATACAGATTGAAATCTGGTAAAGCTAGTCTACCTTCCCTAGCATTTCTTTTCATTAATTCCCTTGATATTCTAGACCATTTATTCTTCCAAATGAATTTTGTTACTATTTTTCCTAGCTCTATGAAGTAGTTTTTTGGTAAATTTATTGGTATGGCACAAAATATATAATTTAATTTAGGTAAAATTGTCATTTTTATTATATTAGCTCGACCCAGCCATGAGTAATTTATATTTTTCCAATTAGTTAGATATGATTTAATTTGTGTGAAAAGTGTTTTGTAGTTGTGATCATATAGGTCCTGGGTTTGTTTTGGCAGGTAGATGCCCAAATATTTTATAGTGTCTACAGTAACTTTAAATGGGATTTCTCTTTCTATCTCTTGCTGTTGAATTTCATTGGAAATATATAAGAATGCTGAGGATTTATGTGGGTTTATTTTATATCCTGCAACTTTGCCAAATTTATTTATTGTCTCAAGTAGTTTTTTTACTTGATTCTCTAGGATTCTCTGAGTATATCATCATATCATCTGCAAAGAGTGATAGCTTGGTCTCTTCTTTGCCCAATTTGATTCCTTTGATTTCTTTTTCTTCTCTAATTGCTACTGCTAACATTTCTAGTACCAGATTGAATAAGAGGAGGATAGTGGACACCCTTGTTTCAGCCCTGATCTTGTTGGAAATGCTTCTAGCTTATCCCCATAACATATAATATTTGCTGATGGTTTTAAATAGATGCTACCTATTATTTTAAGGAAGGCTCCCTTTATTCCTATACTTTCTAGTGTTTTTAATAGAAATGGATGTTGTATTTTGTCAAAAGTCTTTTCTGCATCTATTGAGATAATCATGTGGTTTCTGCTAGTTTTATTGTTGACATGATCAGTTATACTGATGGTTTTCCTAATATTAAACCATCCTTTTATTCTTGGAATAAATCCTACCTGATCAAAGTGTATTATTCTTGAGATAAGTTGCTGTAGTCTTTTTGCTAATATTTTATTTAAAATTTTTGCATCTATATTCATGAGGGAGATTGGTCTATAATTTCCTTTCTCTGTTTTATCTCCTCCTGCTTTAGGTATCAGTACCATATTTGTGTCATAAAAAGAATTTGGTAGGACTCCTTCTTCACTAATTTTCCCAAATAGTTTGTAGAGTATTGGAATCAATTGTCTTTTAAATGTTTGATAGAATTCACTAATAAATCCATCTGGCCCTGGAGATTTTTTTCCTAGGGAGTTGACTGATGGCTTGTTCAATTTCTTTTTCCAAGTTGGGGTTATTTAAGTAATTTACTTCCTCTTCAGTTAATCTGGGCAACTTGTATTTTTGTAAATATTCATCCATTTCCCTAAGATTGTCGAATTTATGTGCATACAATTGGGAAAAATAATTCCTAATTATTGTTTTGATTTCCTCTTCATTGGAGGTAGATTCACCCTTTTCATTTTTGATACTCATAATTTGGTTTTCTTCTTTCTTTTGTTTTATCATATTGACTAAGGGTCTATCAATTTTATTGGTTATTTCATAAAACCAGCTCTTAGTTTTATTTATTAATTCAATAGTTTTCTTAATTTCAATTTTATTAATCTCTCCTTTGGTTTTCAATATTTCTAATTTAGTATTTAATTGGGGATTTTTGAATTTGTTTTTTTTCTAGGTTTTTCCATTGCATGCCCAATTTGTTTTCTCTAATATAATCATGTATGCACTCAGGGATATAAAAATTCCCCTAAGAATTACCTTTAGTGCATCCCACAAATTTTGGTATGTTGTCTCATTATTATCATTCTCTTGAGTGAAATTACTGATTGTTTCTATAATTTCTTGTTTGACCCACTCATTCTTTAGGATTAAATTGTTTAATTTCCAATTAATTTTTAGTCTGTCTTTCCATGGCCCTTTATTGCATATAATTTTTATTGCATCATGATCTGAGAAGGATGCATTTAATATTTCTGCCTTACTGCACAGAATTGTGAGGTTTTTATGCCCTAGAACATGGTTGATTTTTGAATATGTGCCATGAACTGCTGAAAAGAAAGTATATTCCTTTTTATCCCCATTCAGTTTTCTCCAAAGATCTATCATACCTACCCTCTCTAAAATTCTGTTCATCTCCTTAACTTCTTTCTTGTTTATTTTGAGATTGGATTTATCAAGTTCAGAGAGGGGGAGATTAAAGTCTCCCACTAGTATAGTTTTGCTATCTATTTCTTCCTCTAATTCCTTTACCTTCTCCTCTAGGAATCTGGATGCTATACCACTTGGTGCATATATGTTAAGTAATGATATTGCTTCATTCTCGATGGTGCCTTTTAGCAGGATATAGTTTCTTTCCTTATCTCTTTTAATTAGATCAATTTTTGCTTTATCTGAGATAAGGATTGCTACCCCTGCTTTTTTTTACTTTAGCTAAGTCATGATATATTTTACTCTAGCCATTTACCTTTAACCTGTGTGTATCCCTCTGTTTCAGATGTGTTTCTTGTAAACAGAATATTGTAGGATTGTGATTTTTAATCCACTCTGCTATCCACCTCTGTTTTATGGAAGAGTTCCTTCCATTCACATTTACAGTTATGATTATCTGTTTCTTTCCCTCCATCCTATTCCCTTCCCTGTTAATGATTATATTTTCCCCCCTTCTCCCTTCCCCTCCTTAATAGTTTTCCTTTTGACCACCACCTCCCTCAGTATTCCCTTATAAGCCCCCCTCCCTTTTTCTCCCCTTCCCCCTTACTTCTTCCCCCCCTACAAACCACCCCCTGCCTTTCGTAGCCCTTTCCCCCTCCTACTGCCTGTAGGATATTTTGATACTTAATGAAGTATGTTATCTCTTCTTTGCACCAAGAGTGACAGGAACAAATCTCATGCGAAGCTCCTCACCCTCCCCTCTTTCCCTCTAATATGATACGTTTTTCATCTCTTCTCCATAGAGTCCTGTGCTTAACTGGTTGTTATTCCCTCCTTGCACCAGAATGAATGAGGGAAAAGCTCATATAATACTCATCTCCCTCCCTTCTTTTCCTCTGCTATATTGTTTTTATGCCTCTTTGTGTGGCATAATTTACCCTTTTCCACTTCATCCATTTCTCTTCTTCCATTGCAGTCCCTTTGCAGCCCTTAATAAGATTTTTTAAATTGTGATTTTGTGTATTTTATACTCATACCCTCTACTTGTCTATAAATAGTTTGCTTTTATTAAATAACAGGGTGTGTGTGTTTTCCTTGTTTACCTTTCTATGTCACTCTTGTATCTCATAATTGGGGGTTGAATTTTCCATTGAGCTCTGGCTTTTTCATCAGGAAGATCTGGAAATCTATTATATCGTTGAATGACCATCTCTTTGCCTGGAAGAATATGCTCCGTCTTGCCTGGGTAGGTGATCCTTGGTTGTAACCCGAGCTCTTTTGCCTTCCATAAAATTGTATTCCACTGCCTCCGATCTTTCAGTGTAGAAGCTGTCAAATCCTGTGCAATCCTCACTGTGGTTCCTCAATATTTGAATTGTTTCTTTCTGGCCACTTGAAGTATTTTCTCTTTTACCTGGTGGTAGTTCTTGAGTTTGGCCACAACATTTCAAGGACTTTTCAGTTTGGGATCTCTTTCAGGAGGTGTCAGGTGGATTCTCTCAATTTCTATTTTACCCTCAGGTTCTAGTATCTCAGGGAAATTTTCCTTAATGAGTTCTTGGAGAATGTTGTCCAGTCTCATTTTTTCATCAGGATTTTCTAGTAGGCCTATGATTCTCAGATTATCTCTCCTGGATCTGTTTTCCAGGTCAGTTATTTTTCCCTTGAGATATTTTACCTCTTTTTCTAATTTTTCATTCTTGTTGTTTTGTTTGACGAATTCTTGGTTCCTCACTGAGTTTTTTGTTTCAATTTGGTTGATTCTAGTTTTTGGCAAATCATTTTCCTTGGTTACTTTTTGGAGCTCCTTTTCCATATCATACACTTTTCTTATTAAGGAGCTGTTTTCTTCATTATAATGTTTTTCTAATTCTGCAATTTTGATTTTAAAAGAATTATTCATTTTGTTTTCTATATCTCTCATTTGGTTTTCAAAGTTCCTTTTGAGCTGATCTAGGAGAGCTTTCTGTGCTTGGGACCTGTTCCCTGTTGATGTTTCAGCTCTGGGTGCAGAGTTCCTACCTCTGAGGATATTAGGACTCCAGAGTCTTTGTAGTCTGCTTTCTACCCATTTTGAGGCAGGGCCCTAGCCACGCCCTTCCCCTAGGGTTCCCAAGCCTTTACTGTTGAGGGTTTTGCCCTGGGGTAATAGTATGTTTTTTTTTTTTTTTGGGGGGTGGGGTGGGGGGGGTATGCAGGCGTGCTTCTTGCCTCCCCCTGTATGGACGGTTTTTGGGGGTTTTTTTTTTTTATTTTGGGGCCATGGAGTGGTAGTCCCAGGAGTATTTGCTGTCCCTGACAGGAGCCCTGCATTTGGTTCTTACCTTGCTCTTTCCAGTCCCAGCCCTTTGGTGATAGGCCTGGTAGTGGCCCTTATGGTTGGTGGGACGACTTGCCCCCAGAGTTGATCAGGCAGGCCTCCTCCTGGCCTGCCTCTGCACACCCGCTGCCTTCCGGGCCTACCTCTGTGCCACCGCTGCCTTCTGGGCCTGCCTCTGGCTGAATCCTGTTTTCTAACACATTGAGGCATAGGTCTACATTTTATGGGTGAATTCATGCCATCCACAGTCGTGGTTATGATTATTAAGTGTTTTCCCCCATAATAATATATTACGTTTCCTCTCTTTGTCCTTCCTCTGCCTTCTTTACAAGGGAAAGAATAGAAATGAGATCAATATTGGAGATCTATAATTGGAGTGATCTAATATTATTTTGCTCTTCCCCATCTCACCAAACACACACACACACACACACACACACACAAACACACACCCAAAGGCTATTGCCCTTTCTCTCCTTTCTCACCTGGGGGCCCAATCCTTAGAGTTGGGCCACAAGGAAGGGAGCCTGGGTTCAGGGAGGTATGAGGAAGGTTCCAACTCCTCCTCCCCTCCCCTTCCCCTTCTGCTTCTCTTCTCCCTTCTGCTTCTGATTCAGAGATAGGGGCTGGGGCCCTGGTTCTGGTCCTGGTTGGTTTTTAAAGAATTATTTAACTGTGTAACTACCAGATCTGCCTTATACCCCTACAAAGCATCCAAAAAAGACAAAGGAAAAAAAAATTTTATAAAAAACTTAAAAAAAAACCTTTATAATCAGTCTTCAACATCTTAAATAAGTGGATCAAAGAGCAAATCAGAAACAATGAATAACTATGTAAAAGAAAATGATGATGAAACAATATAATCAGTCTTCTGTAGTTGAAATGTTTCGCTTCCCTTTCCAGCTCTATCAGTTCTAACACCTTCCTGTGTGTGTCTCTCCTCTCTGTATCTGTTTCTTTCTGTGTCTCTGTGTCTGTCTCTCTCTCCCTCTGTTTTTCTGTCTGTCTCTGTCTCTCCCTCTCCCTATTTAATGTATTTTGACACTAACCTCTTTAGTATGTTTGCTCAGCCTTCCTTTTCCAAGTCTGGATACGAGTAAGGCTCATGAGATGCTGCTCCCCATGACCCCACCATCTCCCTGCCTCAGTGGTGAGAAATATTTATTCCCTCTTAGCATTCTGTTCCACCTCTCATTTCTTATCCTTTTAAGAAAAAAAAAAAAGAACAAAATCTTTTGCAGGCCTTAAGGGTGCTCTTCTTTGTTCTTTCATTGACCTCTGCACAGTCGGTGTGGCAGTGGACAAAGTCCGGGACCAGGAATCAGGAAGGACTCAGACCCTCACTGTGTGACCCTGAGTAAGTCACTTAACATCTTTTTGCCTCAGTTTCCTCAACTGGAAAATGGGGATAATAACATCCACCCTGATGATTGGTTGTAAGGACTAGATGAAAGAATGTGTGAAGCATTTAGTACAGTGTCTGGCACACAGTGGATGATATAGAAATGCTTATTCCCTTTCCTTCCCCCTTAGAAACAGCTGGGTTCTGAAGGGGAAATGGTTTCTTCTTTCCATTAGAAAGTAAGCAATTCATTACTTAACCCCTTCAAATATCTCAAGTGCATTTATTTAGCTTTCTTGGTTTCTCATCTCCTATGTTTGTATTTCAAAGAGTCTACTTCATACTAGTTTTCACAACAGAAATGCTTGGAAGTTTATTATAGATCTATTTTTCCCCCTGTAGGATCATACTAAATTTTGCTGGATGTTAATCTTAGTTATTGGGGCAACTAGGTGGCGCCATAGCCTGGAGTCAGGAAGACTCATCTTTCTGAGTTCAAATCCAGCCTCAGACACTTCCTAGCTGTGTGACCCTGGGCAAGTCACTTCACCTTGTTTGACTCTGTTTCCTCATCTGTAAAATGAGCAAAAGAAGGAAATGGCAAACCATTCCAGGATCTTTGCCAAAAAAACCCAAACAGGATCATAAAAAGTCAGGCACGATCAAAACAACTGAACCGTAACAATCTTTTTTCATTTGGCTTTGTGATTATTGCAGGCTTTCTTTTCTCTTAATTATTGTATAATCTTGTGTGATCCTGATGGTGGTTCCTTGGTCTCTTATTTCTTTCTGGTGACTTGCAGTTTTTTGGGGTTTTTTTTTTGTTTGTTTCTGGAACTTGGAAGATCTCAATTTTGACCATAGTATTTCCAGGGCTGTTGAATTTGTAATTTCCTTCTAGTGGTGATCTATGAATTCTTTCTATTTTTGCTTTACCTTCTGGTTCTAATACTTCTGGGCAGTTTCCTTTTATGATTTTCTTGAAATATGATATCCAGGTTTTGGTGTAGTGATTTTCAGGGAGTCCAGTGGTTATTGAATGATTTCCTCTAGTTCTCTTTCCCAGATCTGTCATCAGAGTAGATAGCTCATGTATTCTAATTGTTGAGAGTTTTGATTTTGTTCTAACATTTCTTGTTTTATTAATGAACTATTTTCTCCATTTTAGTTTTCAAGGTGTCTAAGGTTTTCCACCTTCTGTTTCTTCTCCTTCCCAGTGCTCATATGTCATTCTTTCTCTCATTTAAACTTTTCCTTCATTTCTTCAGTTCAGTATTGAGTCCTTGTAACGAGTTCACTCGTTTCCCCTGGGTTCTACTTGTTATTATGGTAGAATTGTCTTCTGGAATTTCATCCCTTAGTTCATTTTATTTCTCCACTATATGAGTTTTGCAGCCTTTGTTCCTGAATTGATACTATGTGACAGGGCCAGACTCTGCTCCCTCTTACAACTTGAGATCGGGTGGCTAGGCCAAGACTCTATCCCTTTCTGAAGTCCGGAGTGAGATTCTGCTGCAATACTAGGTATGGCCCCACTCCCCTTCAGTCTGCATGCCCCTTCCTCATTGTAGCTCTAGAAGGACTAGGCCCTGGTCCTGGCTCTCCTACTGAAGTTTTTAGCTTCAGTCTCATCTGGCAACTCCTAACGTGGAAGTCATGCTTGCCAAGGCTTTTCTCTGGGCATAGCCCCAGCATTATAGATCACAATGGCCTTGGTCTTTGTCTGGTACAGCCTCGATGGCCAATCACATTGGATTGAGGTCTTGTTCTCTTGTACCCCACCCCCACCTCCAACCTGAAAGTCAAAAGGCTCTGGCACACAGTGGATGCCCTATAAATGTGTATTCCCTTTCTCTTCTGTTCCCTTCCCCCATGGAAACATTTGAATTCTGAAGGGACAATGGTCTTTTCTTTCTCTGTTAGGAAATAAGCAATTCATTATTTAGTCCCTTCAAATAACTCAAATGCACTTATTTGGCTTTCTCATTTCCTGTGTTTGTATTTTTCCCCTTTTCTCATACTCCTTTTTAAAACTTATTCTTAGTTTTCAACATTTGCTAAATTTCCCCCCTCCCTCTGCTCTCCCCGCACAAGATGGCATGCAATCTGATATAGGTTATACATGTATGATCATATTAAACATTTGTCATGTTGTGAAGGAAGAATCAGAACAAAAGGGGAAAATCATGAGAAAGAAAAAACAAAAAGAAACAAAAAAGAGTAAATAGTCTACTTTGATCTGCATTCAGACTCCATAGTTCTTTCTCTGGATGTGGATAGCCTTTTCCATCATGAGACTTTGGGGTTGTCTTAAATCCTTGGATTGCTGAGAAGAGCTAAGTCTATCAAAATCAGTCATAGCATCGTGCTGTTATTACTGTGTACAATGTTCTCCTGGTTCTGCTTACTTCACTCAGCATCAGTTCATGTGAGTCTTTCCAGGTTTTTCTGCAGTCTGCCTGTTTACCATTTCTTATGGAACAATAGTATTCCATTACATTCATATACCACAACTTAATCAGCCATTCCTCAATTGCTGGGCATCCCTTCAAATTCCAATTCTTTGCCACCACAGAAAGAGCTGCTATAAATATTTTTGTACATGTGGGTACTTTTCCTTTTTTTTTTTTTTTTGCTTTTTGGAGGGCAACTGGGGTTAAGTGACTTGCCCAAGGTCACGTGGCTAGTCTTTGTGTTGTATCTGAGGCTGGATTTGAACTCAGGTACTCCTGACTCCAGGGCCATTATTCTATTCACTGTGCCACCTAGGCGCCCCTTTTTCTTTATGATCTCTTTGGGATACAGACCTTGTAGTGGTATTGCTGGATCAAAGGGTATGCAGTTTTTTTTTTTAGCCCTTTGGGCATAGTTCCAAATTGCTCTCCAGAATGATTAGATCAGTTTACACAACTCCACCAACAATGCATCCCACATCTTCTCCAGCATTTATCATTTCCCTGTTTTGTCATATTAGTCAATCTGATAGGTGTGATGTGGTACCTCAGAGTTGTTTTGATTTGCATTTCTCTAATCAATAGCTATTTAGAACATTTTTTCATGTGCCTATTGATAGCTTTAAATTTCATCTCAAAACTGTTCATATCCTTTGAACATTTATCAATTGAGGAATGACTTGTATTCTTATAGATTTAACTCAGTTTTCTACACATTTTAGAAATGAGGCTTTTATCAGAGACACTGGCTGTAAAAATTGTTTCCCAGCTTTTTTGCTTCCTTTCTAATCTTGGTTGCATTGGTTTTGTGCAAAAACTTTTTAATGTAATTTAAATTACCCATTTTGCATTTCATTATGTTCTGTTTCTTGTTTGGTCCTAAATTTTTCCCTTCTCCATAGATCTGATAAGGTAAACTATTCTTTGTTTTCCTAATTTGCTTACATAAAGTTTCACCCTTTATGTCTAAATTGTGTACCCATTTTAACCTTATCTTGGTATACTATGTAAGATGTTAGTCTATGCCAGTTTCTGCCACACTGTTTTCCAGTTTCCCCAGCAGTTTTTGTCAAATAGTGATTATCCCCAAAGCTGGAGTCTTTGAGTTTATCAAACAGTAAATTACTACAGTCATTGAGTACTGTCTTGCGTACCTAACCTATTCCCCTGATCCATCACTTTACTTCTTAGCCAGTACCAAGTAGTTTTGATAATTGCTGCTTTATAACAGTTTTAGATCTCGTATGGCTATGCCACCTTTCCTTGCATTTCTTTTCATTAATTCCCTCCAGTGTTTGTATTTCAAAGATTCTACCCAATCCTAGTTTTTCACAATAGAAATGCTTGAAAGTTATCTGTTCTAGTAGAGGTCTCCTAGTGCGATCCTGGATGAAAAAAGGTTCTCACTGATGCTGATCTTTGTGGTGGTTTTCAGGCAAGCTCATCTTGTTTGGAATCTCTCAGGTTGCCATCTTTGCCAGAGGCAAAAGGCCAACAGCAAATTCCCCATTCTAAAATTTGGTTGGTTGGCATTATAGCACCAGAGTTCCTCCCCTCTTTCAGGGCAGGTAGTACCTGGCTGTTCCAGACTCAAGGCACTCTTTATATTTATTATATATAGAATATAGCCTGGTCAGTCTCCCCTATTAGAGGGTAAGCTCCTTACAAACAAGAATTTTTCATTCTTTGTATTTGTATGCTCAAGGGCCTAGCACAGAGTAGACTTAATGTTCATTAATTTATTGTATGTATTCATCTTTAATAATTAGCCAGAGGGCATAATTAGTACAAAATAAGGTTATTTGATGAAATTGGCGTAGTAAGCAAAATCACAACCAAACATGTCCACCCTAAGCCTGAGTGGAGCCAGGTAAGGAACACCCAGGGAGAGGCACCATGTAGAAAAGGTTGGGGAGTCCTTCACTCAGCGGACTCTGTGCAGTCCCAAGGCAATGGGGAGGTAGAGAGGGGGAGACTAAGACTCCCACTGCCACCCTTTTTTTTCTCTCAGTAGGAATAGCATGGATTGTGGTCTGCGCTGGAGATCATGTGATCTTTCCTCTCAAACTTCTTCTCTGTTGAGGGCACCATCATCCTTCTAGTCTCCTAGGTTCACCACTTCCTCAGTATCTTTGACCCTTCAGCTCTGTTCAGCTACCAGTGACCTCTGATTGCTTTCCTGAAGTAGCTGAATTGCTGCCTTTTTTTAGGCCTCATTCTCCTTGACCATTCTGCGGCCTTTGACACTATCACCCACCCAGTCCAGGGGCTGAAAATGGTCTTTGTGTGTCACCAGTAAAAACTCTCACTTGAAGTATACTTGAAAATTTGGAAACAGCTCTCTAACCCATTCTAAAATCTTCCCCCAAAAAAGTTTCAGTACATTTGGAACCTATTTGTGAAAAATATAAGAACCACACCTATGAACTGCTGCATCAAAAAGTAGTAAATTGAAGTAAAAAAACAATGACTTTCTAAAAATATGATTGTTAATATTTTGGTGAGAACAAAATATTTTGCTACAGGGAACGTGTGCAAAATGTTTCTCATGAGGTGCGTGAGCCAAAGTCTGGAGACCACTGAAAGGAAAGAGGGATAAACTTGCTTGGTCTGGTCCCTTCCCCAAAACTTTAAGCTGAAGACTTCCTTTCCTGGAGCTGCCCAAGGGCACAGCACCTGCCCCAGATGCTAGTGGGACACTCTTATTCAGGGAGGGCTGGAGCTTGGAATCCCCCATCCTTCCCTGAGGAGCTGCCACAACAAGGCTCTAGGCTAGGCTATGAGGGAGGGAGGAACAGCTAGAAGCCAAGCTCCACCGAGCTACATCATAACAGGGCTTGGCTTTCCAGCTAGAGCAAAGTCTTCTCCCTCCCCAAGTCCTGTAGAGTGGGGTTTCTGTACCCCACAGTGTTTGCCCAAGGAGCAGACTCTCAGACTAAAGTAAATGATGAGGGGCAGCTAGGTGGTGCAGTGAAAAGAGCACCGGCCCTGGAGTCAGGAGGACCTGAGTTCAAATCCGACCTCAGACACTTGACACACTTCCTACTGGTGTGACTTTGGGCAAGTCACTTAACCCCAATTGCCCTCCAAAAAGCAAAAAAAATTAAAAATAAAATAGATGATGAAAAACATAAAAAAACCAAAGCCCAAACCAGTCAATGGATATGCTTTTACTAAGTGCCTACTGTGTGCCAGGCACTGTGATGGACTTTAGGGAAACAAAGGTTAAAATAGCTGCCCCACCCTGAAGGCACCTCCATCCCACTTTTCAGTGGGTCAGCATAGGTTAAGGAGCCCTAGGGCCACCTTTCATTCCATACTGAAAAGCTTCCTCTATGGAGAGATGGAATTACTCTGCCAAAGCCTCCTGCTGCCACTCCTTCTGCCTGGGCAGAGGCCTTGCCCCTCCGCTGCTCCAACACCTACATGAGGCACCAAAGCGAATCACACCCAGGTCCTGTCATCTCCCACCCACTTGGACAAAGCACATGCATCCCTCCCAGCTCTTCTGGGGACTCTGTGCTGGAAATCCACAGGAGGTCTGCAGGAAAAGGGGCTCAGGAAGCTAAGTTAGCCTGCGTAGCTTGCAGAAGTACATGGGTCCAAAGTTGGCCCAAAGGATGGGGAGAACCAGCTCGCCCATGCGACATGACGGGAAGAAGGAGAAGGTATCCTGGAAGAGATGCCGGAAGCAGCTCAGGTCTTCCACCTGGACATTTATCTCGTACTGATTGGCCAGAATTTCAATGGCCCCACCTACCACGTACTCATTCTGCAGATGGGAGAGGGTGCAGGTGGAATAGACTGCCACCCCTCCGGGCCTGGTGGCAAGGAGGCCAGCCCTGGAAGCAAAGAAAGGAAAGAAAGAGGGTTGAAGGCCTGTCCTGCAGGGGGTACACTACTCCGCTCTCTGGACAGTCCTCTTGCCCCAGAAGTAAATCCTAGATTGATTCAGATCAGCGCCAACTTCCCCTCCCTGTGGCATCCCCAGTCTTGCCCAGACCCAGCCAGGGTAGAGAGAGCTTCACGCTGCTCAAAGTCTCTGTTCCCTCTCCTTGCATCGGCTCAATCCTTTAGGAGCAGGGCTTGTCAGGAGTGGGGTCCATCCACAGCCGAAGCCTCTCCCATCCCACAGGCTCGCCCTAGGCCATTCCCACACAGTTCTTGTCTGACTTGGGTCCTTGTCACCTCTTCCCTGGACTCTACTGTATGACCTAATCAGCCTCCCTAACCCCATTTCCTCCTACACTCTGTTGTTGTTCAGTCACGTCTGACTCTTCGTGACCCCTTTTAGGGTCTTCATGGCAAAGTTCTGAAGTGTTTGCCACTTCCTTCTGTGGCTCATTTATTTGACAGATGAGGAAATTGAGGCAGAGTAAAGCGACTTGTCCAAGTAAGCTCTAAGCTTATAGACTAAGGTCTATCCACTGAGCCAGTTTGCTACCCCTTACTTTCTATACCGTTGCCAAAATGACCACGTCACCCCCTACTCAGAATGTTTAGTGACCACTGGACAAAATACTGGGCCCAGCAATCAAGGCCTCCGCAGTCTGGCTCCAGCCCACCTTTCCAAATTGAAGTCACATTCTACCCATTCAGGGCGAACTGGAAAACGTCTAGGCAGGGCTCAGGAGACCTTATACTCTTGTACCCAAAGGGACAGTTAGGGAAACATCTTGCCCCAGGAAGAGGAAGGAGCGGTGGCTGCCCAATTCCAGGCCCCAATCCTAACGGTCTCTTCCCCATTGCTGGGGACCCCGTTCTCACTGGGAGGTCAGAGAAACCAAGTTCACATAGGGCAGAAAGTGGTTTGTTTCAGCTCCATGCAGGCCACCTGTCTGCTGCCCGGGGGGGCCCCTGAAAACACAGCCAGGGCCTGAGGTGTGAGAATAACCCAAGACCCAGACGTGGTTGCATCATTCCAATTGGTACGGCCTATGTTCTTGGACTAGAACCAACAGCCACACTGAACAGAATGACAGTTCCAAATAAACAGCATGCTGAGTACATGCAGCGCTTCCAGCTACCCTCAGGGCTCTCTTTCCCCGCCCTCCAGAGCTGTCTCAGCACCAGCTCCCAGCATGCCTAGGGCCCCGCCCCACTTACACCAGGAGCTGCACCTGCAGCATGGGCAGCATCTGCCGCTCAGTCTTCCTCGAGCGCTTAAAGATGTTGTTGTCCTCTTCCATGACAGAGTGCCGGTCAGTGGTGCAGGGCACGTCCACTAGCACCTACTCCAAGGAGGAAAGGTCTTAGAGAGCTGCAGGCTATATGCCACTCCAGCCCGGACAAAGGATGGGGATAGCCACAAAGAAGAGAGGCAGCTCAGGGGTGCAGCAAGAGCGACCCTGGGCAAGTCAATTCACCCGCTTATAAAATGGGGACAATAACAGTAAGGCCCCTGAGGATTTCTTTCCTTCCCTCCCTCCTCCTCATGGGCACCAGCCAGTGTAGTGAATGATCAGACCACACACACAGACAAACAGACATACGACACACACACATATGACTATAAAGCAAAGGACAACAGGGCAAGGGAAAACCTGCAGAGTGCACCTGCCGCCCTGTAACACACAGGGCTCTGAACCGATACTGACCGACACTCCCCACAAGGGGAGGCCCAGCTGTACCCAGCTCAGGTGTGGGCCCCTGCACTCACTAGATCTAGGCATCCTGGGACTCCGGAGTCTTGGGGAACCAGTCACTCACCCGGTCATAGGTGCTCCTCTCCAGGTCTCCCCACTTCCTACCATCCTGGGACGTGACTCGCACCTGGCTCTTGTCCTGGGGCACATAGCTGCGCAGAACCTGCTTCAGCCTCTGGGTTCGGGAGCCAGAGATGTCATTAGCTGCCAGGTGGTCTGAGGGAAGGAGAGTGGACTGAAGACAGTTTGCTGAGAAGAAGCTGGCCAGGCAGGATCTCACCAAGGACTGGTATGCTGGGCCCAGTCCCCAGATACAGATACTGAGGCCAAGTCAAGGACTCCTCAGGAGAAGCAGAAGGTCTGAATTCCACCTGCTGGCTCAGTGAGCACAGACTGGGAGTAGGAAGGTGACCATCCATAGCCTGGCTCAGCCTCTTATAAGTCACCTGATGTTGAGCAGATAAACTCTCTGAATCTTTATTCTCATCAGTCCTAGGCACTCTGGTTAATATAAGGGAAGAAGGGCAGCCCTTGTCTTGGAGGGGCTTCCTGATGTTGGGGGAGGGGGTCTTGTCTTTTCTCCCCCTCCCTGCAAAAGCCACCCTTCAAACTGCTGACATTCAAGCGACACCAAAAGGTTTCCAGAACCCTCCAGTTCCTTCCCTTGTGTGATTGTCTCTGCCCCAGGGAGGGCTCTGCTGGGTAGAGAGATGCCTCCCAACAACCAGCCTAAGCACATCTCTTTGTCCCTATCCCCTCCATCTCCATCTCGCCCAGTCCTGCCCTCTGGGCCCAGGCAGAACAAGGAGAACCCTCCTTTCATGTGACCCTGAGGTGCCTCTTCCCTCGAAGGACAGGGAGTTAAGGCCCTTCCCCTGACTTCCCAGGTGTGGTCAGACACAGACACAGAGACACACACACACACACAGACACACAGACACCCCCCCCGCCCCGCGGGGATCTTCCTGACCACCACTGTGGCAGTAAAGTAAGCCTCACCACACAAGGAGGAAACTGACAAATGGTGGGGAAGGATCTGTCCCTGGTCTTTGAGACTCCCCTCAGAGCTCTCTCTCCCACCTCAGGCTCCCTCAGTCATCTCTGAGGCCCCAGGCAGCTCTAAGATTCTCTGACACATTGCCCACAAAGTCCTTCTGAGTCTCCTCTGTTCCCCAGGAAGAACGGCTCCTTGCTTCGAGAGACAGTCCCACCAATCTGAAGCCTAAGGGCTGTCATGCACCAATCTTTCCCATCTCATCTGGCCCAGAAAGAGAAAAGATGTCACAGGAAGAAGGAACTGTGGGTCATCAATGCTGGGGCAAGGAGGGAAGCCACCTGCTCGCCACCCTCCCCAAGGTGACCCTGATATTGCAAAGGCAGGTAGGGAACAAAGAGTGCTCAAGTGCTGTGCGACTTTACTTACAGCAGCAGCCGGTGAGGAGCAGTGCCAGCGTCTTCCCACCAGGTCCAGCACACAGGTCAAGGACAGCATCACCTGGCTGGACACCCAGGGCCAACACAGGCAGCAAGGAGGACGCATCCATGAGGTAGTAGTCAAGAACACCCAGGCTGCTGACCCTAGAAGACAGGGCCAGATGCTTCAGAAGTAGCAATGGGAGCCTGAGGAGGCCGAGACCCACAGCCACCAGCTCTGTTCCCCAGAGGGGGGTAGAGCCCTGAGACAGCGGGGCCTTCCCCACCCCCAAGAACCCAGAGGCAGACAGGTGAGGGGCAGAAAATTCCATCTCTCTGCAGGTCTTCCAGCAGAGACCAGATGGCCACGATTATAGAAGGATTTCCATTGAGGGGCAGTGTGGCCACACCCTGGGGTCATCTGACACTTGTGGTGAAGTCCTCTGGGCCAGGACAGATAGCCATGCTTGGCTTCTGGAGGTGGACACTTAAGGACTGCAGGCCTCCTTCCTGCCTTGGGGGGCCAGAAGCCCATGTTTTTTCTCTGAGGTCCCTTAATAAGAAACAGGACTGAGGAGATGTCTCCATATCCACATGCTGCTCTCAGGAACAAGGACCACCAGACCTGGGCCCCAGGACACTGCCAAGAGGCTCAGGGGATCTTGGGAGTGGGCCACGAATGTCTCAATCTTAAATTACCTTAAATTGATATAGAGATAAATGCTATAGGGGCTCAGCTGATCCTCAGCTATGGCTTCTACAAAAAAAATGAAGGTCACAGCTTCAAAGGATCAGGGAGCAGGTGCCTTCTCACCCTGGAAGAAGACTTTCCACACCCTCCCATATATCCTTAGTGGAGGAAACAACCAAAGAACAGCTGTGTCCTTATGTCCTTCCTTCCCTTTTCCGGGGGATGATTGAGGCGGCTTTGCCTCTCCCCCTCCTTAAATGATAAGACCAACTTTCCAGGACAGCATGCTCAGGCCAACCTCCATGGTCGTTTTGGTCATGTATAATTCTAATTGTGTGATGGTGGTCCAAAATCAAGAGCCCAGCAGTGTTTTATTCCAAGTAAATAAAGGGTTTTCCCATATTCAACGCCCATCACAGTGGGCTCTAGCTGTTCCATGCTGTGGGACATGTAAGAAATGCCCAGTCTGCTGAGCATGAGTGAATGGCATTTTTTAATTCCTCCTGGTGAAAAATACCGGGAATACAAATAGAGGAGGTACTTCCTTCCCCTAGGAGCTCCCAGTCTAATGGGGAGATGCCCCGGAGAAGGTTTCAGTTGCACATCAAATGGAAATATCTCCTGGTCCTGAGGATGCAATAGCCAAGCAGAGGGTCAGGCCTCTTTTTCCAGGTCCTTTCCAAAGAGCCCAGACTTTGGTCTGTTCTGGGTCTTCTGCAGCTATGGCTGCAGCTCCTGCAGGAACAGTCCCCAGGTGGCATCTCCCCAGGAGGCCGGCAGAGGGCGCTGGAAGCCTGGCTCCTCCCCAGGTTCTTGGGTCTGGAGCTGTTCCCACTTGGGTCAAGGTGGTGATGGTGGCAGCAGCCTGACCTGCCTGGTCCCTATGCTGCCCCATGTCTCTCCCTGAGGATGCTTCTGTTTCATCCAGGCTTCCTTGTGTGCGTAGCATTTGGTGGGGATGGCTGACCCCTTCTTAGGACTGATGTCCCCAGGACTCTGGTCTAGGAAATGCTGCTACACCCCTGGCTCCTGTTCCCATATGACTGTTGGTGGCAGCTGGTCAGCAGCTGCTGCTGGTGGTGATGAGACGGTGGGTCCCTTCTTTCTCTAGAATGATTTCTTTCCTCCAAAGTGGGGGGGAGGAGGGAGAGGCCTGGGCTGGACACAGCTCTGGTAGTCTGAGGTCTGAGATAGTCTGGGGGGCACTGCTATTGCCAAGGCTCCTGCGTTCAGTGTCCTGGGCTGGCCCCATCACAGTCTGAGGGAGAACAGTGATCAAGGGGTCAGTGGTATATTGCCTGCCTGGCCAGGGCTGCCTCCTGTCTCTTGCTCAGGGGCCCTGCTGCTTCAGCCAGGCCGATGGTCTGTAAAGCTTGCCTGTCCCCATTACGCTTGCAGGTCACGATTCTAAGGCTGAGAGATGAAAATGGTACCCATAGGCCTGGCAGCTCAGCTATGATGCGTCAAGCATTTTCAGGAGCCCCAGTGGGTCCTCAGATGTGAAGCCTCAGGTCCACCACAAACAGGACCAGTGGTTGAGATGCAGAAACCTCAGGAAGCCGGGGAGGTGGAGCCTTGAGCTGAAAATGTGGGGAGCAGGGTTCTAGACCCGGCATCCAAAGGAGCTCAGGACAGGGGTGAGCACAAGGGATTACTGGGCATCAGGGGCCCTGGGACTGACTGCCAGCTCTGCGTCTTAATACCTGTAGGACCTTAAGCAAGTCATTCCCCAGCTGAACCTTAGGTTTCTAACCAAACAAAACAAGAGGGGCTGAACTCAACAGAGGGTGACATCTCTTCCGGCTCTGAGTCCTACGCTTCCAACTGTCCTTTTTGGCAGTAACACTGGCCACATTCTTGTTCTCAGCATTTTTTCCTCTTTCAGAAACCTTAGGAAATAACCTGTCAGTTCCCCAGCCAAATGCCCTCCTTTGAGCCCCAGTAGCACTCCCATAAAACCACAATGGTGTGACGCCATTTTCCCTCCATGACAGCACATGGGTGATGAACTTTAGAGGCCACAAGGCACCTTCCCTCTCTCAGTCTGTTTCCTAAACTGGAAAATGGGGACAAGGAGGCCCCAGAACTAAAGCCCTCACCCCTGGCTTCCCCCCAAGCAGGGCTCAGGGCACTCGACATATGACCTACCTGGATGGATGGAAGCGGCTGATGTCCCCTCTGCTAAACGTGTAACAGTGCAGGTTAGGGCTGCAGGGCCAAGAGGTTACTGGAGGGCTGTGTGTCTCCAACTGTGGAGGAAGGACTGGAGCACTGGGTTCTTCAGGGAAGGCCTTCTGTTGCACCCTTCTCTGTGCCTCTATCACAAAATCTTTGGCCTTGAGCTGTTCTAACTCAGAGATAGTTTTGTCCCAAGTGGAGAAGTTGTTGACCAGAGCCCCAAACTTCTGCTCCGAGAGAAGACTGACCCGGATGGAGGGCCACAGGTCTCCAAACTGGACCTTGTAGTTCATGTCAAAATTCTGTAGGGCCATCCGGGTGGAGGGGAATTTTGGCTCTGTGGAGGCCTGCAAAAGTGAGAAAGGGTCCTCAGGCTTTCCCTGAAGGTCTCCTGGGTCTATCCTGGACCCCGCCCATGCTCACTTTACAATTTCCATACACATCAGTTACAGCTGCTGAATTCTGTGTTTTGTGCTAAATCCCAGTCAAATAAGTGAAGCAAACTGAGAAATTTAAATTCAACTCAACAAGCATTTTTGTCTACTCAATAAAATATAACGCTTGAAAAACCTGGGTCCAAGTGCTAACTTTGTGACCTTAATGCCCTGAGCAACCTTCTAAGACAGGATGATTGTGCTAACCCACACCATTGCAGTTTCCTTAGTAGTTCCCTATGTCTCCTTGGGTCCTTCTGCCATGCCACTGGTCCGGGACTATCTTTAGCATTTAGCCCAGTGGCTGACACACGGGAAGTGCCTGATGACTTTACCAGTCCTCCTCATGGAGCTCACACAGAAGAGGAAAACAAACTGTTGGAAGCCCCCCTACCCCCATTACATTGTTTTCACTTTGTATGGAGCCTGTGTAATAAGGGACGATGGGACTTAATCTATTTGTATCAGGGGTGAAAACTCCTGACTCCAGAGCAGTACAGATCCTTTGGGGTGTCTTCATTTACACGGCCCTGCATTTGTTTTCTGGCAGCTAGGTATTGCAGTGGATAGCACACCAGGCCTGGGGCCCTGAATTCAAATCTGAACCTCAAACATGTGCTAGCTGTGTGACCCTGGGCAAGTCACTTAACCCCTTTTGCCTCATTTTCTCACTGATCTAATGAGCTGGAGAACTAATTGGCAAATCACTGCTAAGGAAACCTCAAATGGGGTCACAAAAGAGCCGACCCGACAACATCAAAGCACTTATCATCAGTCGATAATCACTAATCGAGGTCTAGTGTGTGCGGGGCGTGGGGTGCTGCGCTATATAAAGTGGGACAAAAGGCCCCCGGCCTCAGGAAGGTCAGTCTACCGGGGGGTCTGCAGAAACGGGGCAAATAAATTCGCATAAACAGCAGACGAGGATGGGAAGGTTCCAGCATTAAGGGGGAGCCTTTCAGGCCTCGGGGCAGCCAGCAAGGCCGCAGCGGGAAAGACGCTCTAAGAAGCCGGGTGGGGCTGGGGGGCCGGAAGGGGTGTCACGTGAAGGGGGGGCAGGGGGGGGGGGGGGGGGGGACGGGGACTGGCAGCTCTATCCTTCCCCAGATGGGTGGCCCACTCTGGGGCCGTTCGAGTGGTTATTGGTCAGCAGTCAACCCCCGGCCTCCTCCAGGCCACACGAGCCCGCACCCCACCCCTCCTTTCGGCGCGAGGCTCAAGGAGGCCGAGAATCATGAGCACGCTCATCCCAGAAACAGGAACAAAGAAGCCCCGAACCGCGCGCGCGTAGATTTGGGCGCATGCGCAGCCCATCTCGGACAAGGCGCAGGCCCCGCCCCCCGAACCCCGACCTTGACCCCCAGGCAGGTGACACTTCCGGTGGGGCCCATCACTCACCCATTTTTTCTTGTGCCGCAGCCTCCGCGGAATCAGCCCAGGCCCGGGAGGCCTCAGCAGCCGGCGCGTCCGTGCCAGAACGCGCCAGGACGCCTCCATGTAAGCCACGCGTGCGCGGTCTGAGCGTCCCTTGACGTTCGCTTCCGGCGAGGCGCTTGGCCGCAGCGAGGGGTTCCGGCCTGGCTGGAGCCCGGGCCGGAGAGCGAGGGCTTTCATCAAGATGGCGCCCGGCACGCCGGAAGTCAGGGCGCCACGGGGCAGCGCCGTGCCCCACGTGACGCGCAGTGGTGCGAGGGGCGTCTTCGGCTATGACAAAGGCGCGGCTGGCGGTCGGCTTCTTTGTCCTCCCGCTCGCAGCCCCGGGAGGCAGCGCCTGAAGCCCCGACCCTGGGTCCCACCTTGAAGGCGGCAAGCCCCCCCCCGAGGGCTCCGAAAATGCCGGCCTGGCCCACCCGCTGTTCTGACGCAGTCTCTTCATTCGTAACAAGGGGACGACGGCACCGGCCTCCCAGGACCGAGCCTGGCAGGCGGGAGGGGGCCTAGGGGTGCCGATCGGGAGACTGAAGCCTGGGGTTCGGGCCGCCTCCCCAGAGGGCTCCGGGACACAGGCTGTGGAAGCCCGCACTGCGAGGAGCCTCGCAACTCTACAATGTTAATCCCTTTTTTTAGTTAAATTAATTCATTTTTAAACATTCACTTCTGTAAGTTTTATATTCTGCCCCTCCCCATCTGATGCCAGCTCACTACCACCTCTTGTTTTACAGATAAGGAAACTGAGGCAAGGCAGTGACTTGCGCAGGGTCACACTGAGTGGCAGGCAGAGTGCAGACGAGGCACTCTCCCACTTGGTCACCATGTGTGACCAGCTGCCCTGGCTCAGGCTCCTCTTCATAAAGAGTGGGGACCAAGGGATGCTGTGGCAGATCAGATTCCTAAAACTTTCCAAAGGTGATGTCACTGGATCCACACTACAACCCTGGGTGGCAGCCACCATGGTCCCCATTTTACAGATGAGAAAGCGAAGGCAGGCAGGGGTGAAGTGACTGGCCCAGGGGTGAGGACAGGGGGCAGAGTCAAGAAGGACTCCAAACTTATTAAGCAGGATCATGGATGATGGCAGACAGTCCCAGGGAAGCCTGGAAAACTGGACCCAAAGTCAAGGAGTCCAAGGGAGAGCCCAGAGGCAGGGGAAGGAGTAAGGGAAGGGGCCCAGGCAAGGAGGAGCCAGGACTGGGCTGGCCACTAGCAGGAAAAGCCAGGGAAGAGGATGGAAGATGAGAGCAGCGTCAGCCGCCCACGTGTTGGGCTCAGTGATCTGGGGTGGCCGCTCCCCTCCCTGGATCTGGACCAGGACATCTCACCCACCAAACTCCTATGACCTCTATTTCTATGAGATACTATCCCCCTCTGCTGGCCCTTCCCTAGGAAGGGCAGCCACTGCCCAGTGTCCGAGCGCATTTTCAGAGACGACAGGAGATATCTGCACAGATGACTGGGCTTTATTCCAATGGAGCTGCCATGGGTCACATGGGCTCCAGGCCCAAGCCTAAGCCACACAGCTTCATGCAGAATGACGTCATGGTACAGCAGTGTTTTCGATCCCGGGTGATGTGATGGGAAATGATTCCTGCTGATGCCCCCCAGCAGGGCAGAGCCTGGAGCAGCCAGCACAGCCACAGATGTTTATTTCACACTTTCAAAGAGTGTGTGAGCCACCTGGGGAAGGAAAGGGCCAAGGTGAGCAAAGCTCCCTCCTGAGGGTTTGTCTAATTCCAAAGAAAAGGTTGGTTTAGTGCCTCAGAGGAGGGGCCAGACACAAGGTGGGAATAACCCCCCACAATGATGGCTAATGTGCCTGAGATGTGAACACACTGAAGCTCAGACAGGGCAGGGGACTTGCCCAGGGTCACACAGGCAGAAGAGTCTTGAGGCCACATGTGAACTCAGGCAGGTCTCCCTGGCTCCAAGTCCAGTGCTCTAACCACTGAACCATGGAGCAGCACCAGGACCAGGGACACAGGCAAAAACCCAAGTAAGTGCATTGGCCCTCAAGCTGATGACAGCCAAGGCCTGAGACCCAACACCTAGCACCCCACCAGGCCAGGCCAACCCCAGACCAGCATCTCCTGTGCTCCTACTTGCCCCAGCTGCTTCTGGTTCCCCAGAATTCCAGGGAAGCCCTTAGTTCTAGGGACCTCAGAGGCAAACCTCATTTTATGGAGGGAGAAACTGAGGCCCAGAGAAGGGGCCTGCTCTGGCTCGTCCTCAGGCCAGGAGCCATGACTCACACAGTGGTCTCGGGCATGCAGGAAGTCAAAGAGCTCCTCAGTGCAGTCCTCCTCACTGTTAGGGTGTGAAGACACACGTTCCGCGCAGGTCTCCAGCCGCTCGCGAGCCTTCACACATTTCTCTATCTGCTCACAGTACTCCCTCACAGTGGTCAGGGGGTCCTCAAGAGACACAAAAGGCAGAGTCAGGGGTCCACGAGGCCTTCCCTGACTGCCCACAGACCCTCCCTCGGTCTCAGTTACCCTGGCCTGGCCCCAAAAATTCCAGGTCTCACCTAGAGAACAGGGCTGGGAGACCTCACTTAGGGACAACTGGAGTCCCCTCCTAGCTACTCAGAGGTGGTAGAGCCTACAAGAGCAGGGCAGGAATTACTGCTACCTCTGGGATTCTGGGCTCCCTTTGACTACGACCTCGGCCACTGCACCAGCAATATGCCCCTCCCACGCCAGGCACCCCATCTGTTGTTCTGCGGTGAGGGCCACAAAGTCTCATGCTTCTCCCCTGCAGCACCCATGACCCCTCCCCAAAACGCATTTACTGCAGCTTGAACCTTTAGCTCTTACAGGGATGGTTCCAACTGTAAAACGGTTCTTACCACCAATTCTTGCTCCTCCTCTTCATCTTCCTACAAAAGAAAGGAGAGCCATCAGTGGCAGAGTTCAACAGGCCCCTGGCTCCTAGTGCCTTAAGGTTCACAAATCCCTCTCCTCACAACCACACATCACCGTCCTTGGTCACCAAACTGGAGACAAAAAGGAGGCTCACAGACTCACGGTCCCACTCCCAACCCTGTGCTCTTGCCTACAGAACACTCGATGCAGAATGCTTCTCCTGCTGCAATAGGCATCACACACCATGACAGCTTCTGTGTCTGAGACATTAGCAGGTGTTCCAAAAGGCAGGAGAATCTGGTGAACACCTGTGTATCCAGCTAATATACAAAAGCCACAAAGTCACCACCCAACTCCACAGCAGAAGCACATGGGGCAACAAGCAGCCTGACTCCCAAGGCCCTGTGTGAAATGGATGAGGACCATGCTAACAGCTAACATTTCTAAATGCTTCCTCCCTCCTTCCTTTCAGGCAGGGTGCGAAGTGCTTTACAACAATCACCAAATCTGATCCTCCCCACAAGTCTGGGAGGTATGCACTATTGTTATCCACATTTTATAGAAGATGCTGCTTGGGCAAGCAGGGGTCAAGTGACTTGCCCAGGGTCACATAGCTAGTAAATGTCCAAGGTCAAATCTGAACTCAGGATCTTCCTGACTCCAGGCCCAGAAGTCTGTCAGGCAAAGAGAAACAAGACAGGTAATGCAGGAAAAAGGATGGATAATGGTTGGACAAAACATTCATACTGGGTGTCTGGAATACTAGATAAGACTGGATGGGCTCTGAGCAGTGACATTAATGCAAAGTGACTGAAGTCTAGAACATTTGTCAAACTCGATCCAAGAGGGTCTACCACACACAAGGAGCTAGACAAGAATGAAACCATTGCTGCCATCATGTAGACTCTCCTGGGGCAGGGCAGGAAGCACAGGTGGTTTGAGGCCAAAGGACAAGTGGGAGAAGGAAGAAATGAAGCACCAAAGTTAGCCTTTAAGGGAGGCTTCTAAGAGGCAGGGATGAGGAAGGTCTATTCCTAGACAGTTAACCTTGGCACTGATTGCCAGAACATCAAAGGGTCTAGTGTGGCAGGAGCTTAGCAATACAAGTAAGGGAGGCTGAAGCAGCCAGTCCAGAGAGCCTGCTGCATTGTATGGTAGCAAAGAACTATAAGCCAAAGATGACACCCATTTACTGGGGGGCATGGCTGAACAAAGTGGTGGTGAAGTCGACAGAAGGCCAGGTCTGGAGTCAGGAAGACTTGTCTTCCCAAATTCAAATTTGGCCTCATTCTCACTGTGTGACCTTGGGCAAGTCACTTCGTGTGTAAAACAGAAATAAAAGCACTTACCTTCTAGGGCTATGAAGATCAAATGAGAAAATATTTGCAAAGTGCTCTGAAATTTTTAATCCTTATATGAACACCACCTATTATAACCACAGGTAAGGGAATGTTAATGCATGGGAGACAGTAAGAAAGCAGAAGCACGAGCCTCAAACTTCAGCAGAGTGAATCACCCACAAGCAATGATTGGGGCTGCCAGATAACCTCATTTCTTCTCTAGACTGTATTACATGAGGGGGAAAGTTTACCCACATTCTATTTGTTTTGGGGTTTTTTTGCTTTTTGGAGGGGCAATTGGGCTTAAGTGACTTGCCCAAGGTCACAAGGCTAGTTTTTGTGTTAAGTGTCTGAGGCCAGATTTGAACTCAGGTCCTCCTGGCTCCAGGGCCGGTGCTCTATTCAATGCACCACCTAGCTGCTCCTTTACCCACATTCTAGCAAAGATTTCCATGAAGTATCTCAGACTTCTTATAAAGTAGATGAAGTGCTAAGGATTGGACAACAATCCAAGTCAGGGCAGCTTTTAAAGGAATCTCGGCTGGGTCGCAGGTTCATGTTTCTATCAGTAATCAAGACTTTGGGGGCATGACCCTCAAACGTACAGATGACCCAAAGTTAGGAGAGTTAACAGAACTGGTTAACAAGCCACAGCATTGATTTAAATCTAGTAAGATGGAATTTCATAGAGATAAATGTAAATTTTTGCACTTAGGCACAAAAATAAATTTTTAATGACTAAGATGGGGAGGCATGTTTAGATAGCAGTTCTGAAAACTGGGGGTTTAAGGTACTGCAAGCTCAATGAATGTGGGATAAGGAAACCAAAAACACCAAGTTCAGTCTTGGGCTGCATGAAGAGGACATTGAGCTCCCAATCGGAGAATCCTTTTTCCTGTCCTGATCAGATCTCATCTTGAGCCCTGGGTCCAGCTATGGACAGGGAATGGTGAAGATCTATGACAAACGAGTGAAGAAACTGGAAACATAACCACTGTCCTCAAGTACTGGCAGGGCTGTCAGATAGAGAAGATCTTTGGCTCCCGAAGGCGCCACGGCGGGTAAATTCCAAAGAGACTCATTCAGCCTGAGGTGTCCCAAACCAGGCTGCATTCTCCTTGGAGATCTTCAAGGAGAAGCTGGAGGCCCAGTGGGGGACAGACCAGATGACCACTGTCTTCACTTCTAACTCTCCAATCTGGGGACGTGACACACATGTCGACTGGCCTAAAGCTGGACTGAACTGCTCTTTTGTTTTCCTTTCAATTCTTTGTAACAAAGGATGGCTCATGGAAGGAGGAGGGGAAAGATAGGAAAGTGATAGCAAAACAAAAGGTATCAATAAACATTTAAAACTGTCTAAACACTGAGTCACTTTCATGGCCCTCTGGCTCTGGAGAACTGGGAATCCTATTCTCCCTCCCCATTCACTGCAGAAGGAGGGAACAAGAGTATGAAATATTGCACAAATGGGCTGACAACTGTTTCTGCTGAATTGCTGACCCTTCCCCCCTTCCTAATGAGGAAAGACTTATGGGAAGGGGAGATATATTTGGAAATGATTGTGAAGCAGAACAAGACACTGATTTAAAAAAAGCCAAAAGGCCAGGCATGGCCTCAAGATGATGCTGGCACCCATATGACATTGACACACTGGCAGCAGCACCAATGCCTCCCAGCATTTCCAACATGGGAACAGCCTCAGTGGCACTGCTAACAGTGCCTGCAGTGGTCAGAATCCCTCCACTTCAATGTGTGACGTTGGGACACCCCCAAACCCTCTCAGGCCTATTTCCCAGGTTTCCCCAAGGCACCACAGCACCAATCCAGCAGAGCTCCTTGCATTCAGGTCTAGACTTCCTAAAGTTCCCAGATCTTGGAGGTGACTTATAGGGGTACAGACTTAGACCTCAAATAGACATCAAAAATCACGGAGGCCAATCTCCCATTTTACAGAAAAACTCACAAACCCAGAGCAGGAAACAGCACTGCCCAGACATTCCAGGAGTATTTGAACTGAGGTCCTGACTTTCATTCCTTGCCCCAGGTCAGCTTATCTCTCGGCTCCAGCTCCATAACCTCCCTCTGTGCCTGAAGCCTTCTAACCCCTCCCAGCCCCACCCAGGTCCTCTTTACCATAAGGGAGTCTGTTTTGAAGAAAGGCTCCAGGCCAGCTGCCCTTCATTTCCTCTCCCTAGCTTTTGCCCCAAGCAACTCAAGTCCGTTCCGACCCACCAGCAGCGTCCTTTTATAATTTCTTTCCATTAGAATGTAAGCTCCTTGAAAGCAAGGGCTCTTTCTCCGGCATTCGGCAGTCTCCAGCACACAGAGGGGGGTGGCCCTAAATCAATGCTCCTCCCACCCCTGCACTGTGACAATGAATCAAAGGAGAAGACTTTAAGGCAGCTGAAGGCATATAGCCTAGAAAACATGAACCTTGGAGAGAGCAGCTGGGTGAACAGGTCAGAGACAACAAGCCCATACAGCCTTTTCTAGGAGTTGACTGAACAAGGGAGGAGACACACAGGGGAGCAGCTGAGAGCTATATAACGTCTAGAAGGGTGAAGCATGGGGGCCTTAGGCAGCAGAGAATGACTTAGTGGAGGAGGAGAAACTGAAGGCAGGGGAGGGAAGGGGATGAGCTCCACCAGTAAGGCCACCCTTTCACCAGCAATGGGGGGGAATGAATGGGAGAGGCCTGGAGGGGCTGTGAGATGAAGGGGCTCCCAGGGGTTCCT